>NW_027518714.1:16232500-16834000 GCF_043159265.1 Tasmannia lanceolata
TCTCTCTCTCTCTCTCTCTCTCTCTCTCTCATTTATGTGTGTGCATGCGCGCGCGCACGTGCACACACACACGTATAAGTCATGTCCAGCCATATTGACACACTTGTGCTTGTTAACGTAGATCGACAGTCATCTGTTGATTTTCTTGCCGGGCATTACCCTGACTTCAAATATGTAAATTTCAGCTTGGAATTGATATCGGTTCGTCAACAGTTGCAAGGGGTGTTGTCAGTCTCGTCCTTGGCTACCTTAACAATCTGGTGATCGAAATGGCATTTCTCGTACAGGTTTGACTACTGCCCCTTAACACACTATCAAAGATGCTCGTTCCATATTTTTTTTGTTTATTTATCCTGAGAGATTATGTGGTGTCCCTCAATATTTTTTTTAATGGAAAGATAGTAAAAGTGGGATATACTGCCTTGGTGATCCAAATCATTCATCTTCTGGATCCTGGAACAGATGGACCATAGACCAAAATCTCTGCATCTGACTATTTTAACCCTCTTTTGTGGAGGATTTGTTTATGTTATTCTTTTTGCTTTCTAAACCTTTCATTTACAGCCTATTATATGAATGGTTTGGATCGTCCAATGGAGATAATGGGCATGGCCTATCCACAATAAGGACCCACAAATGAATGGTTTAGATCATTGAAAAAGTAGCCACCACCTCTTGAAGTCTCACAAGCGTAGTTAGCAAAACGCCGTTTTAAACTTCGAGTTTTAATGGTTTGCCGTTTAATACTCCATTAAAACTTTTACAATAAAAAAACTCCATTTTTTAGGAAACCGTTTAAAACGCATTTTAAACGTATTAAGCGCCTTTTTTAGCCAACTTTCCAACTTTACCCCACTATATTTTGCAAATGACAATTTTAAATGTGTTTTTTTTGTTCTTTACTACGTTTTTTAACCAATACCGTATTAAACTCGAATTTTCCCTGCCCAGTTTTTTTGCCTTGTTTAGCTAACTATGCTCACAAGCAATCTTATTTTACAAAATGGCCCACAAACAACACTATTTCATATAACCATGGATTGGATTATTCATGAAACACCGTAGACTAGAAGGTGTTTTCCTCACTTAGAATTTCGAAACATTTGAGGAGAAGAAACAGAAAGGCTTATGATCAGTGTTCAGTCTCACTGCCTAAGCATAGGGTGTTATGTGCCTAATTGGCCGTAACAAAAACAAACATAGGAAAAAGATAGGAAAAAAGAGGGGAAGGGTTGTTTCAAGAACCTGACTTCCTAGTGGTTCAATTCAAGAGGAACCATAACTCTCCTAAAACATGAGTTTATGTTTTGGTTGCAAATTCTCTCATTTTCATTATGACACAGCTTCTTAAATACAAACACAAAGTGCCACATCATCAACCCATTTGCCCACTTACACCCACTTACATGTCACATAATAAGTAACAACCACCCACAAATCTAAAAAGCACAATCCTACAATAACTACTTTGTAACTGCACATACACCATAACATGCACCTGTCATAGTGGCACGCTTTTATTTTCATTTTATTTGTTATTAAGATTGCTTGCATATCCCATGCAGGCTAACACTGAAGAAGAGCTGCCCGAATTCCTCATTGGGACATGCCGCTTAAATCACTTGGATTCTTCGAAGGCAGTTGTAGTGAAACCATGATTATTTGGATATTCTCATTCACCATTTTCCTCTGGGCGCCTAAAGTTGAACAGCAGCAACCATCGATCTGTATGTGTTTTATCAAATAAGTCACCCCATAATTCTTTTATTTGATCAAATCAGAAAAATGTAATATACTCGAGGTTCTTCCAAAAGGATCTCAGTATTTGTAATGATAGTATCGATCTAATTAGATTTCATTCTTTAATATATCAACTATGATTAGTAAATTATGTTAATATTTTTTGTTATTATGTCGAGAATTTGAGTTTTGAATTGAGTGTTGTAAATTGTAATTAAGCTCACGATTTATGCAAAAAACTAACATTTTGATCAAATCCGGTGGAAGGATCAAACCTTGGCCTAGTTTGATGGTACTGTGTTGTAAGCTCCAGGTTGTGGGCTCGTTCCTTTGCCTTGTTTCTCTAGATCTCCGCAAAATGTTGCCAGAAAATGAGTTTTTGTCCCAATTTTCCGAAGCCATGTCGAGTTGATTCTTGCGATTCTTATCCTCCCTATTCTGCTGCTTTGTTTGTGTTTGACTGCTCGAGGCATGCATGGTGTTCAGTGCAGTACGTTGTGCGTCAAGTGCGCGGGCGTGCCAATGAGTAGAGCAAATATCCAAAATTCAATTCAAAAGGCAATCAATTCATGCTTGGTTGCGGGTATTTACCTCGAAGAGTAGTGGTGTAAGTAATCAACAGGGAGGAGTCAAACATTGGATTTACCTGAAACTTACCTGGGAGAATAGTGGTATGTAGTGTTTGGTTGTCAATCTTGGAGAATAGTGGTAGGGGGTGTCATTACCAATATAGAGAAGGGAGAGAGAGAGAGAACACCATTTCCAAGGAAATTCAAGCAAAATTCCACCTTTTTGTGGATTTTGGTTTTAATTTCATAGAGAGTACAAGGGTGACACATCAACAAACATGCAATGATTAACTAGGAGACATCACTAGGAGTCTCCAAGGATGTCAATGCTATATTGGCAACTAAACAAGGATTTTTTCTAACATGACACCCAAATGCTAAGCAAAATCCCTTAGCCTCCCTGGCTTTTGTGCAACCGAACATACTCTTGGGATTGGATGTCAGGCTGTTAAGAAAAAGAGGGGAACATCACTTCTTCCCTGGGACCTTTAATGTCTTTTAAGCGGAGGACTTTTCAAAAGCACACTACCAAATGCAGGCTTAGACGTCGATGCACATAGAATGCAAACGACTCGGTGGAGAATGACAGATATTTGATTAAATTCTTAATTGGAAAACACGGACTCCAGTGTGATGGATATAGAATTGAAATTAAAGAGAAATGCTCACCACGAGTAATGAATCCATTCCTTCATTGTTTCAATTCTCAGGGTAAAACAATGACTAAGGAAAAATAATAAAAGTAGATTGTGGAAAAGTAGAAGATAAATTATGACATGTTTTGAATTGGTTCCGAGACCACTTCTTAAATTTCTATTGTAACCATCGTGCAATTTCTCTATAACAGCCGGTCGGCGAAATGCCCTATGCGATGGTCCCTAGCAAATCCCTTTAAATATTCAAATTAGTCAACATAATGTGCACCGTAGATTGTCGGTCCCACTAATTATTTACTAATTTAAGCCGATTGATGACACCGTGTAAAGCTGTAATACCACTGCACGATATCATGCTATACGAATGGCCAATCACCCAACTTGTGGGCCCATTGTAGAGTTCTCATCGTGCTAATTTGCACCGATTGGATGATAAACATTTAGCATCAAAAGTGATCGATCGAGCCTTCAATGCCATGTGTACGGTGGAGATTGATTCAAGCCACTATACGGAGATAAAACCAAAATATCGGTCTAGATACAAACCATGCCAATCGAACTTTTCCCTGACTTTGGGTTGGATGGGCCCCACCATAAGAACAAAGCAGCAGTGTAGGTTTAAAAACAGAACCTGATAGGCCAATGTGAGAATACTTTCATGTTTTCGATCTCATTCTGTTGTAGAAAGTAAAAATTAGGAATTTAGGTAGTTGTGGAAAGTTCTAATGGGGGTTCGTGTGGACCCCCTTTGATCGTGGCTTTTTGTCTGCCACACTCCAAACATCCCTTGTAAGTTTATGAGCACGAGATCTCGAATTTGGAGACAGGTAGGGAAAACCCCCATTCAATTTCATTCTATAATAATGCAATTAATGTTTGTTTTTATGTTGCTCTTTTTTGTATTTTGGACTTAGGGTTTTGGTTCTATTCTCTGTTTTTGTGAATTAGGTTTTCTTCCTATCGATCCTTTTTCTCTTTCTTGTTGAATTTTGTTTGGATCGTCTTATGTTGGAATTTTGCTGTTTTGTTATTCTTCCTTAGAATTTTGAAGGCCTTTGGTTAGGGTTTCGTTTAATTTATTAATTTGATTAGTTTCGTTTAATTTGATAGGTTTTTTTTTTTTTGTTGGTGTTTGAATACTAATGTTTTTGAAATTTTGATTAGAACGTTGCACGGATTTAATTTTGGTTTCTCTGTCTTGTTTTGGAAATTTTTTTACTTGGTTCATAGGTTTTTATTTGATTCAGTAGTTTTTTTCTCTTCTTCTTATATTCTGTCTTGTATTTTGAGTCTGAATTTTAATGGAGATTGATTAGGGTCTTCGTGTACTATTTTTTTTTTTTTTTGGTAGGGGGGTAATTAGTTATATTTTTTATCCCTTTTATGCCTTTTTGTTTGGTTCAATAGCTTTTGCTTCTTCTCTTTTTGTTTTTAAATGTTTAGAGCCTTTTGTGTGGTTGGTAATGCAAGCGAGCAACATTTTGGTTCTCGATGTTTTGGAAATTGGTTTTTGTATATTTGTTCATTGGGTTTTGTTCCATTGAGTACTTTTTTGCTTCTTCCATACCAGCTTTTGAATGCCAAGTTCTTGTGTTTTGGGATGGAACTTTGACGATATTTGGTTGGGTTTCAAGTTCTTGTGTTTTGGGATGGAACTTTGACGACATTTGATTGGGTTTTTATATTTTTTTTTTGTGTTGGAAATTGGGGTTCTTTTTCTTCTCTTTTTATTGGGTTTTGTTTGATTTAGTAGTTTGTGATTGCTCTATTCTGGTGTTTGAATGCTAATGTTTTGTGTTTTGGGTAGGAATTTTGAAGGAATATGATTATGGTTTGGTGGATTTTGTTTTCTTGTTGGGTTTCTGAACATGAACTTTTTTTTGGGTTCTTTTCTATATATTTTGTAGGCTTGTACTTTTCTTTGACAAAGTAGTTCTGTTCTTCTTCTTTTATGCTAGTGGTTGGATGGGGAGTAGGAGGATGGCTTCTCTTCGTAAATTTAACATGTTGATCATACTTCTTGCAATGGGTATGTATAAATGGATTCTTGTTTCTTTTCACGCCGGTCTTTTAGAAGATGATGGGTTTTTTAGGAATGCAATAGCTTTCATGGTAAAGCTTATTTTTATAGGAATGCAATTTTTAAACACCATCAAACAGGGATGAATGGTTCTCTGATCTTCGTATGTGGGAGCCATTTCCTCTGGATTGGTTTTTTACATGGTGGCTTGCATCTTTTCCTTTTATGTTTTATCAGATTTACTAGATTATTTATTACCCACAAGCAATATTTTTCGTTACAAAAGAGTTGATTTTTTCTGACAGCCAATTGGTAATGGGAAAAGTAATATCATGTTTTTGTGGAGGTTGTAGTTTTAGTTTGTTACCGAAGTTCTATTATCTTCATTTAGTATGATTTTTTTACAAAATGTCACTTACGAAAACATAATTCTTCTATAAAAAAAACTGTCAGTTATGAAAAGGTACGGCTGTTTTGCCCAAAAAACAGGCCAACAGTGTCCAGAAATGCTTACACAGTCAACGGTCGCTCTTAATGGCTAATGTGTTAATGATTTTTAAAATTTCCTATATTTTCCAGTGTATATGCAACCAAGTGTACTCTCTACCGAGAATGATTTTATGCACTGTGAAAGAACCATCAAGAACTGGTCAGCTTCTTCCCTCGATGATGGAGTCGAAGGAGACAAATTAACATTGCGTGACTTGCTATTCTTTCTCCATGTTCCTAGAACTGGTGGGCGTACCTACTTCCACTGGCAAGTGCAGATCATATTTTTTTGATATCCTAGAGGGTTTCTTTACGTTCAAGTTCTAGCTTTTCACCACTTATAGATAACCAACTGATGGATTTTTGGTGCCAATAGCTTTCTGAGAAAACTATACACCGGTGATCAAGAATGTCCCCGTTCCTATGACAAGCTAAGGTTTGATCCAAGGTACAGATGATACAATGTCAAGGAAAATCAATCATTTTGATGATTTGGATCTTTTCTTCACAAGGGTCTTTTTTTATGTGAATTATTCGCAGTTAATCACTAAGATTCATCTGGTACTTACAGTATTGTATTTTGACATGTGGGTACCATAAATTGATTCAGATAATTGCTTATAGAAGTGCTGAATGTCCAATTTTGGGTTGATATGCAGCAAACCAAACTGCAAGTTGATGGTTACTCATGATGACTATAGTATGATGTCCAAGCTTCCCAAGGAGAGAACGTCAGTTGTCACAATACTGAGAAACCCAGTAGATCGTGTCTTTAGCACATACGAATTCTCTGTAGAAGTTGCAGCTAGGTTTTTAGTGCATCCAAATTTAACGTCAGCAACTCAAATGACCAGACGATTACGCCCTAAGGCTCGTGGAGTTAGTACGTTGGATATCTGGCCGTGGAAGTATTTGGTTCCTTGGATGAGAGAGGACCTATTCGCCCGGGTATTTTCCTCAACTTTATTAATGCTATACTGCCTGCCTCCTTTTCGCAGTATTACATCTGATGATAAAATCTTTTTGAACAATCACGATTTTTATTAATGAGAACAGTTATTGTACTGTATGGACGTCCACCACGTGTAAAATGATCGATCCATGAATGTTTTCAGCCATCACAAGACCAGCCCATTACCCCTGGTCCTACCGTCACTGTATGACCTACCCCTTGGCTGAGGATCATGGAAAAGGTGTTCTTTTAGGGGATTTCCAAGCTGTTATTGGTTTGCACACATCAATCATTGTCTAACCTGAGTCAAATTGGTTTTGGCCCTACAGACTCAATAAAAAACTCCTTTGACTTGCTCGAGTCAATAAAAACTCATCACATCAATCAATGACTCACCTGAGTTGACTGTGTTTTACCTTGAACGAGCTCTTGTCCAAGTACGAGTTTTCAAACACTGGATTGAAGTAGCTTTCCTCCTGGCCTTTTTTGATTTTTTAACAAGTCAAGTTTGGAATTTTGAACTTGAAGATTGCCATTGTAGCCTAGCTCAGTTTTTTTTCCAATTCTGTTCTTAACATTGCCGAGTCTCGACTTGTCTAGGAAAATCCAAAACAAAAAATGATGTGAAGGACTGAGAGGAGATAATATCTATTTGAAAGAGTAACCATGATATACTTAGCTTTTAACATGTACTTCAGTCTTACTGCAGTCTTCTTTATTGATGTTACAAAATATTTTTCAGTTTAATACTTTAAAAAAAAAAATTAAAAATATGAAAATACTGTCTTGTCTTTCGCTGGAGCATTTGTAGCACCCAGTTCAAGTGTGAGCAGAAACAAGTTTTGGACTTGGAACAAGTCTAGATTTTTTGCTTACTCATATCTATGGCCAAGTTGGGCTGACAACAGTTTTCAAGTCGACTAGAGGAGTTTCTTGGTAATGGTACAGGGAAACTGTAATTATTTAAATCATGTTTTTTTCTAAAATCAAAGAATCTTGTTGTATAATGTTGAAAGACCCATTATATAATAAAACTCCCTACTTGCATGTGATGAGTTGGATTTCTTTGAATCCGTAAGCCACAATGCCATAAATTTTGGGTCAGCAAGGTAATCCTTTTCAGAACCATCCTCTGGGATGTATACTATAATGATCATAAACTTTTTGTTGCTTACCTTCAACTAATTTGTCATTTTATTTAACAACAGATTTATAGTAGATGGCTCGCAGATACTTTTTTAATCTCCTCCAATCATGGAGAGTGTAGTGATAGAATTTTTGCTTAATTACTGGTCAGAGGGATGCTAGGAGACTTGGGGGAGTTGTGGAGATCAAAGAAATCAGTGACTCATACAACATGGAAGACATTGTTATGCCGTTACATTTATTCATCAATGACCCTGTAGCTCATGAAATCATTCACAATGGAGCAACATTTCAGGTATGCCAGCCCATTATCATTGTATAAGTGAAAGACCATTTAAATTATCATCAGCCGGGGCTATGAGTTATTGTGGATGCCATGTGGGGTATTTATACATTCAAACAGATCACATAGCATACAGTCTTAGGCAATGGATCCCCCTTTCTTGTTTTTATTCTTGTTGGTGAAATTATTCATTTGTGTCACATCCATGAGGTCATGGGTTCAACTTGGGCTTACCTACCAAAAAAAATCTAACGATAATTATAATACTCGTGGACTAATTCAAATATTGACTAAGTCCACCTGTACAAATTTTAGTTGTACAGTATGCGACAAGTAACAAGTCTATTGGCTTCATTTTTCTTGCAAATTCAAAATCTTACTGTAGAACTTCATTTTTTTTTATGATGAAGTTGTGAAGAGGCTTCTGCTGAAATTCTGTGGGAGGAACTTTTCCCTGTTAGTAGGAAAGATATAATTTACTTGCTAAAAAGACTTTCTAAAGAACTGTCATGATGGACACTCTTGCTGGAGACACACATGCCAGATATTTCAATTCATCTACTAAGAGAAATTTTACTACCTCGTTTTCTCATTTCATGTATTTTTTATGTATTATATTTGCATACTCATATATTTCTGTGGAATGCATAATTTCTTTATTTCCTACACTTATATGGTTTATTACATAATATCTTTCTATACTATTGTCTAACTGCACAGAATGTTGGTATGCTGGGTTTAATAGGATCCTTGTGTCTCGAACCTTGTGTGCATCTCTTTGATACCTGATTTAAATTCTTGAAACCAACATCAAAATGCACTCAAATTTTATGCCTTTATGTCTCTAAAAAACCATAATTGAATTGCTATATTATCGGGAGTTCAGGACTAATCAATCAGTGGACATTAACAGGTGGCAGGATTGACGAACAACTCTTGTTCAGAAGAATCACATAAAGTGCGTCACTGTGTGAGGAAGTATCCAGAACTTGGCCAATATATACTTGATGTCGCAAAGGTCAGATCTTTGAAATAACACATCACTGTTCTATACCCAGTTCTTTTTCTGTTAATATTGGAAGTCACCAGTCAATACAAAATTTTGCAGAAAAGACTGGATGATATGCTATATGTTGGACTTACTGAGGACCACAAAGAATCTGCAACGATGTTTGCAAATATGGTGGGTGTACAGGTGCTTTCCATGTTGGAGGCTTTGAGCTCTCGTGCTGAGCAAGTCTCTAACAACAGAACAGGTAAGAATTGTTGGTGGATAGTTAATTTTTTTTTTAATACTCTCAATCTCGGGCCTTTTTGAATAAGTATAACAAGTGAATTGGCAAAAACTTGCTTTATATGTATCAATACATGCTGCATCCACATTTATATTCAATAACATTTACAAATGTTCAAGAACTTCCTGATAAATTTAGAACTTTGCTAAGTCCACTCAGTTTAACTGCAGTTAAACCAGTAAACCCGCACAGAACTATGATTCTTTCTTTTTCTTTAATGATAACATTTTCATTGACTAAGCTGAGTGCTGCGGCAGAAACAAACAAACTTATCTCCAGCACAAAAATGCATCTTTCTCTTCAAATTTTGTCCAAACATCATGTATAAGAGAAATTTCTATTAATTAGCCCTAACTGCTAGCTTTAAACTTCATTTGATGTTTGAGACATTGAGAATTGATATGATCTTGTCTCTTTTATTATTTTTAAGATTGTCCTATGTGCATGGGTTTGGATGGGAAATAGCTGAGTAGTATGTGACAAGTTTATTAGCAAACATTTCGTCTTATGATATCATATGACTAAGCATGGTAGTTTCTATTTAAATTAATTGATTTGAATGAAAAATAAATAATTGGCAATTTTTAAAAATTTTTATTATGATTTTTCTATTTTTTGACACTCACATAGAAATGAATGAATCTTACGATTTACAATCCGATACGATTCAATCCCTATTCTCAACGTTTTACAATTTGATTCTGATTTTCAAAACATTGCTCCTAGTTTAACTAGCAGGTTCCTTTGTTGTATGCCTCAAATCTTGAAATCCTTGCTCAGTATCACAATGAAGAAGGAATTTTTCTTTCTCTGATACTGATTTGATTTAACATCAATGAAGAAACAATTTCCAGTGCTTGAATTTAACGGCAACTCAAAGAAAAATCCAACCATCACTGTCAGTTAATACAAGCTAAAGAAGGTAGACAAAAACCAAAAGATGCCCAAGGTCGGAAACATATGTCCTTATTGTTTGAGTCGTCGTCCATACATAATAGTATAATAGAGAGTTCTTCCACTCTGCCTTTCTTCTAACTTTGTATCTTCACTTTCCCAACAAAACAAGTTGCCAAAATAAATGCCAGAACCGAAACACATAAATCTAAAAAGAAATACAACGTAAAACCCATGGAAACCCCACTAAACTAATCGAAAATTCCCCAAAGAACACTATTATTCTTGTAGGGTTATGACTACAAGAATTCCTCTAGTTTTGTGCTCGGACCATGGGCGGCCCTTTGCTGATGTAGGCATTAGCCATGGTGATGTCACCAGCTGTCACGCCCCGAGACTGTCGGGACACGTGGCAGGCACCGCACGCGCGCCAGGGTGCACCTCGCACGCGGGCAAGGCCATATCTGGAAACCGAATCACGTCAGATCAGATATCAATGGTACAAAATATAAATCAATTTCCAAAGCAAAACTAAATAACCAAATTGATTCACACACACACACACACACACACACACATATATATATATATATATATATATATATATATATATATATATGTATTTATACATCTGAGAGTCTGCCAAAAGTACACATATACAAGATCAAAAGAAAATACTAATCCTACCTAACCAACTACGAAGCTCCCGGATAACCAAATCTGTCCTGAATCGATCCCTCTCCGAGCTCAGCCGCTGAATCTGAAAAATGTTGTTTAATCCACATCAGTTCCGCAGAATGGGCGAGTAAATACAGCACAGATGTAGCAAGACCAATACGAATTTGAAAATAACAGTTATCCAAGCATTTTAAATCATATCTGTCGCTGGGCATGGCTAAACATATATACAAAACATACTATTAAAGGCATAACATATAGCTATAGTTCACACGAAGATGCTCATGAAACAGAAGGCACATCATCCAATCCACAACAAATCGAATGAAACCTGGCGAAAAAGAAGTGAACACTTGGAACGAAGCTTCATGTTTGTTTTTCTTCAAACCCCCAATCTGCTCTTGCTCGCCGCTACTAACGGGGTCTCGGTTGATTTCCCTTCCTTTAGCTACTCAGATGTTTCAGTTCGCTAAGTTTGAAAAGTCCAAAGAGCGCAGACTAGCCATGGAGCTTGGATACGGTTTCCCGATCGGAGCAGGATTTGAACCCGTGACATTTTGTACCCAAAGCAAATGCGCTACCAAGCTGTGCTACATCCCTCTTGTCCAAAGTTTTGTTATTTTAGTTAGGTTCAAGTCTGACGGGAATAATATTCTATGACTAGCAACTCATTGATTTTCAAAGCGATCCACTTAATATCTATTATTTGATTTACTAATCCTTTATATTGCGATGAATAAAGACTCAAATGTTTTCCCAACTCCTCGTGGGACTGCATATTTACTATACAGACGCGGAGATCAGTTGGACCTTTGATTGAGTAACATCTCTTTTTGATTGACCTCCTTAAGCTGCAGGAGGTCAAATTCAGGTTGCAATTCAAGTTAGTGGTATTTGCTAGCAACAACATAATGGAGGCGGTCAATCAATATAGATTGATCCGAAATTTGATTCAAATCCAATATAGCACCTATGGGTACATAAGAAATGTATCGAATCGATTCTTTTTAATGAATAGATCTGATCGCAACTTTGAATATGGAATTCAAAGGGATCAAATAGGAAATGATACTCTGAATCATCTAACTATAATCAAATATACGATCAACCAACATTTATCGAATTTGAAAAATAGTCAGAAGAAATGGTTCGATCCTCTTATTTCTCGAACCGAGAGATCCATGAATCGGGATCCTGACGCATATAGATACAAATGGTCCAATGGGAGCAAGAACTTCGAGGAACATTTGGAACATTTTGTTTCTGAACAGAAGCACCATTTTCAAGTAGTCTTCGATCGATTATGTATTAATCAATATTCGATTGATTGGTCCAAGGTTATCGACAAACAAGATTTGTCTAAGTTACTTCGTTTATAAACTATCGCTGCGGATCAGGCAGGTACAAAGCAGATACATGTATACATGGTCAATAATTTTTTTCTACCTCCATTGACAAGAGGGCCAACGAATTTATATCCCATTGGCGGGCTTACAAATATTGTCCAACTTTTCATGACCTAGATACGAGCAACACCGAGTGTTGACTTCGTAATCTAAAATTCTTACATACCCAGGCGTTTCAAAGCACATCACAAAACATAGCATGGAAAACAATGCTAGTTTTTACATAGATAACCTTTTCATGTCACATGCAGGGATAATACTATAAGTGTGTTGAATTACTCACCTTCGAAAACTTTTGTTTTTCCCTTATTCTTCTTCCTTTCTCTCTGCTCTGTGCTTTGCACCCCTAAATAATAGGGCTAAATAATCAATAGGTATTTAAGTACTTTACACAATACACATATTGGGGTTTTCCAAATCTATGCCTTTCTTAGGTCTTAAACATCAAGTATAAGTCATATCAGGTGGTGAAACCACGATTCAAAACCCAAAATACACTTTTAAGCAGAAATTCATATTATCTTGTTTTTGCACCTTCTAAAACTCAAATCAAATGCATGAATTATCAAAACTTGTAAACATATAACCTGTAGATTATAAACCAAAGAACGTCTGTTTAGTTCACAACTCTAGCTAAATCCCACCGAAAATGGCCGGAAAAATTAAAACTTCAAAATGCACAATATCTGTCGTTTTCTTTCAAAACTGAAATTTTGTTATAATCATAACTCTTAAAATATTTCGAACTGGGCTTAGTTCAAAACATAAAAGTTGTTGGGCAAAATATTTCCAAAAACTTTCATGTTGACACCTCCGGCCAAATCTTGCCGGAAAAGTAGCTTTTCCGACATGATATTTGAAATAGGGTTTCAAGTAAAACTGAAATCTTAAACTTAGTATATCTTTTTGTACACTAAAAAATGGAATAAGTCATAAACATAAGAGTTATTCTAAATATTATTTCTAGGAACTTTTATGTTTATCACTCCGGCCGGAAGTGACCCGAAATTATGAAAATCACCATTTCATGTATTTAAAAACCGCAGTTTAGTAAAACTGCTATAACTTTCTCAATTCAAAACCAAATCAGGAAAAATTTATATGTAATCATACTAGAACAAAAAGATCTACAACTTTGTAGTTAACTAAAATTGCTAAAAATGAGTTTAAATCACGCAGAAATCAAAAGATTCGAGGAAGACAAGATGAAAGTTACAATTTTAAGAAATTTCTTCTCTATTTCCACTACTTTGCAATCAAACTTTGATTTCAAACACTTCTAGATCACAAATCAAATAACATATATTTTCTCAACTTTTTGCACAAATTTTTCTTGAATATTTTCCTATTTTTCTCTTCATTTTATCATAATTAAAATGAATTAATATGGATTTATAAGCTTCGCATGAGAGAGAGATGGCACTTGGATTTCCAAGTGTCATTCTCCTCTCTCTCCCAGCCATGCTAATCTTTAATACCCAAAATGCCCTTGACTATTACACTTACCCTTTTATTAATTACACTTGTGTCCCCTAGTGAAGTAACCAAAATACCCTCTAGCATAAATAATTAAATAAATGAAATAATAAACACTAATCTCACTTAATCACTCTTATTCTCTAAATTACTTAGGATTAATGTTAAACCCAAAACTTGGTCCTTTCACCAGCACTCTCAGTTCAGCCTATTTTTTCTCATCCGTTGGTAAGTCCTTTTAGCAAGTGGAGATGGAGCTTTGGGGGCTTGTTGGCCACCATTAGTTACATCCCTTAGTCGGAGAAAAAATGTTCCCGGCATTTTATACTTCGATTTATTCAATGTGTTAGAGTTCTTGTAATACAAATCCACTAAAAAGCAACTAAAATGGGTCAGGAACTCATGGTGCTAGTCATTAGATGGGTCCCATGGTACATGCAGATGAACTACATGCACACGCACACGCACATGAGTGTCTACATCCATGCACAAAACCATAAATATATTCACGCACTCACAGCATGTATATAGAGTTAATCCTGGCAAAGAAAGCATAGATTTCTTATAATTCAGTTACTTTTGCTACAGAGCTGACCTCTTCATTTCCAGATTCTGAGCCTGATAGTCCAAATCAAGTGCAGGTAAACTCCATGGTATCATTTTTGCTTGATTTATTATCTATAAAATCTTTACCGTTGATAAGATTCTTACCACTATCTTGTACGTGAAAGGGTAACATTGATGACCAAAAGGCAAGTGGAATTCCTTCAACCAGAAATGTTGAAGTAGCAAATGAAAATGTAAGACCAATGTCATTTGGTTAGGAATTTCTTACAACTCGTGGTTCTTATTTTCAGATTTTGATAATGAATTTCTGGACACTAGAATTAATTCTATCAAAATTTTTCTTTTTTCCATCGTTTGCTGATATGGAATCTTGACCCATGGCAGACGACAGTTGTACAACTGATGGAAGCTTATGAGGTTTGTATTTCTAGTTTACGAAAATCTCAAGCATCTCGGCGAACGACATCTTTGAAGAGAATCTCTCCGGTGAACTTTTTAAAGGAGGTAGGATAACATGAAATCTTCTCTGCAAAGGTTATTGATTGAAGGTGTTTCAGTTGTCTTTTATTTTCCTCTTGATATAGTTGTCATTAAGTCATAATCCATGAAGAATAGATCGACTAAATACGATTTTTCCTAGGAGAAATTAATGGTGGCAAATATATCAGTGGGGTCGAGGGGAATGGTGATCCAAGCCATTCATCTCTAGGCCCTACAATGGGTGTCCCTCTTACCGAAATCTCCTGCATCACAAAATCCTAACCCTCTTATTTGTGAGGACATTGCCACTGCAGCATTGTAACTTTATGAACTGGTCATTACTAACCACAAGATTTAGGGTTAGGATAGTCCGATGGGGACATTTACTGGGCAATTGATTGTATATGGTGAAGGACTAACAAATGAATGGTTTAGTGTCATTTTGTGCTCAGTTTATTGCCCCTCTTTTGGGAACACGTTTCTGCTAAGTTTTCACTTGAGCTATTCTTGTGGTTCGATTTTCAACAGATCACCATAATGTGATTTTCCCTTGATTTCTGCAATAGAAACCCAAACAAATGACTAACTGTACCTGGCTGATCCACACTAACTATACCTGGCTGTTGTGGATCCACATCAAAGCCTGAATTCAATTGTTTAATGTGGATTGTGAACAGAGAGACCCCAATAAGGAGACCATGGCCATTCATGATTCAATATGGAAAGGTTAACTGTTTAGACATACATCTGTCAGTGTCGGACAGTATGAGTTGTCAAACATGGCAACCTTGGAATGCCTGCATCCTAACATGTCTGCACGGTTATATGAAAACGTGAAATCATCAAAGTGATAGATATAAATATCACTTCACCAAAATATAAGATACTGAAACTTTTATCTAGATGAACTATAGTCAATATTTTAGAACTTGGACTCAAACAGGGACTTTCCCAGTGACCTTAATAAGCTGCATGAGTTGGTGATTGATTCAACCTGGTCAGTTTTTCATTGATCTGTTGTGTTTTTGTTTACACGGGCGAGTTTTCTGAGTTTTGATTAACTTGATGGCACCAAAACTGGGTGAACTGCGCCAAGTCAAATATCAACCATCAAGTTTTAAACATTGACGGGATGAGATTTATTTATATAATACAAAAGAACAGGAAAGCCATTCATTTTGTCCTAAGGAGTGTCCTTATTTATTTATTTTTTAATGAAAATTAAGAGTCACTTTGAGTAATTTCGAAATGCATACATGATATGCTATTTAAGATGTTTGTCTACTTCTATCTTAGAAGTTCAAGGCACTAGTTAAAACCTACATACCCTTTGTTGTGTTTGTATTTTTATTGATTACTAGTGATTTTGGAATTGACAGGCACGCCTTCAGGTTCCTGAAACAGTTCTCCAGCAAATACTATCACTGAACAGCCTCGATGTGGAGCTTTATAAGCATGCTCAACAAATATTTGCACAGCAGCGGGAACATCTTGCACAGAAGTTGGTCAAAATGGTTAGTCATGTTTCCTTAAGGGGCCGTTTGGATACGCAGATTTTAGAATCTTGGATTTCCTCAAAATCCTGGATGGGAGACGAGGGAAGAAGGAGACCGTCCATTTCGCTTCTCTTTAGAATCTTGGATTTTAAGTAAGAAATCCAGGTTTTAGAAATCTCAGAGGTTTTAGAAATCTCTCCCCATCCTGAGATTTGTAAAACCTGGAAACATGGGATGATCTCCTACTCCCTTGCTGACGGAAAGAAGGGCGAGAAATCAGAAAACGACGGCTGGTCTCCTCTCGACTCCCATCTACGAGCTTGAGGAAATCCAAGATTCTAAAATCCACGTATCCAAACGGCCCCGAAAAGATTTCACCTTTCTCACAAGTACTAAACTCTCATACAAAGTGTCTCAATAAAAAAATGACCTGCTACCCAGCTATTGTTGAAAATATAAAAAAAATACCTAGAAGATAAAAATTAAAAAATCATGATTTTTTTCATATTCACCAGGAAGCAAATTTTTTGTTGAAAAATAATAAATAGGGTAGCACCTTGATGACGGTAGATCAGGGGAAGAATCTATAACAAGCTAGTCTGTTGATGATTTATAACAGTTTAGATTTCGAGTGAAAGATCTTTTCACTAGACCAAAAGCTAAAATGAAAAGATACTATTAAATCAAGTAATATGTGTCTAACAGCCAAAATTGGGCTGGAAGTGGTGGCAAAACATCAAGAAAGACTACAAAGAAGGGCATGAATAAAAAAATGGGGGATTTTAGTGCAATTGGAGGCTTTGGATGAATAAAAAAATGGGGGATTTTAGTGCAATTGGAGGCTTTGGTTCTGGATGCGAATAATCAGATCTTTCGAGTTGTTGGGAATTGTCTCTTCTTCAGTTTATTTACACTTTATCTCTACTTCATTCGTTACTGTTTTTAGGTAGTCCAATGGCATACTTCTTAACAAAAATTACAGATCTTGAGTCTGCAATGTGAATATAGTCATTTGGTGTCAGGAACATGTCACACTTGCAAGCATCAGAACCACGTTCTTACTTCTGATGCCGTCATACCTTGACACCTAAGTCTTCTGATTAATAAGCTAAAGGCAACTTCTTGTTTTCTTGCTGAAGTCTGAGTGGCATCTAGTGATCTATATAGAGAATAGTTATCCGCATGTTGTTATCTTGGTCACTCCTACAAACAGGTAGCTTGGTCCATATTGGCCAAAATCCCAGAGTAGGATCTGTGGACAGATAATGGATTAATGAGATTTTATTCCCCAAAGTCATCTAGAGTAAAAACGGGCAATTGTGAGAGTACTGACCATAAGTGCATGTGTGCACATTATTTTATTAGACGTTTCATGCTTAGGGTGTGTTCGGCAACCATTTATTTACCTCATTCTCCACTTTTTTAGGCGTGGAGAATGAGAAACCCAAAAGTAACCAAACAAATCTTGTTCGGCAATCCGGCCCACTAAGCCCGTTTCTAAACTTTTGCCTTCTTTTTAGGCTAAAAGCTAGGATTTTTTGTAGTGACTAATAGTCGCTTCCAAGATTCTCTTCCCTCCGTTTCTCGCCTGTTTAATTCCGCGAGAATGAGAAGCCTTGCCGAACACCGTAGTTACCTGATTCCATATGCCACCGTGGGTGGGTGGGACTGATTTTGGAAGCAATCTGGTTTGTTAAGCGTAGGCTTTCATAGGTTTTTTTGCCTTCGGTTCCCCCTAGTGCTCTAGCCTGGTTCTCTAATGCTCCGTTTGGTTGCTCGGGGTGGCTTGGAAAATAGTGGACTATGAAGTCAAAAGAAGTCAAACGGGACGAGACAGGCATTTTGATTTGTCTAGAATTACCTGGGAGAATAGGGAAGCAGTGTTTGGTTGCACGGCATATCCTCAGAAAGTAGGAGAATAAGTAGGGGTGTCATTAGGGATAGAGAAAAAAGAGAGGGAAGAGAGAGAAAAGAGAGAGGGAAGAGAGAGAAAGAGATAGCATCATTCGCTAGAAAATTCAACCAAAATTCTTTAGCTTTGGAAGGATTTGTTTTAAGAGGGGACAAAGAGTCCAATGCTATTTTGTGCAACCAAACGAAGCATAATTCAGTTTGGAGGGTGTGACTTTGGATTTTGGAAACAATCTGGTTTGTTGAGGGTAGGATTTCATAGTTATTTGCCTTTGGTTCCCTATAGTGCTCTAGCCTGGTTCTGTAAGTCAATTTGGATGGCCACACTTGCTGAAATTTTTATAATTGAAAAGGGCATTTTTTCAATATAGGGTGTAGACTTGCATTAAGTTTTTGAGAAACTGCAGTTTCTTTTCCTAATTTATCCCATTTATCCACCAGTGACTTAGAATAATATCCGGATTTTCAATTGGGTTGCAGCCTCACTTGTAGTTAAGGCAGATACTATATTGCTATAAAAACTAAACTACAAACTACCATAGTTTAAGCTACATATTGATCAATTTGTAATTTTATTTATATCATAGAATGGAAAAGTGTCAGAACCACGGATGACACGTCTAGTGAGTTTCCAATTACAATAGGACTGCACCAATGATCAGCTCTAAGCCCTTATCTTTTTACACTAGTTATGGATGAGCTTACGGAGGGTATCCAGGATGAGGTGCCGTGGTGTATGTTATTTGCAGATGACATAGTATAAATTGACGAAACCAAAGCAGGAGTAAATGCTAAATTAGAGTTATGGAGAACTACTTTGGAATCTAAAGGTTTTAGACTGAGTAGGACTAAGACAGAATATATGGAATGCAACTTTAGTAATATAAGGAGGCTGGACGAGGATGTAGTAAATATGACTGGACAGGACGTACTTAAGAGGGATATCTTTCGCCATCTTCGTTCAATTCTACATAAGGAAGGAGAGATTGAAGATGATGTTAACCATAGAATAAGAGCAGGTTGGTTGAAGTGGAAACTTGCCTCAAGAGTTCTGTGCAACCGTAAAATACCTACCAAGTTGAAGGGAAAGTTTTATAAGATAGCTGTGAGGCCAGCAATGCTGTACGGCTCAGAATATTGGGCCATCAAGAAGCAGCATGTGCATAAGATGAGTGTAGCGGAGATGCGAATGCTTAGATGAATGTGCGGCCACACAAGGCTAGATAGAATTAAAAATGAAGACATTCATAAAAAGGTGGGGGTGGCTCCAATTGAGGAGAAGATGAGAGAGCACCGCTTAAGATGGTTTGGACATATCCAACGTAAACCTTTGGATGCTCCGGTGAGAAGAGGCGACTCGTGCCAAATTGATGGAGTAAAAAGAGGTAGGGGCAAACCGAAAACTACTTGGGTAGAAACAGTGAGGAAAGACTTGATAGGTAGGAACATAACAAAGAACATGACCTTGGATATGATAGAATGGAAGAAAATGATCCATGTCGAAGAACCCAACTAAAACCAAGATTAGAGAGGGTAGATTCCTTTTACCTTCTTCATGAATTTTTTCTAATGGATTCATTTAGCTGACCCCAACTAGTTTGGGACAAAGGCTTTGTTGAGTTGAGTTGAGATCATAGAATGGTATATCAATTTTGTTTATAGGTTAGATATAGTTCTGTGACGCGTGCTTGATTAGATTAAGTCAATATTGCTTGTTGGTTTTTACTAGTTTTTTCTCGTTTTTATTATAATTTGATAGATTAAGCTTTGAAATTGGTAATGTATATTTTTCACTATTCTAGTATTATAAAAGAATATCCATATCCTAGGTTTTAAGGATTCTTACCCATATGTGACAAAAGTACATTGGTTCCTTACTATACATGTATCCAAAGTAATCAATCCCTTGCTGTATCAGATATCCAAGTACAATTGGTTTCGATAATGGCACTCCTTTGTTTTATTTTACAGTTTTCTGCTTCGATTTTGGTGGCATTTTGAGAATTATTATTTTTTTGTTTTCTTTAATTAGGGGGCATTTTGAGAATGATACAATGTGTAACAACCAAATAGAAAAGTGTAAATCATAGAAAGAAGTGTTAAGGGGTGTCCGTATATTGTTCCGCAATTTTTATGTAATTTTATTCTTGAACATTGTTTGTTCATTGTTGACATTAACTATGAGAGAATTACTTTTCATTTCACAGAAAGATTGGCATAACATATGAAATGGATACTCAATCCAAAGTTGGATGCTGGATTCTAACCATGAGCTAGAAATTGTCTTCTAGCCAGTCTTCTAGCCAGATGGCTGAAATTCCAGTTTTCAACTTATATCTGTCGCTATGGACTCATACTAGACCTTATAAAAATAATTACCATGCCCTTAGAAATTCTAATCTCTTCATAGATGAGCACTAGATTGGTGCTCTCGACCTGGTTGGTATGCTCATGATATAGACTCTTTGTTTGTTGTCTCTTGCAGGAAATAGAGAAAAACACGGGGAACAGTCCATTTGGGCTCACTCCTCGGAAGCTCCTCTGGTTAGCCACAACCCCCATCTTCATTGTGTGCATCTTTTTGTTTGTAACTTCAAGAAGAAGAACGTCAAAACTTAAGGTATGAATATGAATTATTACGTGTGAGGATAGGAAAAGCAACTATGCCGGAGACAGGTGGCATGAAGTGGCATTCCGGGTCAGTTTCCGGCATCGAGTCCGTGCTGGAATTCGACTACCAGCTGGTGCTCCATACATTTGAAGACAGCCACATAGGAGTTCTGAATACAAAGGCGGGGTGTTTGATGAAAAGTGAGAGGGAGAATTTTATTTTATTGAGGCTCTTTGGGCAGTTGATTTTGGTTCAGGCAAGTTGAGTTATGGTGGCTGAGGGTATATAATTTTATGAAACAGAGAAGGATTTTAGAAGCTCCCTCTTTCAAATGAAGGCTTTGCAGCAGTAGGCCCAATGTGAGTTGGACCCCATTGCATAAAAAAAAAAAAAAAAAGATTGTGTCATTCATGTGGTCATTTTCGTAATGTTCCAAACAGGTTGGCCGCTGTGACTGGATTTCCCTGTATCTCCCTCTTAGGCTTTGTTCACTTGCATTCCCTGGAAAGCAAATCCCTTAAAAACAGCTTCTTTTTTCCCTTGAAAGCTAAAATTCTGTTGTTCACTTGCTTTCCAGGGAAAAAAAATACACATGTGGAATATTTTCAAAAAAGCAAAAAATGCCTTGGAAAAGCCCATCCCCTCCCCCCCCCATATTTCGGGATTCCTTTTCCATGCTACTTTGGTAGGATTTGCTTTCCCAGGAAAACTAGTTAAAAAAGGTGAGCAAGCATTTTCTCGGGAAATCTTTTCCTGCGCAAGTGAACAGTCCAGGAAAACCTTTTCATGCACATATTCCCTGGATTTCTTTTCCTAATGCCACGTCAAATTCCCGAGAAACCTTTTCTTTTCCTTTCCCTGGAAAACAAGTGAACAGAGTAATGATTGCTTATGTGGTGACATGGACTCCTTGTCCCCTCTTTTTCTTTCCTAGGGAATAATGTCGTCTCTCTTTTTCTCTCTTCCCTCTCTCTCTCCTCCCTTCTCATATTTGGTAATGACAACCCTAAATTTTGGTGGGAATTTTGGAATTGTAGGGAAAAAAAAAACCTAGCAAATCCCGTTGACTTCACTGTTTGGATTAAAAACTCACTGGGAGAAAATTTTGATTGACAACCTAACAGAGCATAGTGTTCCCTAACTTTACATTGAATTCCCCGGAGACTCCCTACCTCCCTCCCTTCCTTAGATTGCATTGAACTCCCTGGAGACTCCTTGGGATGTCTTTTGGGTAATTATTTTATGTCTGTCCTCCTTATAACTTTCAAATCAATTTCTTGGGTCTGTCCATTTCCCCCTTTCTTTCTCTCATCTCTCTCTACATTGGTAATGCCACCCCCTGCTTATTCTAGTACTCTCAAGTCTATGCTGCACAACTAAATACGACTTAATGCTATTCGTCCGGTAATTCCAAGCAAAGCCAATGATTGTCTCCCTGTTCACTACTTATTCCACTCCTCTCTGAGTCTATTACATGCATCCCAACAGAGTCAGCAGACCAAGCAAAATTTCACAGTTTTTGGAGAATTTGATTTGAAAGCTATAACAAGGAGACAAGACTTTCACCTCAGCATACATGCAATAATTAAAGAGACATCCGAAGGAGTCTCCTGGGAGTTCGATGCAATATTGGCAACCAAATCCAACGATCAACGGTATTCCAAATCCAACCAGAATTCTGACGGCTGGGTTTTTATGCAACCAAACACCTTAAGGTCATGTTTGGATTTCAGGAATTTTCTGGCAAAGTTTGGAAAGGAAAATTATTTCTAAAATTTACTACTTTTTACACATGAAAAAAAGATTACTTGAAACAACCCTATTGAATTTTTATTTGAAGGGAGCTTTTATGATGATTTCCCTCCAAATTAACTATAATCATATCATTTCCCTTTACATCATGAAATGAAAAGAAAAATTCAGTAAGAAAAATTTTTCCCTCAGAAATATTTTTCTTGCAATCCAAACTGGGCCTATAAGACCTTGTATGGTGTTGATTGGTGCAGGTGATGGGAGTCATTGCATCGTGGGTTGTGAAGATTCTAGGGTGGCCCCACCCGTCCGCAAATCAGAGTGTAGACGGTGCAAAGTTTGGTTACCATGAAGGTTACTAGCATTCCACATGAAAAAGATAAAATACTAGCGAGTTTTCTTTAAAAAAAATTCTTGTTTATTCTTGGGTTTAAAACAAAAGTGTTAGTTTTAATTTTGATTGAGCGAGATCTATAGTTTTCCCCGTTAGCTCCCTACCAGGTATTGAATCTGGAAGCTCTTCTCCAGGCAAGGAGTAGGGTCGAAAGAGAAGCAGTTGAATTAGTTATAGTGGTGATAAAGGCTTCATATTCAGATGTTAACCCAGAAAGAGCCGCTTTCCTCAAACAATGATCATACATATTTCAGTTGAAGGTGTGAATTCTGAATCTCTTCCCAGTTATAAGGCATCCCCAAGTGAACCTGCTTTACCTAAGATCAATTGAACTATAGAGAATTTCCAACGTTCAGATTAGTTTGGAGGTTCAATGTCAGTCATTTTAGCAGCGTTCCATGTTGCCGGCCGCGTCTTTTGGGTGTTGTTAGCAGTTGACTGCTCGTTTTTTTGGTGTCTTTCCTTTGGCAAGGGACGGAGTATGGCCTTATTTCGCCTGCAAACTACGGGTTGTTATAGCTCACCATATGTATTCCAGGCCTCCCTTATCCATACCTAGCTATTGACTATGGTACACATTCTATCTAAATGCTCATCTGATATTTGCACTACCCCCTTATCCATACCTAGGTATTGACTATGGTACACATTCTACCTAAATGCTCATATGATATTTGCACTACCGTGTTTCAATAATTGCAAAAACTCAGTTGAACTTTTATTTTCTAATTGGCTAATGTGAGCTTTTGGAGAACTTTAATAACCTTTTGACAGCTGTTTAATTAATACAAAACAAGATGAGTCAATGCGATTATCAAAATATGGTAGTGCAAATATCAGTACCCTTTTCGTATACATGAAGTTTTTGTTAGCTACTGATATTGGCACTACGGTATTTTAATAATTGCACAAACTCCGCTTATCATGTCTGTTAGAAGTGGGCTTTTGGTAGCTTTTTGGGGAAATGTAATAACCTTTGACAGCTGTTTAAATAATACAAGATGAGAAGTTAGTGCAATCATCCAGACATGTTACTGCCAATTAGAATCCGAACAGCTGAGACCCCTAGAGGACAGGCATAAATATAAGTATAATGTGTATATTTTACTGTATTTTTTGTTATAATATATTTAAATATTTTTTTTGGGGAGAGATATATCCGCCCTTTTCATTACTTGGGATACCCAGCTGCAGTGTATCTATGACTGCAAAGGAGCTGTTGTACTTCACATGGGAATGATTCAACGGATTTGATTGCCACGTACACTGCAGTTGTGTTGGGTATATAATATAACCCATATATGTTCTAATATAAGCCCAATAAGATAATGGACCGGTGTAGTGGGCCTACATGGGCTAGAGTCCATTAACCAGTCATTAACCTTAGTGTATCTAGTATATATAGGGGCGGGAGGCAACAAACTTGATATTCCAAACTAGATACCTTGGGTGTAATGCTTCAAGCACTCTTTGCTTGACCTAATTACCTCTAACAATCTTGAAGCATTAGGTTTTCTCTTTTGGGAACGTCCTCAACTCCAGAACAGAAGAAGACGTCTGTTAATCGCTCGCTCGTGGTTTTAATTTCACTTGTTGGAATTAAGATTTAGCCGTGGGTTTGACTCCCTCAAAATTATTTTTTGGGCGTAGTTATCTTCTCCAGAAAATGGTTTGGCCGTGGGTTTCACTCTTGTGACATTGTTCTTGGGACGATCTCTCTTTTCTCGTTTTATTTGTAGGGAGAATTACACGGTTGGGTTATTCGTGAAAACCTAGTGGGTTTCTTCTTCCACATAAGCAGAAAAGGGCGTGGTGGGAATTAATAAATCCTAGTTGGGTAAAGCCCTCTGGTGTCGTCGGATTTATTCCCTCCCCCACCATACACGGCTCTTACTCTCACGATTTTGAGGGTTTCACTTGGCAGCCATGATCTCTCTGCAACTAGTGTTATAACTTGTGTTTGGCTGGGGCAGAGTTGAACAATTGGGTGTGGATTGCACTCCCACAGAGCTCATTTGGGAGTGGGTTTCACCATCATCACCGGATCTGCAATTTTAACCCAACGGAGTTTGCCGAGCAGTCGAGGGAGCACCCTCCTCTGCAATTTTTGGTTGAACCCATTGGCCAAAACCCCTCTTTCTGTTTATTCTTGCTTACTTGCAAATCAAAGAAGAAACCACCCACCAAATAAGGGATTTTGTTTCTTGGAACCGACCCACCTGTACTGAAGGGATTCAAGGGAAGGCAAAAGATTTCCATCTTCTTGACTTTCTCTATTTCCTACCTTGGTCGTTTGGGGCAAAGATCAAATTGGCGAAATTTTTGGTGGTCGAAACCCTTTGCTATGAACCTTTTTTGGGTCATTTTGGTGGCCGAGTTAATTTTTGGTGGCTGAAATTTGGTTAAAAGAACAGTAACCAGTTCTTGTGGCCGGTACATCTTGCCGTCGGTTCCTTTTCTACTCGGTTTTGCCGGTTTTTCGCAGGCGGTTCCCACCAGTTAACGCAACCGGTTCAGGCGGTTTGTTGCAGTTTTTCATGATTTGGTACGCGTTTCGGGTCTCGGATTTGGTTCTTGGAGCTCGGCCTAGACTTTGTTTCTTGCGCGAGTTCTTGTAGCCGGTTCTTAGAGTTAGTGTTTGGCTTCTGTTCTTTGTTCATGGTTCACCCCCTGTAAATCCTAATTATCATTGGGTTTGGGTATTCGCCTTGGCTGGTTTGTCCTCGCCTCGGGTATTACCTTGGTGGTTATCTCTTGCTATTGAGTTACATCTTTGGATATCTCGGATTCGGGTTTTGGATTTGGTCCGCGATTCTGTTCATGCCTTTGGCTTTCACAATTCACAAATCAGGTGCACTCCTTTCAATTTGTGTTTTAATCTGAAAATAAAATGGAAAAGACTACAATTCCCTTTGAGATTGTCAAACTTCAATCGTTTGGAGGTTCGGAATTTTATTCCTGGAAGCGAAAGACTCAATTTGGTCTGAAATACATGAATGTTTTCTACACCATTTTGAGTACCTTTGCTGATTCGATTGAAGGTGTTGAGGAATCTCATTAGATTCAAGATAAGGATTTCTGCAGAGACTACTTGTTGAACTGTCTTTTAGATCGTCTAGCAGAAACCTATAGCAAGTTTAACACTGCTAAAGAAATTTGGGATAATTTAGCTACTCAATTCAGAAAGGAGGAATTGTCCAAGACCTACCTTGTGGACAAATTTATGGATTTCAAGTTCAAGGAAGACATGGACATCACTCCTCAAGTAACTGATCTAGAGAATTTGAGATCTAAATTAGCTAATGAGAAAATAGTAGGGTGTGATCCGTTTCTTGTGGGTGCAATCATATATAAGTTACCATCTACATGTCACTCTTTCACAACAGAGATGTATAGAAAGAAGGTGCACGTGGGACTGGATGATCTCAAACGATTCATTCAAATCGAAGATTAGAATAGAGCTAGGAATAACTTGGAGATGGTTAGACAGCAACAGTCAGCTGCTAACACGGTGATATATCCCAAGAACTTTCCTACGAAATCCAAGTCACCTAAGAGTGATATTCCCAAGTTGGAAGCCAAAAAGACTGTCTTTAAGAAAAGAAGGGCAAGTGCTACAACTGTAGGAGATATGATCCATTTGCTGCAGATTATAGGCAACCTCAGATGGTTAAATCTGACACACCTTATTAAAAAGCTACTATGCTGGTAGATAAGGCTGCGCCAAAAAAATTTCACGGCCATGTTGGGAAAAGACAAGGCCAGTACTTCTTCAGTTTGGTGGTTAGATAAATGTGCCATTTGTCGTGCTTGCAACTCAAAAAAAAAAAAAACAAAAAAAATTCCACTGGTGTTACCGAAGTAAAGGAGACTGGTACAGTGGCTAGTGGAGCAGACATGAAGGTCACTCACACTGGTACTGCGAACTTGGCCCTTTCTTCAGGTAAATAACTAACTTTATAAGACGTTAAAGTAGTTACTGCTATTTTGGTATATGCACTTTATTTATGTGTGGTAGAGTAATTTTGATTGTTAACTCATACTATTTTAGCTATGCATATTTGATAGATGGTATGTATGGTTTAAGTTTAGACAATGAGACTGTTAGTAAGGTTAGTTCAACTATTAGAAAATGGTTTGAGTTTAGACGGTATGTATGTATGGTTTGAGTTTAGACAATGAGACAATGCTATGTTGTTACACAACCGATTAGGACATGTGAACTATTAGAAAATGGTCCAACTTACTAACACTCATAATATACCATTAACTATGTCAATTAAGTATTGACAAGTGTAAGTTTAAGAGTGATAAAAGAGGAGGAGATGACAGGGTTTAAGGAATTCTGTGCCTCTTAGGGCGTAATCCTTGAAACCACTGCTCCTCAGTCGCCTCAACATGTGGCATAGCTGAGTGTAAGAACAGGATGTTAACTTAAGCGTTAAACTCCATGTTTTGTCAGCTAGCATGTCTGGTTGCATTTGGGGAGAAATTGCTTTGGTTGCAAGTCACATTCTGAATAGAGTGCCAAACTCAATTGCTCCTCCATTCTTTATGAGTTCTGGCTTATGTGATAGAGTACCCATGGGTTATGGTGAGGCCTATGTGACCTACCATATGGAGAATGATCTATCATCCTGTTAGGAAGTGATGAGATCTAGGGACTCTATGTTATGGGCAGAAGCCATTCATGATGGAATGAGCTCTCTGTTGGTTATCTAACTTGGTAGCTAGTCGATTTGCCAAGGAGGCTAAGACTATGGGTTGTAAGTAGATATTTGTTTGTATGTGATTCTACAAAGCTCGTATGGATGTTAAGATCTAACAATCCTTGTATTGGTCTTAATCAAGCATTTAAATTGTGACATCAGAAATTTGACAAAGTAGTAAAGAGCTTTGGGTTTTCTGATCAATTACTCGGATAAATGCCTTTATTATCGTTTTGTGTCGAATAAGGTTGTGCTTATTTGCTTGTATGTAGCTGTTGATTCTTGTTTCCAATCTCTCTGTAGTGAGTTATGTGAAACTAACCTTGGGTAAAGAATTCGACATGAAAAGACCTGGGTGTTGTAAACACCATTTTTGGTATGAAAGTATATTTTTTGAAAGGCAAGGAATCACCCTTAGCCTAGCCCATTATATTAAATACTACTTTTCTTTTTGAGGATGCAGTGAGTGCACACCGATTGAGACACCATTTTGATTATACCAAGAAGCTGATCTCTAAGGAAGAGTTAGTGTGAGTCAATTCAATTATTCTAAACTGATTGGTCGTCTCATGTATGTTTTGTGTTGCACTAGGCCAGACATAGCCTTTATAGTTGGCATGCTGAGTTGTTTTGCTAGCAATCCTGGCCATGAGCATAAGAATGCCCTTATGAGACTGATAGGATACCTTTCGTGGACTCAAGAGTATGCTCTAAACTATGGTGGCCATCCACTTGTTGTGGAAGCATATTCTGATGCGTCATGGGGATCAGAATTAGGGGACAACAAATCTACTACTGTTGTGTGGAAGTCTTGTTCTTTATTGAAACTTGACAAATAGTAATGGTTCTTTGCAAAAGAAGCTATTTAGGTCTTGTTCTTTATTGAAACTTGACAATGATGCTTATGGTGAGAGTGATACTGATACTTTTTCAGCCATTTTAAAATTGTACTAAGTTCTTCTTCAGGTAGAACTAGATACTTTCGTGAATTATGGAATTGTACTAAGTTCTTCTTTAGGTAGAACTAGATACTTTCATGTTTATAATATTGGTTGGATTTATTTTTATAAAATCCATATTTGATAATTCACAGGGATTGGCGAAAAAGGAGGAGCTTGTCTTGATTTGGACTTTGATGAGGATGACTTACCTGATGAGTAAATCTTCTAAAGTCACAGTATGTATAGAGTTCACTTTTTTGTGGAACTTTATTTTTGGATCTCGATGAGAATCATACCCCATGAATGAATTCATCTAAGATCAGTGGGGTTCACTTATATGTGAAAGTACCTTTTGGTTGAATTTAGATTATATCTAAAACTCTTGGTTAATCATAAAAGTTTTCGTATTTTCAGATGGATTACAGATCTTTTATGATATGGTGATGTTGATGATTCAATATTTTGTTTGAACACCACACTATCTATCTATTGGATTGTGCTATATGTAGAACACAGGAGGAGATTGTTGGGTATATAATATAACCTATATATGTTCTAATATATGTTAGAGTAATTAGGTCAAGCAAGAGGTTGCTTGAAGCACTACACCCAAGGTATCTAATTTGGAATTCCAAGTTTGTTGCCTCCAGCCCCTATATATATATAGAGATACACTAGGGTTTTAATAGGTTAGTGGGCTTTAGCCCAAATAGGCCCACTACACCGGTCCATTATCTTATTGGGCTTATATTAGAACATACATGGGTTATATTATATACCCAACAATCTCCTCCTATGTTCTACATATAGCACAATCCAATAGATAGATAGTGTAATGTTCAAAACAAAATATTGAAACATCCACATCACCATATGGTCTATATCATAAAAGATCTGTAATCCAACTGAAAACACAAATCCTTTTATGACAAACCAAGAGTTCTAGATATACAAAAAGCTAAACTCAACCAAAAGGTAGTTTCACATATAAGTGAACCCCACTGATCTTAGAGGAATTCATTCATGGGGTATGATTCTCATCGAGATCCAAAATAAAGTTTCACAAAAAAGTGAACTTTATACATACTGAAATAAAAGCATAGTCTTTATGACTTTAGAAGATTTAAGTAAGTCATCTTCATCAAAGTCCAAATCAAGACAAGCTCCTCCTTTTTCGCCAATCCCTGTGAATTACCAAATATGGATTGCATGAAAATGAATCAAACCAATAGTGTAAACATGAAATTATCTAGTTCTACCTGAAGAAGAACTTAGTGCAATTCCATAATTCACGAAAATATCTAGTTCTACCTGAGGAAGAACTTAGTACAATTCCGTAATTCACGAAAGTATCTAGTTCTACCTGAAGAAGAACTTAGTACAATTCCAAAATGGCTGAAAAAGTATCAGTATCACTCTCACCATAAGCATCATTGTCAAGTTTCAATAAAGAACAAGACCTAAACAGCTTCTTTTGCAAAGAACCATTCATCATTGTCAAGTTTCAATAAAGAACAAGACCTAATAGTTTCTTTTGCAAAGAACCATTTCATGTTTCTTTTTGGAATGTTACAGTCATCTTATCCATATTTGAGTTAAGCTGTATCATCAAGTTTGGAATGTACAACCTTTCCCAAAAATGACATGTCATCAAATGTGGAATGACACACAACAACTGTAAACATCATCAAAACATATCAAGTGCCTATCTTGGCCAAAAGGGAGATTCGAAGATTCAAAATAACATGGATATAGGTTAAGTCCTGTCTATACAGACGTTAACCCCATCTCCCCACAGTTTTGAATATTCGATCTTTGGTCAGCCCCTATATGAGAGCATCGGCCATATTATCCTTCGATTTCGTATCAATCAAAGTGATAATCTCGTGTTCTTGAGATAATTCAGCATGGCATTTTCAGCCTAAGATGTCTCCTTTTACCATTAAAGAGTGAGTTCTTCACAATCGTAATTGTAGCTTGATTATCACAGAACACACTTAAGGTACTAATCCTTAACTGGGTCAGTGGAATGTCCATAACCACAATAAAAAATCTTTATCTCCTCTGCTTTCATTTGCAACTGAAGCTAGAGCATAAAGTTCCAATTCGACTTCCACACAACAGCAGTAGATTTGCTGTCCCCTGATTCTGATCCCCATGATTCATCAGAATATTCTTCCACGATAAGTGGATGACCATCATAGTTTTGAGCATATTCTGGAGTACATGAAAGATATTTCATCAGCCTCATAAGGGCATCTCTATGCTCATGGCCAGGATTGCTAGTAAAATGACTCAGCATGCCAACTATAAAGGCTATGTCTGGCCTAGTGAAACACAAACATGAGACGACCAATCAGTTTAGAATAATCTAACTGGCTCACACTGTCTCTTCCTTAGAGATCAGCTTCTTAGTATAATCAAAATGGTGTCTCAATCGGTTTGCACTCACTGCATCTTCAAAAATGAAAGTAGTTTTTCATATAATGGGCTAGGCCAAGGGTGATTCCCTGCCTTTCAAAAAACTTACTTTCATACCAAGAATGATGTTAACAACACTCAGGTCTTTTTATGTCGAAGTCTTTACCCAAGGGTAGTTTCACATTTCTCATCACAGAAAGAGATTGGAAAGAAGAATCAACATCTACATACAAACAAATAATCATGACCTTATTCGACATAAAACGATAGTAAAGGCATTTATCCGAGTTATATGTCAGAAACCCAAAGCTCTTTACTACTTTGCCAAATTTCTGATGTCACAATTTAGGTGCTTGATTAAGACCATAACAAACTTTGTATAATCACATACAAATATCTACTTGCAGCCCGTAGTCTTAGCCCCTTTTGGCAAATCGACTAGCTGCCAAGTTAGATTTTCTAACAGAGAGCTCATTTCATCATGAATGGCTTCGGCCCACAACATAGAGTCCCTAGATCTCATCACGTCATGAGAGGATGATGGATCATTCTCCAATTGGTAGCTCACAAAGTCCTCACCAAATTCTTGGGTACTCTATCACATAAGCCATAACTCATAAAGAATGGATGAGCGATTGAGTTTGGCACTCTATTTAGGATGTGACTTGTAATTAAAGCAATTTTTTTTTCAAATGTAACTAGGCATGCTAGCTGACAATAACATGGAGTTTAACACTTAAGTTAACGTCCTGTTCTTACACTCAGCTATGTTACATGATTGAGGCGAGTGAGGAGCAGTGGTTTCAAGGATTAAACCCTAAGAGGCACAAAATTCCTTGAACCCTGTCAATGTGTATCGTCCTCATCTTTTATTACTCCTAAATTTCATTGTCAAACTTAATTGACATTGTTAATGGTATTATGAGTGTTAATAAGTAGACCATTTTCTAATAGTTCACATGTCCTAATCGGTTGTTTAACAACTTAAGATCATTAACGGTAAACTAACCTGACTAATAGTCTCAATTACTAAACTCAAACTAATATATACCATTTAACAAACATGCACAACCAAAATAGTATGAGTTAACAGTCAAAAGTTACTCTACTCACATACATAAAATGCATATATCACCATTGTCAAGCAGACTAATGGAAACCAAAATAGTAGAAACTACTTTAACATCTTAGAAAGTTAGTTATTTACCTGAAGAAAGGGCCAAGTTCGCAGTACCAGTGTGAGTGACCTTCATGTCTGCTCCACTAGCCACTGTACCAGTCTCCTGTACTTCGGTAACACCAGTGATAAGTTTCTTTGGGTGACATACAGAACACGTGACTCCTCTATCTAACCACCAATCTGAAGAAGTACTGGCCTTATCCTTGCCTAACATAGCAGTGTAACTTGTAGGCTCAGCCTTATCTACCAACATAGTAGCTCCCTTCTATAGTGTGTCAGATTTAACTAACTTAGGTAGCCTACAATCTGCAGCATAGTGGTCATATCTCCCACAGTTGTAGCACTTACCCTTCTTTTTTCTTAAAGACGGTCTTTTTGGCTTCCAAATTTGGGGATATCACTCTTAGGTGACTTGGATGTCTTAGAAAAGTTCTTGGGATATATCACCGTGTTAGCAGCTGACTTGTGCTGTCTAACCATCTCCAAGTTATTCCTAGCTCTATTCTCATATTCGATTCGAATGAATCGTTTGAGATTTTCAGTCCCACTTGCACTTTCTTTCTATACATCTCTAATTTGAAGATTGTTAGAGTAATTAGGTCAAGCAAGAGGTTGCTTGAAGCATTACACCCAAGGTATCTAATTTGGAATTCCAAGTTTGTTGCCTCCAGCCCCTATATATATAGAGATACACTAGGGTTTTAATAGGTTAGTGGGCTTTAGCCCAAATAGGCCCACTACACCGGTCCATTATCTTATTGGGCTTATATTAGAACATACATGGGTTATATTATATACCCAACAATATAAGCCCAATAAGATAATGGACCGGTGTAGTGGGCCTATATGGGCTAGAGTCCATTAACCAGTCATTAACCCTAGTGTATCTAGTATATATAGGGGCTGGAGGCAACAAACTTGGTATTCCAAACTAGATACCTTGGGTGTAATGCTTCAAGCACTCTTTGCTTGACCTAATTACCTCTGACACTTAATCCAGCAAACTAGCTTTATCCTTCATTATCTCCTGCAAAAGAATCCAGGTTTACGGGCTTTGGTTAGAAAAAACAGTCCAGCTTTATCCTGCAAAGGAATCTAGGTTTCTGGGCTTTAGAAAGAATAAATATAAAGTAATAAGATGAGAGTTTGGTGAGAATGAGAGGGTGATGATGATGATGGTGGATCGAGGCTGGTGTGGTTTTTAGGAGACGAAAACAAAAGGAGAAGCCATAAATAAACAAAGACAATTCAAATATGAGTACTTAAAAGGTTTAGACAGTGTACTTAACAAATTCAAACCTCTCTTTCGTGGACTTTGAGTTGAAGAAGAAACCAATGAAAGGTAAAAAATACAGGAAGTGGAATATAAACAGGATCCAATATATTTTCCCCTTTTTATAAACTCCTTAAAATGGTATATAATAGGAAAATAGAGAGCTTTTGGAGAGTCCAAGGTATCAATTTTATCACCCTCCCTTATCTTAAACATAGACATAAAGTCCTGTATTTTTAAAACAAGTACCATGGCCTTCCTAGAGGAATCGGGTTATGAAAGTACAAAAAACTTTGATACTTCTCTCTAATCGTACGAGATTTTATAACTATTGGAGCTATATGAAATCAAGGTCCATTCGGTATAATTCAAAAAAGGAGAAGTTATAAATTCACCCCTTTTTATACTTGGGACAGCCACCTCTAGTGTATTTATGATCATGGTTTTAAATTTCAGTGACGACCGAAACCTAAACGTACAGAAACCAAAATTGGCGAAATGTACCAAATTTGGGTTGAGATTTCGGCAATTTCGGCTGAAATTTCAATAAAATACTAATTTTTTTATTTTTTACAAGATTTCGGCAGAAAATCTGGCCCAAAAAACTGACATTTTGGAACTTGCTACCGAATTTTGGCCGAAATTTATGCCGAAACCGAAATTTAAAACCATGTTTATGATTAATATTTTGCATCAGATAAGGCTGTCCTAAGTAAAAAAGGGGGCGAATTTTTCACTTCCACTAATAACTCGTTTTGCTGGATTAAGAAGCAAACCTCCAATATCTGGATTTAGTAGGAAGTTTATGTGGGTCACACTTTTATTACGATGAGCTTTTTATAATGAGAAAAGTGTTTTTAGTCTGCCGACTAGAGATCATTCTCTAGTCCGGCGACCAAAAACCCTTGGGTCCCACATTTTTTGTGGTGATCTAAAGCATTCATTTGATAGGCCCCATCATAGGCAGGGTGTCCACAAAAAATCAGCTTCATAGGATCATCTTAACCCTTCCATTTGTGGAGCTAAAAAATGGACAGATTTGTGCCGATTTATAGCCGTCCATTTTAAGCTCCACAAATCACAGGGTTGGGATGATCCTATGGAGCTGATTTTTTTTGGACACCCTCTCTTGTCAGGGCCGATCAAATGAATGCTCTGCATCACCCAAATAAGGTGGGACTCATGTTTTTTGGTCGCTAGTCGGCAGACTAGAAACACTTTTCTCTTTTATAATACTGCAATTATTGAAGCATTTAGAAAGTTTACGTGGGTCACATCGGATAACTCTAAGGGGACCTCTTACTAGACTCCTAGTACGAGTTAAGACTCGTACTCTGAGTTAGACTCATACTCTCCTTGCCAACTTTTCCATTTGATTTTGATATTTTATCCGTATCTTTTTTTTTATGATCAGTCTTTGATCTTTCTTTGAGGTCAAGTTAGCGGGGGAGATTTTGAGGAGCTGGATTGAGTCAGAAATTTTATCTAGCGGTGTAAAGTAAGGTTGTTGTATAATACTTAATAATTTTTTATAAGAAAATGATACTGGTGATACAATAAGAATATGCCATGTCTACAAAAAATCACCATTTTGGTGAGTTTCCTAAAACAAAAGAACAGTTGTACGTCAGTTCTGATGTCATGGTAGTAACTGATTTGTTAGATTTCCCTATGCTTGGGTCATTGATTATCCAAGATAATTTCTCTTCTTATGAACGGTCTAGGCCAACAAAGGTGGGTCCATAGGTAGGTTCTTATGCCTCACTGTGTTACGATGAGTTGCATCTTTAGATGATCTGAACCGTTCATCTTTAAAAGATATGTAAATTAAGAGTTACGAACTTCTAAAGTTCTACCTATTAGTAACACACAGATTTTACATGGTGTGTTGCAGTATAGTCTATTATTTTTCAGAAAGTACTGCATAAGCCAGTGCATAGCATGATCCAAACAGTTCATTTGTCTGGCCACAATGTAAATATGTTGTGCCTCCTATGAAAATCATTTTTGGGGCACAACCTATTTATGCTATAACCTAACAAATGAACCCTTTGGATCATGCTGTTGTTGGAAGTTACTAAAAGTTTGGAGATTCTAAACTTAAAAGTTCCCTTTGAATTTGATTTCTCTAGAACATGGATTGCCATGTTTAGAGTTACTAAAGTTTTATGGCCTTACATATTTAGTAACCTTTCATGTTCATAGGGAAATATCTTGAGATTAGAAACGTTTGGAAAAGGAAATTTAACTCAATTACACTTGCTAATTGGAGTGTAAAATAGCCAAACAAATTGGGAAAGAAAGGTTTCTCATAGACCGATTGGTGTGCAAAGAAATAGAAGAGCAAAGGGGAGTTTCTAGGTCTTCATTGTGCTTTCTTTTTTTAACCTGGAAAGATAACGACCCCGGGACGGATCGGCAAATTTATATATAAAAAGTTGGGACCATACAAGAGGAGAGGATACCTCCTAGCCATCAATACAGGAAGCCGTAGCCCTAGAAAGAGAGTAAGGAGGAGGGGAAGCCTCTAACTCGACAAAATAGCAAGCTAAAGCCATAGGAAAAAGACAACAATCAATGCTTATAAGGGAGAGTGCCCTTAGTTGATCTTGCTTTTGATGTTGGGAAGGCCAAGTGCATTACATTTTGCTGCCCCTCTTGCCAGGCGAGGCATGGAGGCCCAGGAAGGATAGAACAAATTGGATCTTGCTGAGCAGCCGAAGTTTGCAAGGGCATCTGCAACTGAGTTTCCCTCTCTGAATTGGTGATTGCAAGTGGGAGACAAAATGCAAAGAAGTGGTTGAATCTCCTTCCAGAGATATTGGATTGCCCAAGGGATTTGCCCTTTCCCGTCGATGAGATCGATCAGAACTTTGCTATCTGATTCCACTATCATCTTGCTCATATTAAAGGCCTTGCAACAGCGGAGCCCGTCCAAGAGCGCACGAGTCTCCGCAACCATGTTAGTTCCTTTCTCGTAGTAAAGAGAGAAAGCTCAGATAACCGTTAATTTTTCATTTCGAATAACTCCTCCTCCACTTGCTTCTCCAGGGTTCCCCTTCGAAGCTCCATCTATGTTGAACTTAAGAGTTCCTTTAGGGGGTCTCTTCCATAGAATCCAGCAATCCTATTGAATCCTTGGACGGCAAGGAGAAATACCAAGCTGGGACAGAGAAAGAACCTCTAACAAGTTTGGTTCCTTGAGAGGAGAATGGCTACAATCCAGGTTTCTAATACCCTCTGAAATGGTGCTGATGATTCTATTGGTGGAATTAGATTTTCCTTTTATTCGTCTGCTACACCGCTCTTTCCAAATTTTCCAAGCTATGATGGGCGCTGTGAGGCTGAATAGATGGGTTGCTTGAGTTTTTGTTTTAGTTCCTTCTTTCCACCAACTTATAATTCTAGTCTTGATAGACTGAAATTGGATCAGATTGAAGTTCCAAAGGTTGGCAAACTCTGACCAAATAGATCGAGCTAACTCTCCTTCTATGAATAGGTGGTTCATGGTTTCCTCTTTATGGATCGAGCAACAAACACATTTGGATGGCGCCTGAATGTGCTTGCTTTTTATTCTTTCATCTGTGGCAATGGCATCCTGGAAAACTTTCCAGACGAAACAACTGATTTTTGGAGGAATAGATCCCCAGGTTGGTGCGGCCCAGTTCACATTACTATTTCTAGTCCTGTTGACGATCCATGCTGAATTGGTACTAAAGGTGTCTGATGGGGTGGGACACCAAATCAAAATATTTGGAGATTCATTCAATTGGAGCCTGGTGTTGAACAACACCTCAATCCAGACTGTCGAGAGGTGTGGTTCAATGATCTCCATGTTCCAGCCCTCTGATGGAAGAAGCATGTCTTTGATGGTAGCAGTGATGTTTTTGTCTTCTCTATTTTCAGCCAAGAAGAATAATGGGGTGCTACCCATCCAGAGATCAGCCCAAAAAGAGATGGATCCATTTACAACAATCCATCTCGAATTTTGAATCCAAGTAGCTCGAACAGATAAGATTTCTTTCCACATTTTTGAACAACCACGAGTTGGTTGAATTAAATTCAAGTGATGTTTTTTGCAGTATATCGATCTGATAAGGGAGCTCCATAACGAGTTGTTAGAGTGAAGGTGGTGAAGAGACTTTAATCTGAATGCTGAGCTTAGTTCCGAAAGGGATTTAGTAGCCAGGCCGCCCTCAACTTTGGGCTTGGATATACGACTCCATGATACCCAGTGCATTTTGGCTCCTTGATCACTGCTGCCCCACCAAAAACTGGACAACAAGTTCTCTATTCTCTTTAGGACAGCTTTGGGAGGACACATTGCTGATAATGTGTGAATAGGAGTGCTGGACAGGACATGATTGATGAGAACTAATCTCCCAGCTTGGGAAAGTAGTTTACCTTTCTAGCCCTCTATCTTTCTTCTTATCTTATGAATTAAATCATCGAAGAAGCTGGATTTCACACGCCCTACATAGAGAGGTACTCCCAAGTAAGTGATTGGTGGAATTTTATTAGTGAATCCAGTTGTGCTTGCGATAATTTTTCTTCTAGATGGGGAGGTCTTCTCAGAAACAGCAAAGCAACTCTTTGATTTGTTAACTAGTTGGCCTGATGCTTGCTCGTATCTACCGAGGAAGGACATGACTTGCTTGAGGCTATTTTTACTCCCATTTGAGAAGATTATGGTGTCGTCCGCAAACAAGCAGTAGGTGATCGGGATGCTGCCTCTGCTCCTTTGAAAATATGTTGCTCGGTCTTCTCTAAAAACAGACGAGAGCCCTCTGCTTAGAACTTCCTCTGCTAGAATAAATAGGCAGGGCGACAGGGGGTATCCTTGTCTCAACCCTCGCGAAGATCTAAAGAATCCATTGGGCTCACCATTCAGGATGACTGAGAACCAGCAACTTTGAGTAGCCTCCTCGATAAGCTTTCTCCATTGGTTAGAGAATCCAAACCTTTTTAACACATCTTGCATGAATTTCCAGTTGAGTCTGTCAAATGCTTTGGCCATATCTATTTTTAGCATCACATTGCTGCCTCTTACTTTTTTCTTCAACCCTGTCATCATTTCTTGAGCGATTGCTATGTTGTCCGAAATGAACCTGCCTTTGACAAAAGCTCCTTGTTCTAGGGAGATTAGATTTGGCAATACTTTTGCAAGTCTTGATACAGTAACTTTGGAGAAAATCTTATAACAAAAGTTACAAAGGCTGATGGGTCTGAAGTCTGAAAAATCTTTTGGGTTTTCCAACTTTGGGATCAATGAAATGAATGTAGATGAGTAGTGTTTAGATAATTTACCTCCCGCCAGGAAAGCTTTGGAAGCAGCCACTAGATCAGATTTGATAGTGTCCCAGCAAGTGGAATAAAAGAGCCCACTGAACCCATCGGGTCCTGGAGAGCTTTCCTGAGGCATGCTGAAAGTGGCGACTTTGATTTCCTCCTTTGAGGGAGGGGCCAGTAACATTTGGTTGTCCTCGGTAGAGACCAACATGGGGATGTGATTAAGCAGTTCTTGATTCTGCCTTGAACCTTCTTCTGATAGGGCCTTTTCAAAGTGTTTTCTTGCTAGCTCTTTGATTCTGCATTTGTCTGTAATCCATTCTCCCGAGTGTCTGATTTTGGTGATCCCTACTCCCATTCTTTGGTGTTGCATAGAAGCATGAAAAAATTTGGTATTTTGATCACCCTCTTTGATCCATTTCTCCTTTGATTTTTGTCTCAAGAAGATTTCCTCATGGAGAATAGCTTCATTCAAGTTTGATCTAGCCCTGCTTAGAGCCTCAATATTTTCATGGTTTGGATTGCCTTGGTGAGCAACTTCTGCTTTCAGGACCTCATCCTCCTGGCTTTTGATGTTTTGAAATACATTGCCAAATATCTCCTTGTTCCAGGTTTTTAGGACTCTTTTGGTATTTTTCAGTTTTACGGATAGTGCCTCCAGTGGGTTTCCATCCACTTGGATAGACCAAGCCTCGGCTACAATTGCCTGGAATTGGGGGTGCCTAGTCCACATGGCTTGGAATTTAAATGGTCTGATGATTGGTGAAGATGGAGCATGGCTGCTTATTAGGAGAGGACAATGGTCAGAGCATGTACGAGATAAGTGGGTAACTGAGGTAGCTTGAAAGTCATTCAGCCATTGGGATTTGAGGAGCGCTCTATCAAGCCTAGTCCAAACACAACTTCCATTTCTTTGATTGTTACACCTGGTGAATCTCGATCCTGTGAAGCCTGCATCAATCAGACCCGCATCATCAATGGCTCCTTGAAATTCCCTGCAGGAAACAGGGTTTGGAGGCTTCCCACCCAATTTTTATCTAGCATTAAGAAGGGCATTAAAGTCCCTCCACCAACCAGGCCGTGTGAAATACCTGGCTGCAATCACTAAGATAGGACCAGAGCTCTCTCCTCTCTACCATAGAGCAGCTGGCGTAGACGAGAGAGAGAGAAAGGCCACACTTCCAGATTGGAGGTGAGTTAGCTCAACTGACATGGCTTGAGACATGGTAGATACCAGTCTCATACTAAGAGATTTGTTCCAAAGAAGCCAAATCTTCGAATAACCAGTGAGGTTAGTCAAAGTATGCTCGAATTTCAGCATTTTGGCAAGGTTTTGAATTTCCTGATCATTTACTTATGGTTCCATCAAAGCTATATAGCTAAGGTTGTACATCTTTGATATCACTTTCAGTCTCCTCCGAGTGAGGCTATTTCTAACCCCCCCTGATATTCCATATAATGCCGCTAATCATGGAGAATACCTTCCTGACGGCCTTCCTGATCGGGTTGAGGTACTTGTTTTTTTTCTGATGTTTTTTTTCCAGCACCCTTGGAGTCTCTTGAAGATTTTGAACCTCTAGGACAATGTCTGATGAGGGTTCTAGGGGAACATGGTCTTGCAAAGGATCTTCAGTTGGAAGAGCTGCAAGTGAAGGGTCTGATGAGGGATTAGGTAGAGCTGTGCCATAAGATGGATTTTCAAGAGGCAGAGTAGCCAAGCTACCGGTTGGACAACTGAACAATAGAGATTCTGTTGGAGTGAGGCTTTGCATAGGTTCTTCTGAGGGTTGCAAAGTGTTGTCTTTATCTAAAAGGATAGCAATTCGGATGTTGTCCTCTCTTACTTTTTCAGAAAGCTCTTGTATTCAAACATCAAAAAAATCTTTTCCTGCTATTAGTTCTGAATACGAAGGATTTTTTGATGGGATTGAACCTACTGAAGCTGGGCCAAGGTTGAGGAGGCTTTTTGACGATTTAACGGGAACAAATACAGGCAAGGTAGAGGGTTTTTGTCCTTTGTCCTGTTTTGGCTTTGGGTTTTGCTTGGGTCTGGAAGAGTTAGCTGAGCCTGTTGGTAGGGGGTATGGGCTTCTGAGTCTAATTCTAAGGTAGATAGATTTGTGGGTGATGCTAAGGATTGATGGATAATATCCATTGACTGAGTGAGGACAGTAGGTTGGTCCGCTTCAGGGGGTTGGTCTGGTTCAGGCAAGGCACAGAGAGGGTCTGCTTGGAAATCATGTTGTAGGCCGGACTGGTCTATGATCGGGTTGTCTTGGACATGGTCAGATATTTGCATATCAGAGCTCTCCAAATTATCTGGACTATCTGCATCACTATCTATTGTAGCTGGATTAGGTTGAGGGCAGCATTAGTTGTGACCTTGTCTGCTAAAGTTATTGGTTCCACAATCTTTCTTTGGAATCAGGTTTCTAACCAGGCCTTGGTTGTTCCTTCTTTGGTACTTCTCTGTGCATTAGCATCTTTTCTATCTCCTAACTCTATTTCATTTTCAGTAGCTGCTTGGGTCACTTGGATCAGAGGAGAGAATTTGCAAATTGTGTCATTGTGACAGAATTTGTGACAGCAGTTGCAATAGAATGGAATTCTTTCATAAACGACCTTTTCCCATCTACCTTTCTGGCTAAGGAATCCCAGCCAGACCCTTTCAGGGTGGGGTGCATTGATTTTGAGTTCAATACACAGTCTAGCAGCTTCTGTTCTAGTTCCTATAGATGTTGGACCGTGAATCTTTAAGACCCTTCCAACTAACCCTCCATCAGAGACCAAAAAGTCTTCATTGTAGCAAAATAAGGGTAGGCCTGGGAGGGTTATCCAAACTGGAGCAACAGGGGGTTCTTCTCCCGGGGAGAAATCGGGAGTCCACCTTAGGAATCTCATAAGAAGACCTTGAATTTTGATGTTATCTGCTTGCCAAACTGCCATAAAGTCCTTGCCTGTTCCTAGCCTGATTAGTAAGTGCCTCTGATCCATTATTGTCACAACAGGGTCTTCTTCAAGGTAGAGTTTCTTTTTTAAGGTTTCTCTAACTAGTGCTAGGGATGGCCTACCGTAAGAGCATTTAGCAATCAGCGCGAGACGGAAAGGGGCCGATCCTTTTTTAACATCTTCATTGTTGAAAAAGATTGCTGGCTCACCATTGGGGGTTTTCTCAGGAAGCTTCACTCCCAAGCGCAGTTTCGGGAGGAAGATTCGTTTTGTAACTGTAGCAGCAAAAGACTTGCTTAGGTCATTCTGGAAAACTATGGGAGGGGGGATGAGTGTTTTTCAGGTGGAGGGGCTGGAGGGGGGTGATGAACCCCCACGATGGGGGGTTCTGGAGGGGGTTTCATTCTGGGCTGTCCCTATGGCAATCCAACAAACAGTTGGTGCCCACGGTATTTTCCACACAACAAAGGGAGTCGGGTCCTTTTTGCTCTGCTTTTTGCTCTAAGCGCTTGGCCTTCATTGTGCTTAGAAAAGACTGAGGACTCGTTGGATTTCAAACTTTAAAGTAGCAGTCATGGTGAAAGGTACATCAAACCAATCTCGTTGAACTCAAGTTTTTCTTTGTTTTTCATTGCCAAAGATCTAAAGTGATCATCAAGTAATGTTTTAGAATAACATTTCGTATAGGTTGTAGGCTTTGAATTTCAAAGAAAATCGAGTTTTGGCTATTTTGTGCATATTTTAGGGCCACCGTGCCGTCGTAACCAGAGAGTTCTCAGAACCGAGGGTAATGGCGTATTCCTCTCCGATCGATGATCACGCCCCTAAAGTTTCACTGTGATTTGACGGTCAGATCATTAGATGTAATCCTCCAAAGTTTCAATGGCAGTTCTGTAATTTATTAGGAAAAGCTTGTTTAGTTTTTGAAAAATCCAAGAAGACGACCTCATGACTGCTTCGGTAGTCTTTTAATCATTGACAGTCTTTGGTAGTTTTGAGATTTATAAGTCTGGTAGTTTTGAGATTTATAAGGGGTACTTTTATAAAAGAGTTATATTAACTCGTAGTTGTTGTAAAAGTTAAAACTTTCCGTGGTGAGAGTATGGTTAGCGGTAGGGGTGGACATGGTTCGGTTCGGTTTTGGGCTAAATCCAGAACCGAACCATATATAATCGGTTCCCTGAAATTGGAACCAGAACCGAATCATATATGTATGGAACCGAACCGAACCAGAACCATATATAATCGGTTCGGTTCGGTTCGGTTCTGGGTTTACCCAACCTTCACCAATGGCCCTGTAACTAGGGCTGCAACTCGAGCCGGGTTTTACCCGACCCGCATCGACCCGACCCGAAAATAGCCTGGGTTGGGTTCAAGTTTCATGGGTTTCGGGTCGAGCCGGGTTGAGCATTCAAAAGCCCGCATGAATCTCGGGTCGAGCCGGGTTTGAAGGGGCCCGACCCGACCCGACCCGACCCGAGTTACATAAGTTATAGTATGTACATTTTTTTCTATTGTTAGTTAAAAGTTAAAAGTGAAAACTCACGCACCCATTGTTATCGTATGTGAGTGTAATTTCTGCTTCTATGAGTTGAGTTGATTCAAGTGTTTGATTCAGCATTGTTTGATTGTAATTACAACATTGTTTGATTACAACATTGTTTGATTCAAGTGTAATGTGAGTGTAATTACATCATTGTTTGATTCAAGTGTAATGTGAGTGTAATTTCTGCTTCTATGAGTTGAGTTGCCTTGCCAAACAAGAATTTTCCTTAAAAAATTGCGTCAACATGAAAAAACCCGACCCGACCCAAACCAACCCGAGATTTATCATGGGTAGGGCCGGGTTTGGGAATCGTGGGTTTTCCGGAAAAAAACCCAACCCGACCCGACCCGAGATATTTCTCGGGTAGGGTTGGGTTCTCCAAAACCCGACCCGAGTTGCAGCCCTACCTGTAACCCCTGTTTAGTGTTTAGTAGATGTCCATTCTGCTAAACATCTACATGTGTCATGCGACAAGGCGCAAACCATAGTGACAGTAATAGTAGTGGGCTAGTAACAGCCTGGGTGATATTTATTGTTTTTTGTTGTCATTTTACATTTGATTAAGGCATGAAAAAGCAGAAAATGAACGGTTTGGATATTCCTATGAAGTGGGCCAACAAATGAACGGTTTGGATATTCCTATGAAGTGGGCCGTACATTACTTTTTAAAAATACTAGATTTTAGGGCCACACCCCACACCCTATAAAATCTCGTGGAAATGATATTTCCATCCCCTGCATGAATTAAAACTTATAAGGGGGTCAATTAAAATGGGCGTGGGGTGATTTTATCAAATGAGGAGGTATGGAACTTAAGGACTTAAGGTGAGGGTCGGTTCTCGGTTCGGTTTTCGGTTCCGGAATCCCAAACCCAGAACCGAACCGAATTTGCATCGGTTCCCGGATTTCGGAACCGGAACCGAACCATATAGAAATGGAACCAAACCGAACCGAACCATATGTGCCGGTTCGGTTCGGTTCCTCGGTTCGAACCGGAACCATGTCCACCCCTAGTTAGAGGGGGTGAATTATGTTAAAAGTAACAAGTAATTTCTCTTCACCCATTTGCCATTTGTGAAAAAAAAACCACGACTTCCAAGGCCACGATACGAAAGCAACAATCCTCTCTCCAGGGTCAAATAAATCCATAAACCTTTGTTTTCTGATGATGTTTTCTTTGACCGTATCATTCATACATTATCAGAATTAACACTGGGAGACAATGCTTGCTGCAACTTCTTTGACCTTAGAGGAACAACTTCAGTCCATGTATGTGATGTTAAGACAGAAAACTCTGTTATCAAACCCTCGTCGAAATACTCTTGTATTTTTCTTCTCTGTTAGCCTTTTTTTGAGGGAGAGATGAGCTGTGCCTTGGAAGCATGGAGGAGGAGGAAATCTGTTTAATTGGTTTTGATTAGCCAACGAAATCCTGCAAAGGAGAAGAGGATGAAGGGACGCGCAGGGAACTTGCCATTTTTTCACGGGAAGGAGATCATAAATTTCGTGATTTTTGCTAGAACACATAGGAAAAGGAGATCATGGGTTACGGGCTTACCTAAACAACCGGTTACCGCACGCATAATCGTGAGGATGTGGAGTGGGCGACGAACCGTTTTGGCCTGCATCGCGATGTAGGTGAAATGACCCCTATGAAATCGGAACTTTTGAGCATATTTGGGTTCCCCTACTATAAGCTGTTTGGACCCATTTTTCAAATTTTTTTATAAGATAGGACTGTTCCCTAAGGTTCTCCATCGTTCCGGATCCATTGGCGTAGGTTTTGAAGCAATCCGGATAATGGATCTTATAGCTCATGTGTAAATGTGCTTGTGGGCCTCCCTTTATGAGTTGGTTTTGGACCCTTTAAAGTTCTAGTTTTCATTTTCTCACAATTGATACTTGTTTTGTACTGCTTAGACCCATTAATTGCACAAATAGTTTTTTGTGGTATACATTTTTAGTTTACTTTTTATGCACCTAAACACATATTGTGGATTCTTTGTATGCCCATACTTGATCTTTCAACCCTTATGATTCTTCATTCTTGAGGTTATGAAGCGTATTATTAGTTGTTTTTTCTTTTTCTATATAAAAAAAACTGCATTTTCACCCCTTTTGCTTGTGTTTTTTCATTTGCAGCAAAAAAAAAAAAAAAAATACAAACAAAAGGGAGTGAAAATATTTAAAAAGAGGGAATGTCCAGGCAATTTTGAAAAGGCTTTTTGCTAAAACAAATTTACTTATGAGGTGGCTCCCCTCTTGGAAAAGAAGGCCTGCAAAATTATTTTTTTCCGAAATTGCATAGAAAATCCCTTCAAAAAATAAGAAATTTCTATCCTCACTCTTCCTTTTGATACTAAAACTCTTCAATTTGGAAAAATCTATCAAGCCCACAATGCTACCTAAAGCTATTCTCCCCCGCCCCCCCCCCCCCCCCCCCCCCCAAATGACATGATTTCTTTTTAGGAACTAAAAGAGGCACAAGCTAACATACGATATCTTGTCTTTATAAATGTCCATGGTATTAATGTAGGTTCTGAAATTATTTCGGACATTGACATACATTGGAAAGTGCAATGTAAGATAACATCTCCTAAGATCCAAACAGCCACTAAACCTAATATATGATTTTTTTGGTGGACATACAATTTATTTATTCTTTGTATTTTTTTGCCATTAATCTATAACAATTTATATGCCATAAAATATTAATATTAAATACGAAAAAATTAAATTGTAGCAATACAAATATACCTACTAATGCGAACGCGAGTTTAGATTTTTGGATTTTGTCAGTTTTCTTCAACATCTCATGTCTTTGCACATAATTAAACACCTTTAATGACAAATAGAACAAAATATTAGTTTTTTATTTAAAGAGAATTATCTTCTTTTTTTAAGATATTAAAAATGGTACCTCTTCCTCTTTATAATTAGAAAATCTTAAAAAGAACACATAGGAGTTTCTCATCTTAAAGATAGAAAATAAGAAGTTTGAATGGCTACTTATATCTTCTCAACTCTATTTTGGCTCCTATGGTGTGAATGAACATATTAGAGAAAATATTCTCGTGTTTGATTGAACACACTAATAGAGTTGATTCTATCATGCTAAATTGTAGCATAATTCTTGGCACATACCAAAATTGCATGGATATAGTATGCAATGGAGCCATTTATGGACCGCCCTTGCCGTTGCCACTTGCCCTCACCCTCACACTCTTCTGCAAATTTTATTTAGGAAAAGGTTCAGCTTGTTTTGTACATATCATGGTTTATTTTTGAAATGGAATATATTATGTTATAATTCGTCAGTCTAGGTGATGTTTTTGCTTGTGGAAATTGGTCGGCTACTTTGATGTCATTGTTTTTGGTTGTGGATTTCTTTATCACATGAAATGCTTCTGTATTTATGGGTAGAGGTTTCCATGGACCCAAGACAGCACAACGGTCCATTTAATTTAAACACATTTGGGATCTCTATGACAACATTTAAAATTCTAATTGTGTAAAATGTGAGTAGGACCAACTATGACACATTGACACTGCTCTTGACTGTTTGTTTTGAAATGGATAGTAATCAAGACACTCGGGAAATAGAATCTAAAGAACACACATCCGGTCCCACCAATAAGAATTTGTTTCTATGATATGACGAAGGTGAATGATATCATTATCAACAGTCTTTGATGTAATAATACCACGCATCTCAAAATCTTCCCGAATATTCCAAATATATCATGCATAGAAGAAACAGAAACTAAAAGGGAACAGCCGTAACTTAAAAGAAAAGCTCTGGGGATATTATTTCGGCCCACTCCATAGGATGATCCAAACCGTCCATTTGTTGGGCCAAAAGGCAAATAGGTTGTGCCCCAAAAAGCATTTTCATAGGATGATTCTAACCCTCTGATGTATAGAGTTTTTCATAATGAGCAGTCCCTCTATACATAGGAGGGTTTGGTTCATCCTATGGAAATGAGTTTTGGGGCACAACCTATTTATGTTGTGGACCAACAAATAGACGGTTTGGATCATCCTAGAGAGTGGGATGTAAAGCAAATAATGGACAATACGGCCACACACTGTATTTTTCAAAAAACTGCATAGTCACAGCGTAAATAGGTTGTGCCCCAAAAATCATTTACATAAGATGATCATAACCCCAAAAAATCATTTGCGTAGAAAGATCATAACCTTTCGATCTATACAGGGAAAGCACTTATGGAAAACCCTGTAGATCGGTTTAGGATACCTATAGAAATGATTTTTGGGGCACAACCGATATACATTGTGGCCTAACAAATGGGTGGGTTGAATCATGATATGAAGTGGCTGTACAGTGCTTTTAAAAAAATACTAGAGGCCACACCATATAAGCTCTCTGCGCTATCAATAGTTAGAAGTCACTAGCTTTTTTTTTATCCCCGGAATTTATCCAGGAACCCGGAGTTTGCACCTTGAATTTTATTGATGAAAGAAAATTACAAGAGGGGGAAATTCCACCTAACCACAACTTACTTACAACGGATGTTTGGAATGCCCAAAGCATCACATTTAATAGTGCCCCTAGCATTTTTAGGAAGATCCTTCCGTGCAGTGACGTGGAAGGAAGCTCCTGTGTCAACTACCCAGGTAGAATTCTGGCATGCGAGATAGACACAATCATCATCTCGAATAATGACAATTTGATCCGCAACTATTGCGGTGTCATTTGTTATGCTATCTTCTCCATTATTTTTGGAATGCTCTACTTTAAACTTTCTATATTCTCTGATGAAGTGTCCCGGTTTGCCACAATGGTGGTACTTTTTGTCTCGTCTGAAATTGGACTTTGATCGTCCTCTTTGCTGGTTTTTGCTGTAGGGATTTCGACTTTCGCTCACCAGTTTTGCTTTTCTTGTCCATTGTCACTCATCTGACTCAGGATTATATCCCTCATCTTTTCGTCGGGATTCTTCATTTTGCAATCTGTCTTTTATCGTCTCCATGGTGAGCGTTCCGTCTGTAGCTGGGTTGTTGATCGACACAACCAGTGTGTCCCAGCTTTTTGGCAAGGAGCTTAATAAGAGCAACGCCTACAACTAGTCTTCTATTGTCATCTTCATTGAATTGAGTTGATCCACCATGCCTTGGAACTCGCTCATGTGTTCCGAGACGTTAGTCCCATCCTTGTACTTCAAATTTACAAGTCTGCGCATCAGATTTGCTTTATTCTTAGCGGTTGTTCTCGCATGCAATTTTTTCAATTTTTGCCAAAGAGCGTAAGCATTGTGCTCATTGGCAAAATTTTAGAAAATGCTTTTGTCAATCCACTGTCGGATCTGAGCGGCACACTTCTGGTTGCTGTCTGTCGGCGTTGTCGATTTGCCGTCGGTCGAGGTTGTAATTTTGCCATCGGTCGAGGTTTCCTATTTTTCGTTCAGCATTGTAATGGGCTTCCATAGATCTTTGATGTACAATAGATCTTTCATATTTGGCCTCCAAATCACACAATTGGTCAATTTAATCATGTTGCCTAAGCTCTCCTCCATTTAATCCTGCACAGAAAAATAATCTAGAACAACTAAGGCTCTGATACTACTTTGTTGGGAAAAAAGTTATTATTGCAGTTTCAAGTCCAAATAATATTTTCCCGAATCGAAGCTGTGAAAATTAAATGGGATAAAAATATGGAAATGGAAAAGTAAATTGACAAATAACACCAGAAATTTTTACGTGGAAAACCCTCCAGGCTGAAGGAAAAGACCACGGGACCGTAGTTCACTCAAAAACTTCAACTATAGTAAATAATGGGTTACAACATCACCTGCAGCTGACTCTCTTACAGAGTGCACACAAAAGTTGTGCCTTAAATCTATCGCTATTAGTGGCTAACATTCCCCTCACAAATTGGCTCTCTCTATATTTTCTCTCCATTGTTATGTTTTTCTCTGATTAAGGGACTCATATTTATTGATGAACAAAATGATATTTTGCGCATGCGCGAAAGAAGAATTTTTCTTCTTCTAAATGCTATACATCACCATCATCATTAATCATTAATACAGACTCCCACTACCATTAAAAGGGTTGGTACTCCCAAATGGGAGGGACCCACTCCAACAGATATAAGGGAGGAAATAATCTTGATAACAAATCCAATCATGGATTGTTTTTTCCACTTTGCTATCTCCAACCACTGTATAAGATGGACATTGATCGGTTGGTTTTGGATCAAGGGGGCATCAAGAAGGGCAGTAAAGTGGCCCCATATAGCACCGGACATCTCACTCTCCATAAAGACCTGGTTGAGATCTTCCTCCTTTGGATTGAAACAGCACACACATCTAGAAGGAATGGGAATAGAAATATCTTTCAATCTACTATCAACAGGAACTGCGTTCATGAAAATTCTGCATATGAAGCAACCAATTTTCATGGGAAGGTCCTTCCAGATATACGAGAACCGTCTTTTTGTTGCCACCTTCTCTCTAACTATGCCCCAAGCAGACTTGGTGGAGAAGTAGCCAGAGGTATTTGGGGTCCAAACAATCTCATCATCATCATCGGTTATTTTAATTTTAAAGACTTTAATAGCATTAACAACTCCTTGTGGGATATAGTTATCTACCTCAGAAAGCTTCCACTCTCCGTTGATATTTATCATGTTTTTTATTTAAAGCTTCAAGTTCAGATTTTCTCTATTTTTCGCCTGGTTGATGATGGGGTGATTGCCAAACCATTTGTCAGTCCAGAAAGCAGCATTTTCTCTTCCAATGAACCATTTACAATTATTCATCCATTCTTCTTTCAGCTTGACCATGTGCCTCCATTGTTTAAAGTCACCCACCTTGGTTTCCTTTAATAAGAAGCTTTCACCTATTAAGTATTTAGATTTCATAAAATCGCTCCAAAGGTTCGATTTTATATGTAGGTAATGTATGTTTTTGAGTCTAAAAGCATTGCAGACATCACTGAGGAGAAGTCACTAGCTATTAATTTATGTTATCTCATCTTTTGAGATGTATAAGATCCAAAACAAGACATAAAATGAACGGTTCAGATCATCCAAATCCACATCACAATACAATGAGGCATATGGGCCTACCTTTTGTTGTCTGGACCGCCCATAAGATAGAAATTATCTTGGATAATCAGTGGCCTAAGCATAAAAAAATAAGGGTTTTGTTAGCGAGTGCCATTAAAAAAATTCACACAATATGAGGGTTTTATTCTCGTTAAGTGCATTGGAGGAGTGAATATATCAGCACCGATCTCCTAATTAATTAATTTACTTTTATTAAAAGAAAGGAAAACACTATGAAAAGGGAATTCCATTTTGGAAATAAAAACTGGCACGACATGACCGTTGATTTGACCATTTTCAAAATGTATTTATTGCTTTATTGGATGGGGAGTGATAAATGGACTCCCAAATATGATAAATCGACTCCCCAAGTGTTTTTCTCTCTGCTCTGGGTTAGAGAGAGAAAGAGGAGAGAGATAGACACATGAGGAGTCGATTTATCATTTTGGGGGGTCGATTTATCACTACCCTATTGGATTTGTTCTTCCTTCGTCTGTTAGTGACGTAGCTATAACGATTGATGCCTTTTTACCCCGTTTTCCTAGCAGTAATGCTTCTACGATCGAACAAATCAATTATCACCACTCACATCACACGTACAACTGTTCCTTTGTTCTTAGAAGGGTGATGATAAATTTGCACCCCTGTAGGATAACTCGCCCCGCAGGAGAAATCGTAAGTGTCGCTTTCGGGGAGATTTCAAAGACGGTTCATCTAATAGCGAATCCAACACAATCCTCAATGATGATAATAGCAGCCCGCTCACAGCCGAATTTCTTGAAAGTACAGGTTTTTTTTTTTTGATATTTCATGTTCCCCTTCTCATTCTCGCCTAAAGAATCGAACAGAAACGGAGTGATGAGAAACTTTAGAAATGGTTATTTATCGCTTCAAGAAATCCAATTTTTCAGTAGAAAAAGTAGCAGAAATTTTAGAAAAAGGCCTTACCGGGTCACGCAGCATGCAACATTCTGTTTTACATATTGAGAAGGGGATTTTAGGATGCATTTAGAGATGGAATATATAGAAATTAGAAAGTCCACTGTTTTTGGTATTTAATAAGAGAAGACGTGCAGTTTTTTTATGTAGATAACAATCAGAGTTTTGAAATTTTGTGACTATTGAAATTTCAAGAGGATGTCACGTGGCTAGGGGTGTCAACGTATCCACTTTGGATCGGATCCACCTATGTCTTAGTCACGATCCATTCAAATCCCTTATCGGTCGGATCGGATTCGGAGTGTTCTTCGGATCCTACTTCTTGTGTCCTGGTCACGATCCATTTAAAATCGGACCGTCCATCGGAGTGTCCTAGTAGGTCCTACTTACAAAACAACAAAAAATCTTAGCCTTCTTCATTTGAAATGAACTCAAAAACTTCCTCAATTCAAAAAAGAATTAGTCACTATATCTAATAATAACCCATGATTTTGATGAAGAATAGGATTTATTGTTGAAAAGAACTCCAATGTTTGAAGGGTGCGCGACGATAAAACTTTTGAGTAACTAATCCTTGTTGAAGCGGAGTGGCAAGTTTACAGGAAGAAAAACCGATTGAGGATTGAAAGAGAAAAAGGTGCCTGGAAAAGGGGGGAAGTGGAAAGTTGTAAGCTAAGTAATATTTAGTTCATTTTTATGAAAATACCCCTCATTTAAGTATTAATGCATGTGTACTACTCTCTATTTATATTCTTCGTTAGATTTACCCAGTGAAAACAAGAAATCTTAATCTTTCTCTTCCTTCCTTTCTTATTAAACAGAAAACAATAAAAAAAGGGCTCTCCCTCATTTTCCTTTCTTATTAATTAATCCTTATTGAAGCAGATTGACAAGTTTACAGGAAGAAAAACCGATTGAGGATTGGAAGAGAAAAAGACGCCCGGAAAAGAGGGGAAGTGGAAAGTTGTAAGCTAAGTAATATTTAGTTCATTTTTATGAAAATACCCCTCTTTAAGTATTAATGTAAGAAATATTTTGAGGGTATTTTAGTAAAAGGATTTCGGATCGTGACTATCCATCGGATTTTTTTGCCATGTCTTGATCATGATCCGAAAATTTTCAGATCTTATGAAGAGGATCCATAATATTATGTCCATAGATCCTTCTCATGTGCCTAGATCCAGTTCATTAAGGTTCGGATTTGGACTGTCCATCAGACCGTCTGGGTCCATTGACACCCCTACACGTGGCTCACTCCTAGCGTCGAGTTTTGAAAGACTAGTGAGATTTCAAGAGGAGGTCACGTGGCTCACTTCCAGCATGCAACATCCCAAATTCACTTGGAAGGGTATACTAATTATCAGAATTTGATAACAATTGAAAGTTAAAGGATTCAGTTCACTTCTAATAGGGTAACCTGGATGATCATGCTAGATTGAACTTTAAAATTATCGGATAGAAGGTATAATTGTACTCACCTTACTTCTGTTTGCTGATTTTCTTTCTTCCCAGTCAGTTGACTATTGTTTGCTCTGGTTATTGTTTAGAGAAAGAGATGAAAGGGAGAAAAAAGGAGAGGGAACGAGCTGTATTATCGGAACGATCATGACAGAGGAAGAAAAGATCATGACAGAGTATAAGTAACAATATATACAAAGCAGCTTCCACTTTCAAAAGATCATAACAGCATATAAGTAAACAAAAGGATGAACTCATCTGCAAGTGTGGGTTCCAAAAAATAGTATTTAAAAGAAATATTTTAATTACAAAGCAGAAAAAAAGAGTAAAGGGAGGCATTCTGAACATCGTACCTTGAAAGCTTTATGGACAGCAGCAGAATAAATTTCTATTAAAAGTGGATAATATATTGTTGCTTTCGTTTAAGGTTGGGAACCATATGTATTATGGGGAGCCATGGGTAAGTCTGTGTTAGTTTTCCAAACTTCTGTTTTGAGAGGTTTATTCTACGAGGAAACAATCCGATAAGAAGATCGGCCTCTTGATCCACTTCTAAATCCTCCTTAAAAATTGCAAAGTGATAACCATAGCCTACATAAATCGTTTTTAGCTAAAATCTATCCAATAACCCACATTCATATCTAATCCCTAAAAATCTCGCCGCAAATAAATAGCATATACATAACGTGGGATAGAGAAGAGAAATAAGGAAGTTGTGAGCTACTTTTTCTTTTTCTAATAGTGGAATCGTTCGAGATAGGAGCAAATAAGTGGGATAGAGAAGAGAGAAATAAGAAAAAATAAATAGCATATAACTATATAAGTAACGTGGGATAGTATTAGATTCAATTAGATTAAATTAGATTAAATTTATTAATCATTATATAACAACCATTGTTTACCCTATAGAGCAAATTTCTCAAACATCTACAAGCTCCTCCCCAAAATCTCTCAAAGTAACTTCACCTAAGAGCTGTAGAAAAAAAGATGTGGATAAAATTTAAAATTCTAATCGAATAGTTGGCAAGGTGAGTTTGAGTTTGACTCGTACTGGCAGTCTAGTAAGATATTCGATGGGACCCACAAAAACTCTGACTAGCTTCACCAATTTCAATAGGGCAGTGATAAATCGACCCCCCAAAATGATAAATCAACTCCCCATGTGTCTTTCTCTCTCCTCTTTCTCTCTCTAACTCAGAGGAGAGAGAAAGACACATGGGGAGTCGATTTATCACTCCCCATTTCGATCTCATCAAAAGCTACTCGAAAACAAATTACTTGACGTCTGTAGACCTGGCAAACGGGCGGGCCGGACCGGATTTGACCCGGCCCGTACGGGTCCGGGTCAAACGGGCCGGGTCAAAGTGACCCGGAAAATTCTACGGGTCATTGACATTGGACCCGCACCCGGCCCGTACGGGCCGGGTCGACCCGCGGGTCACCCGGATTGTTGACGTATTTTTTAAGATTTTTTTTTTTATTTAGATATTTGCTAGCCACCTTCTCCTGGGCTATTTTTCGGCTTGTAGCCTCTCCTTTGCTGCAAAGATTGGGTGAAGTACGGTCTGCGGCAAAGGTGGCTAGCAATACAGAGAATAAAGAGAAGTAATCATTACGGATTTTTAAAAGATTCTCAGAATTTTGTAAGTTTGAAATGAAAAATTACCGCAAAAAGGTCAGAAGTAAAATAATTACATATAAAATATGACAATTACCGAGAAAACTACGGAAAACAGTAAAACAATATGACAATTATAAGAAAAAAACAGTCTTTTGCACTTTTTTTACGGGCACCCGCGGGTCCACCCGACCCGGCCCACTTTTGACGGGCCGGGTGGACCCGCGGGTCAATTTCTAATGGGTCACCAATAGGTGACCCGGGCCCGGAAATTTACGGGCGGGCCGGGTGGACCCGCGGGTCCGGGTCACTTTTGCCAGGTCTAGACGTCTGAACGAGTCGGGTGACCATATTTTCTGTTATAGCGAGTGGGACCCACTTTTTGTACTTCCATTCGTTTGTGGTCATAATTTTCGCTATATTATTTGGATCGTAGGAAACAAATTACTTGACGTTTTAGGAAGTGGCTCATACTCAAAGACCACAAACAGAGGTGATCTCAAATCTCTTATTTATTTATGATTTTGCTTTGTTTCGCCTAAAAAAACCACATCCGCCTCCTCTATCGGGCAGAAGTATCAAGGTGCGCCTCTTAGTTGCAAGAGAAACGACTACTGGCCATTCTGGGATGGATTTTGCTTTTATTATTCTACTCTTCGTTTGCAGAAAGAACTCTTTTTCTTTTTTTTTCTCCTGCTCCTCTTCTCTTCTCTTCTCTTCTCTCCCCCTGTGGTTACTCATGGCTGCTGCAATCGCCTGGAGTTTACTATTTAGTCTTCATGGTTTCGGAAACAATAGGAAACGAAATTGTCTAGAGTTCTATCAGAAAAAAATAGGAAACCAAATCGTCTACTGGTGAAGATGTGAAGCTACCAATTACTTGTTTCCCCAAATTTCTGAATTTTTCTTTTTTTTACTGTTTTTTTTTTTTTTTACATTGGGGCTACGTTTCCCTACCTTTTAGATGGTTTTCTAGGTTATTGGCACGATCACATGTAACCATATCTGTTCTGTTTGATGCAGTAAGAATCAAACAGTAACAAATTGTGTCTTGGCAGTTTCTTTAATTCTCTCTAGAACCTAATTCCATATGCTGCTTTTTATTTTCATGCTCATGCAGGTGATCCAGAATCTCCATCTACAATAACAATATTATATGCACCATATTTTCTCGTCATCAGTGAAATATTTCCTCAATAGTACTATGAGTGCTTGCTTTTTCCAATGGAAAATGCATCCAAACAGTAGAAATACTTTTCTAAGAAAGAGTTCCTCTTCTCATAGTTGTTGAACCAAACAATTAATAAGCCTTTAACGAACAGGAATGGAAAGGAAATGGCTTTCCTTAGAAATCCCTATCCATCTTAGTCATGGAGGACATGGAGGTCTCTTAGTCATGGAGGACATCAAGGTAAGAGGAGGGGGGTGTGGTTTTTTTTGGGACGAATTTATCACCCAGAACAATGGATCACATTGTTATGAAAAGAAAGTAGTGTCCTCTCTCATAATTACTGACTATTTTTTTCTATCACAGAAAGCATATTGTGGACCTAGATTTCATAGAAGGATTAGATATAGATAAGTTCATCAAGTTCTTGGATTCAACCAACAAAGAAGTAGATGGCTATGCTTCAACTTCAAATTTTGCTACAAGTTCTGGTTTTGATGGTCACGACACCATGCAAAGCTCTGAAAAATACCTCCCTTCACATCCTCACATCCCTGTAAGTTATTATCCTTAAGTTGTTATGTTAACATTAATATTTTCTGTAAAATGCTTTTATTTTCTTTTTAGTAGTATATTATTGATGTTTACACACACACGGAAATGATATGTCCACTCTATCTTGTTTCTTCTTTTTCTATAAAAAGACTCAAAAGGGATTGGAAAATATTTAAAAATGAATGTCCAGGCAATTTCGCTATGAATTAAATGGAAAAGACAACATGCAATCAAGGGTTGGAGAACTGTGAGAGAGAGAGATATAAAGACATTGAAGGTGTCTGAGAGTAACATGGTGGTTCCTTGGGCGAAGCAGAAGAATCGCAGGGAGAAGAGAGTAGATAGAATAGGAAAGAAGAGAGTGGAACAGCAGAGGGGAGATTGGAAGTGCTGCAAGTGTGGGTTCCACAATTTCAAGAGAAGGGTTGAATGTTAGCAATGCGGGAAGATCTGGTCGTCGTATGACTGCAATGTCGATACGAGTACGATAAAACCAAAGACCGATGCATTGAATGCATCAAGTAGTGGGAGCATGGAAGGGATAGATAAGGCTGAGTCTGGCAATAGAAAAACTCCTTTGAATATTGTCTTTGGTGAGCCGGACAAAGGAGCGGTTCTTCCATTGGTGATGCAAGTCTCCTAGGCTTCTTGGACTAAGGATCGGGAGAGTGACAGTCACACGCTCAAATGCTCAAGAATTCAGATTCAAGAAAAAAAACAGATTTACGCAAGTTCGGTAAAATGAGCGTATCTCCCTCGATATAGGTCGGAATGACTTGATTCAAAAGCCAAAATTTCAAGGACTCAAAGATCTACAACTTTGCTGCAAAAGTTTGCTCAGAGAAATACTGGAAAGGGCTTGAAATGGTGATGGAAGTGGATGAATGCGAATGGACAAGTTTCTGAAAATAGAGCGGGGCAAAATAGAGAAAGATAACTTCAATGGCTACTCTTCTAGGTTGGCAAGGAAGATAGGTAACATCAATTCTTCTAGATTGATGGTTGCAACTCTTCAAGGATGCAAACAATAGGGGAAAGCTCCTACTCTTCAAGGAAGGAGATAAACTCTTCTAGGTTTCAAGGAAGAATTCTTCAAGGTTCAAGGGAAAATGCACTAAGCAAATTTTCATTCAAATATTTAACTAACTCTATTACATATGTTTGATACTCTTTAAATAGAGAAATACATGAGAAAATTCGTTCAAACTAGTCCACTAACTAGTTTAGGGACTCACATACATCATTAATAGTTTAGGAACTCTAAACACATTAACTAGTCAAAGCTACCAAACACAGTCTACCAAAATAATCATAACTCTTCAACCACTGAGCCAAATTAGGACCATGAATATCTGTTGGAAAGATAATTCAAAGACCTACAACTTCCTAGTTAAGTATTTTCTCTTATTCGTCCATCTAGAGGTCCAAAAATGGACTCCAAAAAGTGGTCAGACTCATTAATGCGGGACTCCAGCTCGATCAGCGAGTCCATGGTGGTCTTTATGCTTAATGGATTCAAGTTGGATATGGGCCTTGTGTTGGGCTTGGATGCGGGCTGACCTTCTCACTTGCTTAGGATGGTTCATCTGGGCTTCAAACTTGTCAACCTCATGGGCGTGGGCTGCATCAATTTGTATCTTTGAAAGGAACAGAACGTAGTTTGTGGGGCAAAATCGGGGAAGGATGGTCTGGCAATGTTCAGGCTTTGGAAGCTTGGTTGTTTAAAAGGAAAGTTGCAGAAGGGACTGTTAAAGTTTACAAAATGGATGAAAGGGAAGTTATGATAGTTTTAAAGGCAGAATCTGCTCTTGAGAAATCAAAGATAGCCTGGTTTGCTGCTAGAAATTCGCCATTTGTTGAATTGAGCTCTTAGTCGAAGAAGTTTGAGAATCTGACAAGGGTGGAGTGGTGGTTCATTTTTGGAATTCCACCTCAAGCTTGGTGTGTGGAGAATTTCAGAAACATAGGGAAGAGGATTAGTAGGGTAATTGAGATGGATGATTCCTGCAAAGCTGCTAGAGGATATCAGTGGGCCAAAGTTCGGATTGCCACAAGCTCTGGATGCCCAGTTGTGGTGGCTTTTCCGGTAGGCATCGATGGAGCAACAATGTGGGTGAAATGCAAAATGGATTCGGGGCGCAAAAAGGTGGATGGGGGGGAGACATATTCCAATCAATTCAGCTCGGATGATGATGAGGATGGGTTTGGTACTGATGGATGTTCGGAAAACCAGTCCGGCAGTGGGGAGGAAGAGTCTTGGAGGCTGGAGGAGCAGGTTAGCATAGATTGGGCTGGAAGGAATATGGTGGTGCACGATAGCGGGGGGGGCACACGATAGCGCAGAATTTGAAAATCAAATTTCTCAAATATGTGGTGAGGAAAGAATGGAAGGGAGTGGGCGGGAGTTTCTGGAAGGTCTGACGACTGGTGTTGATAGAGGTAGGGGCTGACTTGATTGACGCTAGCTGTTATGCAAGTGGAATAGGTGGGTCTGAGTTATATAATGGGCTGGACCATGCCGTCAAAAGGAAATGGGCCTGGAAGATAATATAAGTGGGCATAGGTTGGTGGGCTTGCCAGATGATCAAATCAGTGGACATATTAATGGGCTTAGAAGACATTTGAACCTGCTGGTGGAGAATATTATTATGCTGGTGGAGAACAACTCAGGGAGAGGCTGTGGGCCTGTTACACCTTTAAGACAAATGCCAATTGCTAGGAAATTTTGCAGCATTGCAGATGGCCCGCCCTTGATTAATATGTCACCAGATTAAGGGATCATAAAATTTGGGACAGATTTGCATGGTGTTGCTGGCAATGAAATTAGCCTGGAAGAATGGAGGGCTAATTCAAGAGCGGTGGATAGTGTCCATTCAAGTGAAGTTGAATTAAGGAGAACATCGGTGAGTCGTAGGGAAGATTCTAATTAGACCTGGCAAAAAGTGACCCGGACCCGCGGGTCCACCCGGCCCGCACGTAAATTTACGGGTCCGGGTCACCTGTTGGTGACCCGTTAGAAATTGACCCGCGGGTCCACCCGGCCCGTCAAAAGTGGGCCGGGTCGGGTGGACCCGCGGGTGCCCGTAAAAAAGTGCAAAAGACGGTTTTTTTACTTTTTTCCGTAGTTTTCTCGGTAATTGTCATATTTTATATGTAATTTTTTTACTTTTGACCTTTTTACGGTAATTTTTCATTTCAAACTTAGAAATTCTGAGAATATTTCAAAAATCCGTAATGATTACTTCTCTTTATTCTTTTGTTGCTAGCAACCTTTGCCCCAGACCGTACTTCACCCAATCTTTGCAGCAAAGGAGGGGCTACAAGCCGAAAAATAGCCCAGGAGAAGGTGGCTAGCAAATCCCTAAATAAAAAAAAAACTCTTAAAAAATACGTCAAAAATCCGGGTGACCCGCGGGTCGACCCGGCCCGTACGGGCCGGGTGCGGGTCCAATGTCAATGACCCGTAGAATTTTCCGGGTCACTTTGACCCGGCCCGTTTGACCCGGACCCGTACGGGCCGGGTCAAATCCGGCCCGGCCCGCCCGTTTGCCAGGTCTAATTCTAATACTGATTTGAGGGGAGGGTGTGAGGAATACTCTCGGAGGATTATCCCTTCGGAATTGGTTTTCCGGAGAATTAATTATGGTTTGGGTAACTCAGAGCACACTGTACAGTTCAGCCTGGACCGAGCGGGAGAGAAAAGCACCACAAATGCCGTAGAAGATCCTATCTTACCAGGTATTGGTGGGTTAATGAAGATATTTCAAGTCAATCAATCACAACTGGAATGCGATGGTTGTAGTCTTGGCTTCAACTCCCCCAAAGGTATCAACTCTTCATTTTCATTTCGTGGCAATGAGGTGTCTTTTCCTCGTCCAAACATGCAGGGCACATAAATGGGTTTGTATGTAGAGGACGAAATCAGTGAGTCTTTGGGTATGGATGTCCCGAACCATTGCTTGCTATCCTCTCCTATTCCTTCTTGTTATGGGCATCTTGATAAGAGGGCTTTGTTGGGCCGGGAAAATTCCAATAGTCCCGAGGAGATAGAGGGGGTTGAGGGGTCTGAGGGTAACATGGAGCTAGTGGAGAGGGCAGTGGATAAGGTGATAGATGTTAGTGGGAAGGTGGGGGTAAGATACCCCAGACCATTACCGGAGTTTCGTGGTATGATACGGTCCATTGAATTAAGGGATATGGTTGGGGGAGAGGTTAACGAGTCTCACAGGAGTGAATCTTCGAAGAAGTCACTCCGAGAGTTGGCTAGATTGAAATCGGGTGTTAACTATGGGGATAAGAAGAGTGAGGGAGGTAAGAAAAGTTCTCCATTGAGTAGTGTCAAGTCAGGGAGAAAGGGGATAAAGTACGTGAAAATTGTTTCCTTATGAAGACGTCAAAACTTGTCTATTTAGCTTGATTTTAGTATTTTTAGAAAGGTTTTTCGATTACCTATCTATAAAGCCCAAGATTATGAGATTTGGACTTGATTTGGCTAAGTTATACGCAGTTTTAGGATATGGTAAGTGTTTATTACGGGATTACTATTTTAGGATTATCTTAGTTATATTTTTTACTTTTATTTTTGTTGCTTTAGATAGAAGATGGAGAATAATTGTTAAGCAAGTATTTAGGGTTGCTATTCTTAGATTTTGACTATTTATATTATGTAATGGCAAGAGGAAAGAAAGATAGAATTGAATAAAGTTTATTTTTGGGAAATTATTTGTGAAGAGAGCATTGGTTCTTTCACGTGGGTGAAGGAGCTTCGCTCCTTTCATGTGTTATATTGGAGTGTTTCTCCAAACCGTGGCATGGATTTTCAAGCTCCAGATTATTTTAGTTGCTTCTTGTGTTGATCTCCATTTTTTTGTTGCCGCTCCACGCTCTCTAGGTCATTAGGCCCCCACCAAAGGTTCCTATTTAGGAGAGAAACAGTTGTACACAACCGGTAAAGGGGGGTGCATTTATCACAGCCCCTCCAATAATTGCAATGTTATATGTAAAGAAGGGGATTTTTTATAGTCCATCACAGAAGGCACTTCGCAGATGGTCTGTTGCATGTCAGAGCAGCCACATAGGCTCACTTTTCAGCAGATTTTGTCATCATACACAACCGGTGTGTCGCATGTCATCTGTGAAATGCCTTCTGCGATGAATGCTGGCAAATCCCATAAAAATGGAAGTCCCTATTAAACCAACCGGCGCAATTTTGTCATTTCAAAACTTCACAAGAGTGTTCTTGTCATGCTAAAAAACACAAGCTCCCCGTAATTCGAGTAATATATGGTGCAACTACTAAACCTGCCCCGTCATAACGTCAACAGTGGGCAACTTTAACGGTTTTTGAGGTAAGATCACGTTAAAAGTGGGGCGAATGCGTATTGCATGGGGTGGAATATATCATCGCCCATTTTAATTCCAACAACTACAAAATCTAACTTCAAAATCGAGTAAGGGCCCGCTTGGATACCTCATGCATTTGTATTTTAATTTGAATTTGAGTTTTAGGTACAAACTACATCAATCATCTTCATGATCATGTTTTAAGGGAGGGAGGTCTCGCTGCTGCCGGAGCATCGTCGAGGAGTACCGACAGTGAAGCAAGTTGTCATAAATATTGATTTCCAAATAATGTCTCGCAGAACAGATTTCAAAATCGGAATTTTTTGCCCTGTCGTAGCTGATTTGGAAATCTAAAGGATCTGATCCAATTCAAAATATGAACTAAATCCAAATCTTAATCTTGTGGGTATCCAAACGTGGCCTAAACGAAAAAGGGTGGATTCTTGTCGTGCAAGAAAAGAAACCCTCTAGCCTTCCATTCGAAATGTCCAAAAGGCCTAGGGTCGAAGTCAAAACCGGTTTCTTCTCACTGTTTGGCGGAAATTTTTTTAGTTCCCCATAGTTCTTCTACACGAGAGATTTTATATTGTGCCCGATAGGGCAGGCTCAACTTAAGAGGCACCAGGCACCGCCCTTGATATTTGATCCAACGGCAGCATAGTTTTTAAGGTGCTGTTGTTGGATCAAATATCAAGGCCAGTACATCCACATAAGCATGCCCAATCCGGCACCATATAATTTCGCCTTTTCCGTATTCTTTTTACTCTTTAAACATTTCTCATTTAACAAAAAGGAGTTTCTTTGTATGGTGTGTGGCCGTATAAAACAGAGCTTTTTTATTTTTTTTAAAAAGGACTGTAAGGCCCACTCCATAGGATGATCCAAACCGTCCATTAGTTGGGCCAAAACTTAAATAGGTTGCACTCCAAAAATCATTTTCATAGGATGATCCTAAATATGAGGGTTAGGATCATCCTACCTAAACGATTTTTGGGGCACAACCTAACTCTAGGGAACTTAACCGGGTAGAACTCACCCCTAAAAGCTAGCCAATAGAGGGAGGGTGCCCATTCCCTTATAACCCACCCACATCTACCGGTTTTTACCGATGTGGGACTATTACTTTTGCATGGAAACCCAACACTAACAAATAGACGGTTTGGATCATCCTACCATGTGGTTTGTATAGTCCAATATTTTTCAAAAGGTACTACATAGCATGATCCAAACTGTTCATTTGTAAAGTCACAAGGTAAATAGGTTGTGCCCCAGAAATCAATTACATAGGATGATCATAACCCTCATATCATCCAAAACATGACAAAATGAACAGTTCAGATCATCCAAAGATGCAACCTCATCATAATACAGTGAGGCATATGTAAGATAGAAATTATATTGGATCACCAATGACCCAAGCATAAAAAAAAAATTGAATGATTTTTAATTGAAAGCAATTTGAATGGTAATAATATGTGTGATCTCCTTATTTATTTACGTTATAGAAAAGAATAATGCTTCTAAGAAAACCCAACAATCAGTTATTGCCATTGTATCACAAGTGACGTACAACTGTTCCTTTGTTCTTAAGAAACTCACAAAAAAAAGGGGGGATGATAAATTGGCACCCCCTTTAGGATGATTTGCACCACTTTTACACATAAAAAAGCGTTAATGTCGGCCACAATTCGCATTAGCAGGGGTGTAAATCATTCTACAGGGGGTGTGAATTTATCATCGCCCAAGCAAAGTGCTTTTTTGTACACATGGCGCATTCTGATTGTCTCAGGTACATTATCCGATGGGACACACATAAACTTCCTACTAGCTTCAGTAACTGCAATATCATAAAAGGCTCCTTGTTATGACTCCAACCCCTATAAAATCTCGAACGTTTTATTTTGTAGTTGCATTCAAAATCCGTTTTTAGTTTCCTGTCGTAGTAGAACTTCGCCTAAAGGCGGTATAACACATGTTGAATGTCGATGTTGGTTGGACTCTAAAAGCTCTGTCTCTGTCTATATATATATATATATATATATATATATATATATATATATATATATATATATATATATAGCTTTCTAAGGACTTAAAAAAAAACTAGGAAAAAAGGTTCTTAATCCTGCTTTTCTATATTTTCCCTTTCACTCATTTATTCTTCAACTCAAAGACCAACAAAGAGAGGTAATTTCAAATTTCAACATCTCGAACTGCTAAGGTATACATTTGAAATTCGCACACTTTCTCTCTTTATTTATCTCGCTTCTTCCTTCTCTTTCATTGTTTTTTTTTTGAAATGGCAAATATTATAAAAGAATCAGAAGGGACACCCGAAAGGGAAATCCCGAAGCTACAGAACACAAAAATAAAAAACTAATTACACAATGAATAGGAATGTGTACATGAAAAAGTAGTCAGAAGACCACATGGAGTTTGGAATCCAGGAAGGTTCTACCCACGCGGTTAAAAGAACCTTCCCGGAGTCCAAACTCCGTGTGGTTTTCTGACGGTTTGCTCGTGTACAGGGGCACATCTTTGTCGCCTTTGGAGCATCCCAGAATATTCCAAATTTGGCAGCAACAAACACCACATCCCGCTCCCTCCTGCGAATCCCCACTTCTCTCCCTCTTTCTATCTCTCATCCCCCTCTCCCCATCACTCTCTCACCTTATGTTATTGTTTTATTTTCTTTTCTAGAGTAAATCCGAGGAGAAATCATGTCATCCATAACAACGTGTTTCTCATGCATCTGGGTCCTCTCTGTAATTGGGATTCACTGAAAATTCGTTGTATCGATCTTGAGTCCAATGGAAAAGAAGAAGAAGGTCAAGAACAAAGGTTTGGAGAGGAGGGGGAGAGGTTTTGGGGAATACTCTAGAAGATGGGTTAATAATAGATGAGGAAGATAGATACAAGCGATACCATATCTAACTGAGCTCCATACAACGGTTGTGCTTCATAGAGAGCGGATGTGGTTGTTTTGGACGTGAATTAATCAGCGCTTAGGTTAAGACCTAGGTGTTAGGGTGAGCAGTGGCATGCATGTTAAACATGCTCTTATTTGCTAAAAAATGGAAAGAAATCTTAAAACATAATCTTTCAAATTAAATATCATGCCTTTGTTTGGTTAGTTTTCTCTCTTATAATTACTAATATCTACTCATTTCTTCTGCAATTTTTTTTTCTATCACAGAAATGGTATGGTGAATCTAGATTTCATTAAAGAATTAGATATCGATAATTTCATCAAGTTCTTGGATTATATCAACAAAGAAGTAGATGGCTATGTGTATGAAGGTTGTTCACCTGCAAATTTTGCTACTAGTTCTGATTTTGCTGGCCAAAACACCACCCGAAGCACTAAAAATCATGTAAGTTGCTGAGTTAAGATTAACATTTTCTTTAAAGTGGTTGTATTTTTTTTTCAATAGTGATTGATATGTCTATCCCTTTTATTGTATTTTCTTCATTTTCAGCAAACAAAAAAAGAAATAAAAGGGAATGCCCTTGGCAATTTTGCATAGCCATTCTCTTTCTCAAAAGAGGAGCCACTCCACATGAATTAAACGGATAAGACAAATTTAGCTATGACCTGGCTCCTCTCTTGAAAATAAGGTCCGTGAAATTGTTTTTGCAAAATTGCGTACAAAGTCCCATGAAAAGAATAGGAAATTTGTATCCTCACTCTTCTCTTTGATAATAGAACTCTTCAGCTGTTTGTTTGTTTGTTTTTTTTTTTTTTTTTTGAACTGATAATAGATATATTAATAAAGAAACACCCAAAAGCCAAGATGGCCAAGGGAAAGGTGAAAGCACAATATGAAAAAAGGGGAAGAGGAAAAACAACAATCAAATCATGGAGGATGACAATAAAAAATCTCCAATGTTTCCCTATTCACCCCTTTCCTAGCTAGGAGATCCGCCTCACTATTAGCTGAACTACGGACGTGCTGGAGTTGAATAGAACAACCCTCAATACGGTCACGGATCTCGTCAATTAAATCCGTGAATCTCCACGGATATTGCTTGCTACCTTCCATCCTTCTAATTGTGTTAAGGGAATTTCCCTCGACAATCAATCTATTCAAGAGGCTATCTTCTACTATCCTCAAACCTTGAAGAACTGCTCTAACTTCTGCCTCATTGGCATCCATTTCTTCAATGGGTCCAGCGAAAGCCCAACTAATTTCTCCCCCCTCGTCGTTGAGCAAGCCGCCCACCACAGCCGGACCAGGGTTTCCCTTTCTAGACCCGTCAAAATTTAGCTTTAGACATCCTAGATAAGGCAGCACCAACTAGGAGTGATCAAGACTTCCCTTTCTGTCTCACTGCAAATCTCCTTCCAACTTCTACTATCAGAGCTGGAATAAATATTAAAAGGAGAGAAGATGGGATCCTCTCCCAAGAAGAGACCATAGAATTGATCATAGAGAAAATATAAGAGGGTTTTTTACCTCGGTTTGAATATCCTAGCATTTCTCTCCTTCCATAGATCTAAATTACCGCTACCATTGATGCTCACCATAAAATTCTTCCTTTGAGAGTCAGGGAACAGAGCACCAACTATCCAATAAATCTGACAACTTACGAGGGGAGACCCAGCACAGGGGAGACCCAGCACATCCCAAACTTACTGAATATTCTGCACCAAACCTCCCTAACGAAAGGGCAATGGAGCAACAAATGATCAATATTTTCAGCACTCCTCAGAAATAAAGTGCAATGGTCGATTATACACATATGGCAGCTACGAAGATGATCAATCGTTTGGATTTTATCTTGGAAGGTTGTCCATCCAAACGCCTGGACCCTAGGAGGGATCGACATACTCTATATCTTGGATAGATGACATACATGCAAGGAAGCTGCAATATGGGAGTACAAGGATTTTACGCTGAAGAGACCAGAGCTCCCGATCCAGACGCTTTTGTCGTTCCCAGATTTGCTAATGTAAGTAAACTCAACAAACTTAATGAGGGCTGCAAATGAGGGCTGCAATACTTTCCACCTTTCCATCAAAGAAATTTCTTCTAAAATTAAGATTCCAGACTACTCGGCCATCAATTCTCTTGAAGCATTCTTGAACCGTAACTTGTTTTTCAACTACTACTGCATATAAGTCTGGATATAGATCCTTAAGTGGAGATTCTGAATTCCACTTATCTATCCAAAATCTTAAGACAGTCTCCCTTGTAAACTCTGAGTTGTGCCTTCCAAAAAAATTTATTTTGTCCTTAATATATCCCTCCATATAATTAAAGCTGGGTCTCCATAAGTGTCATTTGAAATCCAAGTCCCTCTAGTTGACCCATATTTGCTTTCTATCACTTTTGTCCACAACTGCTCCCTTTCTTCTAAATGTCCCATAACCACTTACCCTGAAGTGTAATATTGAACAATCTTAAATTTCTTATTCCCAACTCACCAGGTAAATATTTTTTCTTCTCAGCCGAACCTCCCCATAAGAAGTTTCTTTGGATCTGCTCAATTCTCTTAAATATAGAGATGGAGTATCTCAACCGAGAGAGATAATAAATGGGAATGTTTGCCCAAACTAATTTGACGAGGGTTACAGGTTTATTCTGTCCCCCCCTCCTCCCGAGAGACTAAGTTCCTTTTCCAAGTGGATAACTTTTTCTATACTCTTTCTACTATCACTTCCTAAGCCTTACTACTGGGACGCCCCTCACCCAAAGGTAAACCAAGATGATGTTAGAAGAGTATCCACAGAGCACCCCAGTAAACAAGCCAACATGTCTCTCTTCTTCCTCAATGTGTATACCAATCAGCTTTGACTTAAAAGAAATTAGATCTTTGGCCCGTAATGATCTCGTAGCATCTTCATATTGCTTTAAGATTAAGCAAGTTATCCTATCAACCTTGCTAAAAATGAGGGTATCATCTGCAAATTGAACGTGGGTGACCTCAACCCCCATTTCTCACGATAGTGAAACTTTCAATGAGACCTCTTCTACGACCATTATTCATCGTTCTGCTTAAAGTTTCTGCAACAATTAGGAAGACAAAAGGGGATAGAGGATCACCCAGGTGAAGACCATGGAATGATTTGAAGAAACCTTTAGGAGAACCGTTCACTAGAATTGAGAACCATGCCGAAGAGATGCATCTTCTAATTATCCATCTTCGCCACCTCTCTCAAAAACCCAAACGGCCCAATAGATAGTGAAGACATTCCCATTCAACTCTATCATAGGCCTTTTTCATGTCTAACTTGCATACAACTCCTTCCATCCCCATATTAGAATAGTAATCCACTTTCTCATTGGCTATTGATGCTCCATCTAGAATTGGTTTTCCATAATGACAGCTGATTGATGTGATGAGATAATCTTCAGCATCACCTTCTTAAGTCTGTCTACAAAACTTTTGCTAACAATTTGTAAAGCCATCCAACCTAACTAATCGGCCAAAACTCTCCAACTTTATCTGCACCATTGACTTTTGGGCTCAGCACTATGAAAGTAGCTCCTGTGCCCTTATCTAGAATCAATCCCTCCTGAAATTCTTTGAAAAAAATTGCATATATCTTTCTAAACTACAACCCAACATGATTGAAAACAAGCTAGACAGAATACATCCGGTCCCGGGATAAGATCCCGATTATATAAAAGAAAACAGACGAGTTCTGATCTCCTCAATAAATGGCTTTTCCAGGTCATGCCAGTCAAACTCCTCAATAGTATCAAATTCTACGCCTTATGACTTAAGACGACCCTCACTTTAAGATGAATATCGATTCGGTAGAACTCTTTAACTGTTAAAGACTTAAAATTTGGAAAAAGCTATCGAGTCCATTGTGCCATTATCAAAACAAGAGAGTGCTAAAGCAAAGTTATTTCCTCCCAAATGACATGATTTCTATTTAAAATGTGAGGCCAAACTATCCTTGCCAATGTAAAGTTAAAATGGTACATTTGTTCACATATGCCTATTCATAAGGGATAATTTGGTAACATTTAAAAACTCTACACAAATTGACAACATTCTTTTTCCTAACAAACAAGAATAATAAAGAAAAATAAATACCATTAAAAAAAATTGACAACATTTAGGGGTCATTTGGATACGCGGATTTTAGAGGGATTTCTTCAAAATTGTAGCGGACCAGCCGTCGTTTTTTACTTCTCACCCTTCTTTCCGCCGGCAAGAGAGTAGCAGATCCTCCCATATTTTCAAGTTTTAGAAATCTCAGGATACATGAGAGATTTTTAAAACCTGAATATCTCACTTAAAATCCAAGAAACGCTATCAGGACAGCATACAGCAGCTTGATCATGAACCATCTTTTACATTGTTTTCAAACTAAAAATCTGGATTCTAAAATCCGTGTTTTTTTTGCTCTTCTGATTCCCCCCCCCCCCCCCCCCGCTGTCTCTCTCTAGTTTTTCTTCCCTCTTCCCTTCCCTAGCCCTTAGCCCTAGCATGAGTGAGACTTAGAAAGTAGATCCTAAAAGCACTCTGGAATGAATCAACCGATGAGTGACCTGAATGGATGTGACCAGGAGCATAGGTGAATCTACCTCAAATGGATCAGTTGACACTCCTAATTTGTGTATGGTTCTGAACATAAAATTGGCTTAGATTATGGATAGTGAGAATCGGTTTTTGAGTCTAGAAGTGATTATTGTACTCAAAATTGAGATGACAATACATTTAAATTCAAAACTCACTATTTACTTTGTCGGTATTCTCAAATGATTTTGGATGCTAAATAGGCGGAATGCTAAACTCAGGGGCACCCTTGCAAAAAACTCAGATGCAAGCGTGCCCTCATTGGATGCACATCACGAGAGTGGTGTAAAAGTCAATGAATATTAAATGCACTTTGGTGAAGTGCATCCAATGTAGGCGCCCTTTCATCTGATTTTTTAAGGACGCACCTTGAGTTTAGCATTCCTGACTAAATATTACAGATAATATGGTGTATCTGAGATTTTATATAATGTGTGGCTGTATAAACCCATATTTTTCAAAAAGTACACAGTACGGCTCATGCCATAGGATGTTCCAAACCATCTATTTGCTGGGCCACAACGTAAATAGGTTGTGCCCCAAAAATCATTTCCATAGGATGATATTAACCCTATGGTCTATATCAGTTTCCATAATTTGAAGTCTCTATAGATGGGAGGATTGGGATCATCCTATGGAAATGATTTTTGGGGCACAACCTGTTTACATTGTGGCCCAACAAATGGACGGTTTAAATCATACTATGGTGTGTGATGTACCTTACTTTTTCAAAAAGTATCTAATGAATTATGAGTTCAATAGATCCTGTTTAGCAGGAAAGAACAGCCACATAAATGAATTATTGAATGACTAAGACAAATCAGCAATCAGCTATAAGGTGGCTGTTCTCTCCTGAAAAATTGAGAGCCACGAAATAGATTTCTGCGAATACCTAGAATATCTCTAATTATGAGTATTACATCTTTAATGATTTGTTTTATTAATTTCACATTTGTTTTTCTCATTGTTTGAGCAGGATGACAACGAGAAGCTTAACCATGAAGAGTCTCAGTTTGAAACCTTCAGCCCCTTCTCTGTACTTGAAACCAGCACTTACTCCGACGAAAAACCCATGCTTCTCGGCCCCGATACAGTCATCCCAGCCCAGGCACGGAGTAAATGGCCCCACCCACCAACCGTCTCTCCACGCTCACCACTCTCACTCATCACCGATTCCACCATCACCACCATCCTCACTGACAATTTCGAAAAATCGTCCCCCTCCAATGAGAAGAATAAGAGGCCTCGTAAATGTATGCATTGCGAGACACAGGAAACTCCACAATGGCGTGCGGGCCCAATGGGCCCCAAAACGCTATGCAACGCTTGTGGGGTCCGTTACAAGTCAGGCGGGTTGTTCCCGGAGTACCGGCCAGCAGCGAGCCCAACTTTCGTCCCGTTGGTGCACTCGAATTTTCACCGGAAGGTCGTGGAGAAGAGGATCAAGTCCGGGGAGACGGACCCTAGTGGGACTTCAGAACTCATCCACGAATTCGGGGAAAACTCTTACTCTCCCTGGCATTGATTCTACTTAATTTTCCGTTTCTTTTTCATTTTCTGCTTGGAGTAGGGGAAAATAGTAGAAAGATGAAGACTAGAGATAGACTAACATGTAGTTTGGTGAGAAAATAAAGTAAGAGAATCTTATAATTGGGGGTGTAATGAAGAAGAAGTGAGAGGGCTTAGCGTAAGATTAGGTAGAGGCTAAGCTTAGGAATGACAGATTTAGGTTCATTTTCAGGTATTTAATTTATTTTTTCATTCTTTTACAATGTTGATTTTTTGTTAGGAAAATATTCAGCTTGTTTTGTACATATCATGGTTTATTTTTATTTTGAAATGGAATATATCATGGTTTAATCCATCAGTCTATATGGTGTTTTTTGCTTGTAGAAAAAGTTTAGCTGCTTTGATATGTCATTGTTTTTTGTTGTGGATTTCTTTATCACCTGATAAGCTTTTGATATTTCATTGTTTTATTTTGAAATGATAAATATTCAGCTTGTAGTTGGGGTTGTATTGTTTTTTGTTGTGGAAAATATTCATATATCATGGTTGTGGATTTCTTTAATGTTCAAGAGTCTTTTTTTTTTTTTTTTTGAAAATAGTGTTAAGAGTCATTTTACTAGCGATAGACTACATGTAGCCAAGGGTGCAGCCGTAACTTGAGAGGAAAGCATTGCAGGCTGTTAGATATTATTTCAAAGGACACCCCTTCTTAAGTTTCTTAAGTTTATTGTGTACTTTGCAATGAAGGAATTATACAGCCTTGGATTATGCTGTTGAAAGTGACAATTTCGAGGTACAGACAAATGGAGATGTCTTATCAAGAACATGTGGGGTGGCACTATCATCTCCTACATACATTCAAAAGGGGAGAAATAGTCACAGTCCCTTGTTTTGGTTGGAGGAGACATGGCTTGGATTTACTTGACTTGCCTGGTAGAATAGTGGTAAGTAATGTTTAGTTATCAACCTCTTAAGAATAGTGATAGGGATGTTTAAACAAAAAACCACATCTTTGGTGGTTTTTAGCTTGGATTTTATTAGGAGGAGACAATGATGACACGCCAACAGACATCCAGGAGACATCCCTGATAGTCTCCATGGATTTGATTCGTCTAATGGTAACCAAACAGAACTTTTTGATGATGTGGCACCTAGAACCTAAGTAAAACCCTTACAAAAGCCGGGTTTTTATGCAACCAAACATAGCAGGGTGTGGCGGACCAAGCCTTGGCATCCTTATGCTCATCTTGCTAGCAATTCTCATTTGGGAATTGTTACAGTTTAGAAAGTATGACTGCGTGATCGATCATTCATGTAGGGTGCACAGCTGCTAGTCTTGGTAGTTTTATTCTAAATGTAATGTTTGAATTAAGAGTGTACACATCAAGTACCTAAAATATAACTCATAAATAAACTAAAATAAATCAAATGATGACAACGTACCTTTCGTAGCTATTGTTTCATAAGATCATAGTAATTGAAATGCTTAAATAAGTAATTCTGAAAAATTCAAAGCCCACTGTCCTTACCGCCGCCACAAGAACGAATCGGCGGTGCAAAATGGTTTGCTGACATTTGCAAAATGGTTTGGAAGTATGCACTCGCAAACCCAATAGCCCAATGAATATGCCTTATGCTACCTTGACTTCGTACGGGAAGTATTGTCAACCTCTTGTATATTGAACAGAGCATATAAACCATACTGTATATTTTATTTTATTTTTTGAAAAGAAAATCATACTGTATATTGTGTAATACATTGTTGTATTAGGAAAAGAGAATGAACGCCGTACTATAGTTTGTGTATGCACTGGAACTGGTAATCGAGAATACAGTGTTGTGTATATACTGGACAACGAGAATACAAGTTATACTATGTACACGTGAATACAATGGTGTATTGGCATTCACTTCACTGTATATATAAAGGAGCATGACTGTGTCTACATGGGAGTATGGTGCTATACTCTAGGAAAGTAGGGAGGATAAGGATGCGCTGTATATACTAGAGAAGGAGAATTACTGTATATTAGTGTGTGGTTTAGCCAATACTTTGAGTTATTGCTGACACATGTCTCCTGCTGTATCCAAAACGACACAAGTGTGCACCCTTGTCGACACTCCTTTGGGCACTTTTAAATGTGCTGCTATAAGTGTTAAACTTAGTGTGGGTGTTTTGTAACATTCTGTTTTATTATTGCATATTGTATTTACCTCTTTTTATTATTAACTCTTCTTTTATTATAAACTCTTTTTAAGTCTTCTTTAACTAATATTTGTTGTTATATCATATGTACTTTCTATTTTAGCCGTGTCCACGTTTCTAAATTTTGAGGGATTACCCTGTCCGACACTTCGTGTCCATATCGACACACGACACTCGTGTCCATGTCCACAAATCATATATATATATATATATATATATATATATATATATATATATATATATATATATATATATATATATATATATATATATATATGATCCTCTGTTTATATATTTGTGTAGTACATAATCTTCTCTTTAAATAGGAAGAAAAGTATCATTAAAGTTAAACATGACGTTTATTTAGATGACTGTTTGGCTTAAATGCCTCTGTTTATGTCAAACATAATTACGAAATTAAGCACGTTACAAACAGGTTTGCACGCGGTTTGCACTTAATTAGATCTTGTTTGCGTGTGTATACAGCATAATATATTACTAATCACAATTAGGCGCATGTTACTTTCTAATTGAGATAACATTTTGTAGTGATTTCTTTATGTTTGGCGTATTTTCTAGTATACAAATTTTGGAATAGCTTCATTAGCATTCCAATCTCATCCTCATTGCTACCCCTTCTCCACACTTCTAAGATGTCTTTTGCAAGGTATTCCAACCTTTTAAATTCTCTTTGGGAGGAAAAGCTATGGAACACTTTAACCCATAGTTTGAGAGAGGTGTAATTTATATATTTTTTATTTGTTTCAGTAGTATAGTTTTAGTTCTTTTTTTTCTTGATCAATGAGTGTTTAGGATAGTTTTATTTCTTTATAGCACTTAATTTTAGCAATAGTTCTAATTTTCACTTTATTTCTAGAGATTTTTTTTTTTTTTTTTTTTTGGCAAGATAGCGTAATTCCCTTCTCTTTTATTTTCGTCTCTCTCAAGAGCTCGCCACTCGGATTGAAGTGCTTTCAATCCGGTGAACCCATTGGATCAAACATTGAATTCATTTCATCAATGATAAAGTAATCCTAGTGATCTAATTGAAGTATTACAGTTGGTCGGTCAGTCCTTGATCGTTTGGCTTGGTGATCACCTGATAGGCCTAAAAGGACAGGGACAATCTTAAGTTTTCGATTTGGATTCTTTGTACTTCTGTTATTTTCCTCTTATTCAATCGTCTTGTTAAAATAATTATCGCCAGAGTATTTGATATTCTGACCATTGTATCTCTTTCAACCAATGTGATGATATCACATTTGCTTAGAACATATAGGAATGACAAACATATAGGATCGTGAATAATAATAATAATAATAATAGAGACTCTTTGTGAGGTTGGTACCTAATACCTGCCAACCCCGTAATGTACAAAACTATCTGAGGACGCATGCTCAATATCCCAAAATCACGTACGAGTCTTGGACTTTAATCTAATCCTAGTGGCAACTCTTCCTTCAGTAGATTGTTCACTCATCAGTTAAGATCATAGTTTTAAAACTCCCCCTCATCATCGTGGACTCCCCAAGTCGACTCCCTTTTACCTTCGCCGCGTTCCATGTTTTGCCGTCGCGTTCCGCTTTTTGCCCTACAAAATCAATAAAAACTCCTTTGACTCTCCTGAATTATGAACGCATCGTACCAAGTCGACTAGGATTTTCTTCAGTCATGTTCTATGCCGCATCCATGTTTTTAAACACTTGTTATAACACATGGAAGATTTCTAGTAGTGGTGCTTTAACCATCATATGCGAGCACCCTTGAAGTGAGAAATAGAGAGAGAAATAGAGAGGAGGTAGTGAGAAACTTGGTTTAGAAGATCTAAGGAATTAATATACCTTATGCATAGTGAGAGGAAAAGAAGAGAGTCGACATGGGTTTTCTATTGGACGTGAGGATATCTTAGGTCTGATCTGTAATGATCGTGGCCGATCTATTTCTTTTGGCCAACATTACCTTCTTTACTTTATGTTATTTAAGTCATTTTTATTTATATTTCCCATCATTTCATCTCTGTCAATCTTTCATTTACATTTTGGTCATTACTTTTATGCAATTTACATTCCCCCCGACGGATAAAATCCCCCACTTTAACGTTATCCATTAAGTTTTCTCAAGGCAAAGAAAAACATTAAAGGAGGTGAATTTATCCTCAAGCAGTGAACCATTCTCACAAAAACCGTTAAAGGGGCCGGGGGATTTTATCTGTTTCGCCGGGGGGAAGGGGATATCATTTCCCTTTACATTTCTATCATTTATATTGTATGGGCGTTGAATCCTCTGCCTCTGTCACCTTTTATGCAATCTTTCACCTTCTTCATGAAAATTTTCCAATGCTACGTTTGGTTGCTTGGACTGGCTCGGAGAGTAGTGGAATAGGAAGTCAAAGGGAAGAGACAAGAATTTTAATTTGCCTAGAATTACCTTGGAAATTTGTGAAAGGATTCATTAGAAATTGTGAAAGGATTCCTTGAGCAAAGAGCTATATATAAAACTCAAATTCATGGTTAGAAATTTTAAGCCCAAGGTGGGGGACTGTTTACAATGATTACAACCATGGCTCACAAGCTTAGGGAGGGGCTTTCTTTTTTGTTCATTTTATGGTTGATCGCTTTTCCATAGACCATGGTTTACAATTTCTCTTATCATGTAGCATCTTATGCAATGATGTGTAGTTGTCAACTAGACCCAGATATGATACTGGATAACAGGTTACTGGACCACTCCGTTGAAGTTTTCATTTGGCAAAATTCTTACTAGTGTTCATCTCCAAATGTTACTGAAAGAAGGATGTCTTTTCTTTATATAATAAGCAAAATAATCCCCCAAAAACCGTTTTTCATACATATGGAGCTAATTAACATTAGGAATTGTATCGCGGTTCCATGAAAACATTGTTGTGCATGTATGAACTACAGATATTGAAATCAGCCAAATATTGTGCACAAGATCAACTAATTGAAATGCAAGAAACACATAAGAATGCCAAAGTAAACACCAAAACATAAAAAGATGTGATTTTATATGGTGTGGCCGTATAGTCGAGTAATTTTTCAAAAAGTGTAGTACGACGTAACCCATGATATGATATAAGCCGTCCATTTGTTGGGTCACGACGTAAATAGGTTGTGCTCCAAAAGATATTTCCATAGGATGATCCTAACCCTCCGATCCATAGAGGGACTGCACATTATGGAAGCTTCTATAGATCGGAGGGTTAGAATCATCCAATGGAAATATCTTTTGGGGCACAACCTATTTATTTAGTGTCCCAAAAAAATGGACAGTTTGGATCATCCGATGGAGTGGAAAATTTCTTTTCTCTAGAGGTAAATAATATGATTATGGTTAGTTTAGAGGGATATTATCATAAATTGAAGGTCCCTCCGAATAAAAAATGAATAGGGTTGGTTCAAGTTATCTTTTTGGTGTGTAAAAAAATGTAGGAAATTTAGAAATATTTTTCATAAATTTCTCCAGAAAATTCCTGCAATCCAAAATATGTCTAGAGAAAACACAGATGGCCTTAACAGAGCATTATTGGATAATTGTAGCTTCAGCACACAACAATTCATGTAACAAAAATTGTAATGCATTAACAGAGAATAATATACACCGAAGTAATAGAGACTAGAAAGAGAGCAAACAACCTTAATAAGGTTTCTAGTGTTTTATGTTTTTCGTTTCTTTTTTGTGATTGTGATGTTGAGCTTACTGCAATTTGTGTATTTTAGGAAAATTGGGTTAGGGTTTAATGGAATCTAAATTTATAGATATCATTAAAAAAAAGAGATTGTAAGAGAACTTTGTGGGGCATGTGAAACCTAAACTCTAGAAAAACGAAGGAGTAGGAAAAGTGACTTAAAAACGTAGAAAGAGAGAAGTGGGACCTTGTGTTAGAATCAGTTTTCTTTTTTCCTATTCTGCTAATTTAGATTGTTTTCTTTATTTAAGTTATTACAATATTTAGGGTTTGCTTATTTCCTTTTCATATTCTGCTGATTTATGTTTCCTTATTTTGCTTCGCTTAATTCCTATATAATGTAGATGTCTTATGGCTATTCAGCAAGGGATAGTCAAATTCAGTGCAGTTAGCATATTGGAGGCCAAGTTTCCTCGAATTAACTCATTCTTTTCCTTTTCCCTATCATCTTCTTCCCTATTTTCTTTTATGATAGAATGGTGTTCTATCAAGTTGGTATCAGAGCAGTTTACTGGTGAATGCCTCTTACTCGTCGTCAAAAGAACGAGATTGACATCAAGGATTTGAAGGCTTATTCCATGGCTACGGGAAATAAGAATGGGTTGTCCCAGAAGAGCAAGCCTTGGAAGCGAAGTTGGATGCGAGGGATGCGCGAATCGAAGCACGAATCCAAGCCTTTAAGGCAAAGATCGAATCGACAATTCAATCCCTCAAAGATAATATAATGAAGATGTTTAGAGAATTTCTTTCTCAAAATCTCAATCCTCCTCAGGTGATGGCACTGTCACCTGGCGTGAAGTTAGGAGACCCTCTAAGTCTAAGTGAAGAGTTCAACGAGAACACCGTCGAGAAGGCTTACACAATAAAAAAGAAAAGACGAAACAGAAAAAATAGAAAGAAATTAGATCGAAGAAAAAGCAAAAAAAGCCACAAAAGAAAGGGGTTAATGATTATCAGCGTTCTCGAGCCCAACAACATCGATGCCGAAAAATTTGACATGCCTCTCAACCTTTCCAACATCATAGAAAAGATCCTCGGCTGAAACCATCCATGAATAAATCTAAAAAATAAATCAAAAAGGCTTTGATGAACGTCATGGTGGGATCAGTTTGCAATTGGAGTGGCCTCAACTCTTGATGATAATAAGCAAAATCGTGACTAATTACAAGACAAAGAAAAGGCAAGAAGGAGAGAGAAAGAAAAAAGACTAGAAAAATAGAGAAGAAATTTGGAAAGTCTTGCACAAGATCAATCTCCAACCTTGGGGACAAGGTTGGAATTAAGGGCGGGGGAGTGTTAGAATCAGTTTTCCTTTTTCCTATCCGGCTAATTTAGATTGTTTTCTTTATTTAAGTAATTGCAATATTTAGGGTTTCCTTATTTTCCTTTTCATATTCTGCTGATTTTATATTTCCTTATTTTGCTTCCCATAATTTTTATATAATGTAGATGTCGTATGGCTATTCAGCAAGGAATACTCAAATTCAGTGCAGTTAGCATATTGGAGGCTGAGTTTCCTCGAATTAACTCATTCAACCATCTAATCACACTAAGGGAGTCACCCTCCACCACCAAAGATGATATATTAACGTGATTTTTATTTTATTTTTTTGGGAAAAGTTTGGAAAGGAAAAATATGATAAAAATTTTGTACATTTTTCTATGTTCGAAAAAATATAGGCCACGTTTGGATACTCACAAGATTTAGATTTGGATTTCTCACATTTGCAGTTGAGATTTGGAACTAGATCAGATCCTTAGATTTCCAAATTAGCTACAACAGTGAAAAAACTCTGATTTTTTCTTGCTAGACATTACTTGGAAATCCATAATTGTGGCAATTGGCCTCAGCCTCGCTGCTCCTCGACCTTGCTGCTGCAGCAGCTAGGCGTCCCTCCCTCCCTCGTACAACATCAGCATGAGGATGATTGATGTATTATTCATCCAAAACTGAAATCTAAATCCAAACACAAAGGCATGAGGTATCCAAACGTGGCCTAACTTTAGCCAACCCTATTCAATTTCTACTTAGAGAGGCCATCAATTTATGATAATACCCTTCGAAATTAACCATAATGTTAGCATTTCCCTCTAAATCGTGGAAAGAAAAAATAATTCTCTAAAAAAAATTTCCATAAGAAATGCTTTTCTTGCAATCCAAACAGGGCATTAAGGTAATGAGATTCTGGGCCCTTATACATTAGTCAACTGGTCTCACCATTTGGGCCTGGGCTTTAGCCCATAACAACAATTAGCGGTCAGACCCACACAGCCTATTGACAAAGCTATTTGTAGCATTACACACCCGGCGCATCTTTGCTGGATCCGATTCGAATCTGCGCCACAAACGGCACCAAAGCAGATCCAATAACATGGTGCCACGTGTAGTATTATGCTCGGTGGGCCCGATATTGTCTCTTCTCTTCTCTGACCTTGAATAGTTGAATCTTTCTTCCTCAACGACCACACCACAAATTCTATTTCATCCTCTCTTTTTTTTCCTTTTTTTCTGCCCCACGCTTACGGCACAAGAATTGGGTCGTTCGGAAATATAGTGCAAATGCAATCGTAATTTGATAATATACTCTCCCTACTGAATTATTCATTTTATAATTTCTTAATTTACCTTATTTTCATGTGAGCTGGGGACTATATTTCATTTTTAATTCAATATCTTGGTTTGCTTTTTTATAGTTATTGCCAATTTACCATTACATTATTATTTATTGTTGCCGCTAAAATCTGACCCAAGGTAGAATGGGTCCTAGATAGAAGTTGAGGGAAATGACCTTCACTTACGAGCAAACAGAATAAATCACCCGGAGTTTGGACTTCAGGGAAGCTCTACTATGTTTAAGTCAGAACTGGCAATAGTAATATGAACTCGAACTCTAATTGGTTGAATGCAGAAGTGATTAAGTTACATGCCTCGGAGATGAAGCCGAGAAAGATTAGAGTCCTTACTTGCCATTAATTAGTGCTCACCATATGTCCGTTTCTGATTGGGTGCCACATGTCCACTACCAATTAGCGCCCCCCAATTGGGTGCTAGTTTTTACCCCCGAAAGTTATTTTAAAGGGCGCAATTTAACGTGATCTTCTATCAAGCAAATACACAGAAAGCTAGTGTATGCACTACATCTTGTGTCCAATGGATGCATCTGTTAGTTGTTCTTGATCACTTTGATGATTTATGTTCTAGCCAGTTGGGTTTTTGGGGCGGCGGTAACTATTGATTGGACTATCAAGACATCGATCCATATCTTAGTCCAGATCAATGGACATTGTATATAAAGGCCGTGTATGCGCCATATCTTAGTCCAGTCCATTGCCGTTATTTCGGCACAATTGTATGATCCCTTAGGGCATGTGTTGCCAATCATGGAAAAAATATTTCATGGGGCAGTGATAAAAGGACCCCCTAATGTCATAAATGGACCCCTATTTTTATTTTATTTTTATTTATTTTTGCAAGTCATGAGTCATAACACTCTTTATCTAGGTTGGGTCACATTCACATAAAGTCCATTGTGGGCCAGGGTGAAATTAATTAGTTTGTAGGTAATGGGCACTATTGAATAATGGATAAATGGTCCTCACGTTGACACGTGGCTCACCATAGACCCACCATATGTCACTGTAACCATCTATGTCGGAATGGTTAAAGGATCAATCAATCAATCGGGCCCCATCATTCGTACTTCCTCATCCCACGCGTGACATTAATGTGTCGTCAATTCACCGGACCCACCCATGTCATGTCGGCGTGATCTCCTAGACTTAGGGGTGCATCTAGGGCTGTTTTGAGGCCAACCCGAACCGACCGGAGGATCCATTTACTCAACCCAAACCCGACCCGACCTTACCTGATGAACCCATCCCGACCCGACCCAACCCAAGCTGACCAAAAACTAAAAATAATGAATAAATAAACAAACGTCTGGTTTCACATGGGTTGGATTGCCCAAACCCTCAACCCGAACCCGACTTTTTTTCCAGATTGAACCCGACCCAAGTTGCACCCTTATCTCACTCTCTCTATATACATATTAAGGGTGTCAACGGGTTGGATTTGGGCTGGATCCACTTGGATCGGATCATATACATAGAATTCCTCTTATCCTACTCTGGTTTGAATCAAGGGATTTGCTAGGGACCATTGTAGACGGGCGGTTGCATGAGAGAGCAGCCACCTCAAATGAATACGACAAAATCTGAACCTATGTGGCTGCTCTCTAATGCAACAGCCAACCCGCGAAATGCCTTCTGCGATAGTCCCTAGCAAATCCACGAATTAAAGTTCATTCTAGATAAAATGATAGATCAGATACTACCATTACAAAAATTTTGCAATGGTAGGATGATACTAGTTGCAGACCTTGTTCTAATATGATACTAGTTGCAGACCTTGTTCTAATTGATCCAGTTTCACATCACCTACTAGATGAGGTCAGTCTAGTTTCACATAACTTACTAGACGAGGTCTTCGGACCAATCTTACTGGCCTCGCACCAGTTTTCATATCACCTATTGGTGCAGGTAAATGAATAACCAAACATGGGAACTACGGTTCTTGTAGCCAACCATACTATTGTGGCCCACACAAACCTAAATATTTTCATTAAACACCCCAAGAAGCCATAACTACGAAAACAATGCGGTCACGCTTGATCCATAGTTTAAAATAACACATACTATCATGCTTCCATGTAAATAGTGCACATGTAAAAATAACACCTTCATGAATCCACAATTGAAAATCAACAAACGCATGAAACCATACTCGGTCCATAGTTTTTTAAATAAATAAAACAGGCTATAAGATATGCTCTCATGCTTTCCAATGCCATACCATATACATGATTTATCAGTAAAAATGATAGACATGCTTTTCAAAACGTGAAACATGGTTCGTAGGTGAACACTGTTACAGGAAACAAGCCACTCATTGAGATCTTATTCAACAGTCTCATACGCGCGAAACCTCAACAAGAGTCTTCTACCGTTCCACAAAAATCACCGAAAATTCATGTTATTTCATTTTTGAACTCAAGTTACAATTTCATGGTGTTTAGAAGGTTATACAAGCCTCAAAAGGCCCTAAGAGGGTCAAAACCAAAACCGGGGGAGCCAACCCGAGCCAAGCACCCGGGTACCGGTCTTCGACTATCCCCTGCTCGATCGACTCCCAGAGTCAACCGATCAGGGCTTGGTCGACTATCAAGAACCTTGGTCGGTTTGGTCAAGGTGTGGCTGGGTTTCATCTTCCGCAAGAAAACCCTTTTGAACCTCCGAAAACCTTATTTTCAGCCCTTAAAAACATACAAATCACTCTCTTGATTGAACCTGTGATCTTCCAATGATCTGGGTTTTTCAAATACGAAGAGATCCTTGGAATGTTTAGTAAAAGAACGATTTTCACAACCCGGATACCCCAAAATTGATCCCAAACAGATCTTTTCCTTCTCAAAACCAATTGCTGTAACTTTGAACAATGCGAGATCATCAAGATCTATCCTAGGTTAGTAATTTTCCTCTTTAAATTCCCATCTGTACATAGAGGAACCAAAAAGAACTTATTGGATGGGATTTGGCAAATCAAACAACGCACAAACCCTAGGCTAGATTGATGTGTGCATGATAGTGGTGGTATAAATGGGGTTAGTTAGTAGATGGATATGTGTGTTTATGGGTGTTAGTTATGTAGCTTATGTGTTGTAGAGTTGTGGGAGTAGTTGTTGCCTACGTTCGTGTAAGTGGGTTGTGGGTGTAGTTATTTTCTATGTGTTATGTAAGTGGGTTAATAGGATAGTGATGTGGCACTCCCACATCACTATGGAGATTAAGGAAATGCACAAAGAAGATAAACAGTTGAAACTTGAGGAAGTTGATGTTCGTGTAGAGAAAACTGCTAGAATTGATGCCAAAAAAGATGAAAAGTCATATTTCTTTTCGAGCTTTATGACGGCAGATTTTGAAAGTGGAGTTCCCAAGATCGCAACCGTTATTTTTAAAGATGGAAGTCTAATTTTAATTATGCTACCCAACAAAATCATTTCCATTATGATTTGGGATCCTGGTGGAAAAAAACATTTTTTCCAACAATTCAACCTTGAGGACAAGGTTGTTCCCAAGGGGGAAGGAATGATGTGTGCATGATAGTGGTGGTGTAAATAGGGTTAGTTAGTAGATGGACGTGTGTCTTTATGGGTGTTAGTTATGTAGCTTATGTTTTGTAGAGTTGTGGGAGTAGTTATTGCCTATGTTTATGTAAGTGGGTTGTGCGTGTAGTTATTTTCTATGTGTTATATAAGTGGGTTAATGGGATAGTAATGTGGCACTCCCTTTTGCTTGTATTTAAATAGTAGTAAATCAATGAAATAAAAAGAAGAGAATTTTATAGCAAAGGAAACTTTGTAGGAGAGTCATAGTTCCTCTCGATTTGAACCACTAGGAGGTCCGGTTGCCTGGAATCAACCTCTCTCCCCCTCTTCTCTATTTTCTTTTCGTTTATCTCCGTTACGGCCGATTAGGCACGTAAGATAGATCTTCGTACTCACAACATCTATGACTAAACAGAAGGCCATAGATGGTTTTATGATCAAAACAAGAAACTAAACTTGAAACCCAATACATGGAAAACGATTTTCTCCTCTCATCCTCCTGGAGTCTCCACACATTTTCCCTAGGGTAGATTATCTAAAAAAATTAAGACTCAAGTAAGTATTTATAGCTTTAATAGAAGAGCCCTAATTCAATCCAAATTGAACAACCCTAATTAACTAGAATTGCTTCTTAGATGAAAATACCCTTCCCTGGAAAAAATTTCTTCTAGGAGTATTTGTGGTATCTCATTACTTGTCGATGAATATGAACACCATTGCTTGTGTATAATTTTTGAACACTCCGCCCACCCCCACACAACACACTTGTTCTAAGGCAAAAGTTACATATTATTGGATAATATGATTAGACTATTCTAAAGATATTTTTTGGGCCCTGGGAAATCCAAACCAAGGCCCATCAAATAGAGGGCTCAAGGTTGTATCCACTGGCACAGTGTATACGGGCATCAATTGGCATGAACGATCCGACGGATCCTCAAGATCCGATCCTATCCGATCAAAATGGATCTTGGGGTTGTTTCAGTGAAAGTCGGGGTCGTTTCTTTCCTATTCTCTTATTCTTCCTCTTTTTCTTCTTCCGATTTGCCGTGATGGTTCGCGGTGATGATGGAAACAGGAAAAAAAAATTAGAGATGAAGAGGTCAAAATGGTCTTTCGAACGTACAATGCCACTCCAAGGACAATAGATCTTAAACTACCATCTGTACACAATTTCATACTCAAAATGCAATTTATTCGTATTTTACGAGTTCTTCTTTCTTTGGTTATGAATTGGGAAATACTTTGTAAATTTTAGATTTATGAGCAATGGTCTTGTACTGATAGCCTTTTGAGAATAATATCTAATAAGACGAGAATAGTGGCGTAATTAAAAGTAGAGAGTGTGGGTGTTACTTTTGCTACTTTTAAACATCATTTTCCTGTAGATAGTAGTATAATCACTTGCTTTTGTGTTGCTTTTATCTTTAAAGCCAAACATATTGTACAACAAATTCTCTCAAAATCTCTTTTCTTCGGATTCCTAGGTCGAATTCGTACTATTTTTGGAATACTTTACGGAAAGAAGCCTTTTTCAGTGTAATTTGACTACTACCACTTAACGTGACAGGGCCGGATCCAACATTTCCTTTTTGACGCTTACGCTGTCCTATTCGGATTCTGAATTACACCCCAAATCGATTCTGTAAATGGTCATAATTCGCCTTTGGTATTTTATGTCCGGTGGGGATTTATAAATTAAAAAGATCCAAACCGTCCATTAGATGGGTCACAACCTAAATAGTTAATGCCCATAGGTTCATCCCAACCCTCCGATCTATTGAGGGACTGCACATTTGAGGGTTGATCCTAACCCTCTATAGATCGGATGGTTAGGATTAAGCTACGGAATTGATTTTTAGGGCAAAGCCTATTTAGATAGTGGCACATCTCATGGACGGTTTGGATCATACTATGTTCTGGGCCGTACGGTACTTTTTGAAAAATAAAAGACTACAAGGCCTTTCATCATATAAAAACTCATAAGTTGTAAGTTTGTAACTACTTTTTTACACTGAGGGGTGGCCCGGGGAAGAAAAGGGGGCGAACATTTCAATTCCCTTTGTTTTTTATTTTTTTTTGGCTACGTTTGGGAGAAAGTGGGAACGACAGAGATACGGGAAAGTGCCCATGTTGTGGGTCCCATCTATCACATCCACGTCCCATCATTCCTACCGAGACATACCCCTAGCGATAGAGATGTGTGCTGACGTCATTCCCATCTCACATACGACACGTGTAAGTTTTTTTTTTGCTTTTCCAGTGAAACGTCCTTTCATCGGTCAACGTGTATGGCCGTTGTTGTAAGTTGTAACCAGGTTGTCTTGTAGCTGTCAACATGCGTGTCATTATCAAAATACAGTGGTGCGGATATATTAAGAGATATATATCCGCACTACTGTTATTTGATAATGGGGAATAATATATTCGCTCAATTTCCTCAATTAGGACAGCCCCTCTTGCGTAATAGAATAGTCATAAATACACTAGAGTAGGGTGTCCAAAGTTAGAAAATGGGGACAATATTTCATTTCCCATTCACAGTCCTTACCCACCCAAATCATCGCCGATTAGAAACCACCCGGCTTTCCAAATTTTGAATAATCGCCGGATGAAAAGACGGAAATACCCTCCCGTCATTAACAAATGCAAGAGATGATGAAGTGTCCATTATTTGATGAAAACTCTTGTGTGGGTCCTGAAGGAAAATACAAAAGTCAGATGATCATAACCATCCAATATGATCTCCATCAAGAAATAACTGAACGATCCAAATTGCACCATCAATGGAATAAAAAAAGGGGTTAAACTGAACCGTAGATTTTGTGGGGTAACATTGTTGCAATGCAAAGAGAACAAACCTAACAACTCCATCCAAATTTAAATCGCAACCGTTGATAGAAGGCTTTGATCGAGAAAATTAGATATATACCTATGGATGAGATTGCTCTAGTGGGGACCAGCCAGATCATTGGTTCCAATTACCTACCATAGATAAAATGATTAAAATTCTTGCTAGCGTGAGTAACCTTAGCATAGATCGTGAAACAAATGTTGGTTACTAAGTTTGCTTTGTCATTTCAAATGTTTTGATAGAAACCTTCCGACCCAATGCTTGTGTTACAATAGATAAAATCCAATGGAAAAGAAGAAGGAAGAAGAAGAATACACTTTGATAAACAATAAGAGGAGGAAAAACTATTTTTGCTTCACCATAAAACACCTTCCAAGAGCCCAAAAGAAAGCCCCTCTCTTTGCCCTAAACCTTCTCCTCAACCTTGAGTAGATGAACTTTGCTTTTGTTTTAACACAAAAACCCTCTTAGGCCCCCAAGAGAGAACCCTCTTGCCTTGCCCTAGCCTTTCATCATCTCCTTCCTATATTTTCCCATGGGATGATCTCTTGCTCTCTTGCTGATAGAAAGAAGGGCGAGAAGAGAGAAAAGGACAGCTGGTCTCCTTCTCTCATCTCCCAACTATGATTTAGAGGAAATCCAAGATTCTAAAATCCGTATATCCAAACAGTCCCTAAACCTAAAATTCATATGAGCTTTTAATAATATGGGCCGAGGACAAAGGTAGTCTTTTCAAGCTGTAAAATCTAAAATTAGTGACACATTAATCTTTCTTAGAATGATATCGTTTTTAGGGAGATGGCATCTGCCATCCTTGATCCTTCTAGTGTAAAAGAGTAGTCATAAAAATACATTAGAGTGAGCTATACAATTTTGCTCACTTTCTTTCGATGTCAAAATGGTCTTTGTTAGAGGACCAGCTTAGGATGGACAAAAACGTAGAAATTGGCTTTTAGAAACCCTTATATGTGTGGTTGGGAAGAAAAAGGGTGGACTGAATAATGTGGATTCGGTTTTTCTAGGCATTGGTTCGGTCACGGTTAAGACTTTTACCGACGGTTGACTGTTTTTTAGTTTTAATCCGAAGCGAAGGGAAACTGTAGACACTCCATTTTGGCCACCCCCTATAGACGCCCATTTTTGGACACCCCACCCCCCCCCCCCCCCCCCCCGCATTCAAAATTGCACCTCCTTTATAGAGGGCATTTTTGCGATTTTGGGTAGCCTAGGGGATAGACCTGGCAAACGCGACCCGTGCCCGCTGGTTGACCCAACCCACCTGCAAATTTTCAGGTACGGGTCAGGTTTTTAGTGTCCCGCCAAAGCCTTGATGGGTACCCGACATTTGAACTGAATTCTTTCTAGTTAAAGAATCCCTTTCTAATTGCTATTGGATCGAGTCTGTAGGATTTATTTATGGGCATATATTTAAAACCTAGGATTCATTCTAGTTCTTTAGAAATTGGGAGGGATTTTCTGGTCTGTTGGTGTTGAAGAAGAGAAAGCTAAAGAAATCTTACAAACTAGCGGGGTGAGTCTATGAGCATAATCGATTTTGGGTGTGCTTATATGGAAATGAAAGACGTTGGGGGCAAGAAGATCAACAAGATACATGCTTAGGTGAATAAAATGGGGGATGAAATTAATTAAGAGAATAACGACGCATCAAATAACTTTTTAGATTGATAGTAAAATACAATTTTTTTAGTCCTGAATGAGGCAGTGTGACATTGATGTGTAATCAATACCGTTGATCTTGTAGAACAACGCGTGACCACCAACATGATCTTGGTCACATCTTGAATGAACATCCAAACAGGTATTCACAATGTAGTTTTGCAAGATTTTTTGTTGCATTAATGACAAAGCAAGGCCCAATAAATGTCATTTAGGAGGAGCATAAAAGTGACTATCTTGGCATTTTTTAAAATTTCAACAGAGGCATTAGGGTAATTTTCTAAAAAGCCGTTTAAATCTAGGGTAAGAATTTTCTTGAAGAACCCATTTTCCACTCAAAAATTGGCTTAAATTTTGTTTTATACATTGAAAGAAACAGAGCGGAAAGGACCAATTTTTCAATTCATGGAAATTTTTGCCAAACTCTATTTTCTACTAGAATTTCAACATTGTAGACCTTGGAAATTTTTCTTACATGGAACATTGTTTCGACGTACGCATAAAACAAATTTTACGTCCATTTTTACGTCGAAAGAAACGGAGGCATAAGTTTTTATTTCCATAGAAAAATTAACCCTAGATCTAAACCACCCCTAAGACAAGCAAATGATCTTATCTAGCTTATCTCATATGAGAAAGACCTTAGTGTCGCTACCTATGAATCTTGTCTCATCTTTTGCTCTTTTCTCGTGGAAAAACTTTTCTAAGAAATTTTGTTTGTTTCCCCAATAGAGGGGCAAAAGATGAATTTTAGGTGATGCCCAGAGATTTTATCTTATCTTTTGTTACCGTCGTTATCACTTTTGCACGAAGGCAATAATTACAAAGGTGTTTGGTTGGTGCTGTTTTAGTTGTAGTTGATTAAGTATCATTAAATATTAGAAATGATCCCATAACATCATGGTAGCTTTGAGAGACACCACGAAAACAACAGGAGGAAGGAACAAGGAGGAAGAAACAAAGATTTATGGCTTACAAAGATTTATGGCTTACATGAATGGTAATCAAAATCAATCCTTATTTGCCAATTACACTATCTTAATTTAATGGTATCTCTGCTAACCAGACATTAAGGCCTCCTTGGAATCATTAGTTACATGATTTCTTTTACTCTTAAAACCATTACTTGTAAATACTCATATTTAACTTCAAAACCATTTCTTTATAAGGTTATTGGCAAATAATTTTTAGAGGTTTCAAAGAGGCCCTCTTATAGTTCACTGGCCTCTTTCGATATTTCTATGAATTATTTGCATATAGGCCATGTATGGCAACCATGATTTGGGTGGAATTTTTGTTTCCTTGTTTTTCAGGCTTTTTTTTTACCCTCTCTGGTCCCTCTCGAGTCTATCACTCCCCCACCCTCTCTCACCATCGGACGTAATTAAGCTAATCTTCCAGGAAAAAATATTCATGGTAGCTAGACTTGCTCATAATCTTATGCGATTGGTTTGAGGTTAAATATGAGTATCAGCAGCTAATGGTTGTAACTGTTAGAGAAATAGCTTACAAAGAGGCTTAATGTCACATTTACAATTAACATTAACTTAAAAACTATCTTATGAGACTATATTCCAGCACTGACATTATTAGATGTCGGAAGACCTGATCGCTCCTAGATGGGTGCCTTCTGATCTAGGATGGCATAAGCTAAATTTTGATGGGTCTAGCTTTGGAAACCCTGGATCAGATGGAGTGGGAGGCTTAGTTAGAAACGACGAGGTGAAATTAAATAGGCCTTCTTCGGATCCATTGGGGAAAAGGTTGTTAATGAGGCAGAGAATAGAGCAGTTCTTCAGGGCTTGATGATAGTAGGAGACAGTCTCTTGGACACTATTAGATGGTTGGGAGGCAACAAGCAGTACCAGTGGAGATTTGTGGATTATATCGACGAGATTTGTGACCGTGTGGAGGGTTTATCTGTCCGCTTCCAACACATCCGTCACTCGGCTAATAGTGAGGTGGATCGACTAGCTAGGGACGGGGTGAACAGGGTGACTTTGGAGATTTTTTATTTTCCTCCCCGTGATTTGATTTTGGTGTTTTGCATTGTATTATCTTTTTCATGTTGTTCCTCTCCCTTGACTATCTCAGTCTTGGTGTTTTTTTGTTCTTTTATCTTTATTAATATAGGGCAATGATAAATTCGCACCCTCTTAGGATAATTAGCACCCCTTTAATGTGAATTAACGTTAAAAAGCATTAAAGTCTGTCACATACCCTCCTTTAAAGGGATGCGAATTGTCCTACAGGGGGTGCCAATTTATCATCGCCCTTAATATATCTATCACCATTTCAACCAAAAAAAACTATCTTATGAGAAATGATATTTGCACCCCTTTCCCGATATATTGTTGGCCTTTTCTTGAAAATGAAGTCATTTTCATGGAAAAAGACAGAGAAAAGTAGGTGGAAATGCATTAAATGAATAATGTCGGGAAAAGGGTTGGAAATATCATTTATGTAATTTTATTAATAAGGACATATTTTGGTTCCATTCACAGAGGCCCTTACCAGTTGCCATGGGAGAAGATTCTCTCCCAAGATGTTTTTTTTCAGGGAAATGATGTATTCGCCCTTTTTTCTTTCAAGGGCCACTCTCTTGTAGTGTAAAAGAGGCTATAGAGGCGTCCCAAGGAAGAAAAGGGGGCGAATATATCACTTCCCCTCTTTTAATATGAATTTTTTTTCTTAATCTTAAAACGGCAATTGATTGGACTTAAAGTTTTAAACACACGTATTAATAGGGTAGAGTTCCCGTGTTGTTGAATTTGGGCCTACTTGTCTCTAACAATAACAAAGGTTGGGCCTCAACCAAACTCCCTCCCCTCCCCAATGGGTCAATAGGTTTAAATTTATTCAAATAAAGACACCAACACAAAACAAAAATAGTGGCACTTCAAATCATTTACAATCAATGTGTTCTCCCTATCCTTATCCCATGCCTCTCAATACACAATTGTATTGAGCTTGATCTTCACACCTACATCCTAATTTGTTTGAATCTACCTCTAAAAATTATTTGCATATCCATACTTTGTAATAGGGCTGCAACTCGAGCCGGGTTTTACCCGACCCGCATCGACCCGACCCGAAAATAGCTTGGGTTGGGCTCAGGTTTCATGGGTTTTGGGTCGAGCCGAGTTTGAAGGGGCCCGACCCGACCCGAGTTACATAAGTTATAGTATCTACATTTTTTTCTATTGTTAGTTAAAAGTTAAAAGTGAAAACCCACGCACCCACTGTTATTGTATGTGAGTGTAATTTCTGCTTCTATGAGTTGAGTTGATTCAAGTGTTTGATTCAGCATTGTTTGATTGTAATTACAACATTGTTTGATCACAGCATTGTTTGATTCAAGTGTAATGTGAGTGTAATTACATCATTGTTTGATTCAAGTGTGATGTGAGTGTAATTTCTGCTTCTATGAGTTGAGTTGCCTTGCCAAACAAGAATTTTCCTTAAAAAATTGCGTTAACGTGAAAAAACCCAACCCGACCCGAGATTTATCATGGGTAGGGCCGGATTTGGGAATCGTGGGTTTTCTGGAAAAAAAAACCCGACCAGACTCGACCCGAGATATTTCTCGGGTATTGTTGTGTTCTCCAAAAACCCGATTGCAGCCCTACTTTGTACATAAACACGCGACATTTTAAGGGGCTAATTAAAACCCTATTCCTAACTTTGGGTGGGCGCACCTGTATGGCTGGTTTTTGCAAGGGCACCCTTCAGTTCACCATTCATCTTGTGATTTTGGGTACGGTTTTAAATTGTTATGAAAATAACCTTTATGAATAGATACAAATAAACAAAAATATGAAGAGTGTTTACATACATTGGTGCCGTCCTTCGGATCTAGGACTCACTTTCGGGTTTTGTGGGTACATCTAGATGACAATCCAAAATAAGTTCAGACCTTATGATATGGACATGGTTGGATCTAGCTATTGTACCCACATCCTGTCCATTAATTTTATGATCATTTTGATCCATCGAACCGTCTAGATACATTGTTACCCCTATGTCTAATACCCTTTATGAATAGATATAAATAAATGAACAAAAATATGAAGAGTATTTTCACGAACAAAAATATGAAGAGTATTTTCACACATTGGTGTCCTCCATTCGGATGTAGGACACTCTATCATATTTTGTGGGTACGTCTAGGTAACGATCTGAAATAAGTTCGAACCTTAGGATATGGACATGTTTGGACCTAGATACTTTGGATCCATCGAACCTGTCCGTTAATATTATGATCGTCTAATTTGCAAATAATATTAGATTAAAACAATTTTGGTGGCATGCAGAGAGAGAGAGAGAGAGAGACCCATAACCTTTGGCGTGCTTTCTGTAGATTCAACGTTGGGGCTAATAGATGGACGGTCAAGATCAACCAAAAAGCGAGATCCACCGTATATTTATTATGCATAAGATTAAGGTCCCGGCCTACGGAAGCATTTCTCGTGACTACACAGCTAGTCAATAGTCACTAAATACAAAGGAACACTCCTTGTTTTTAGTACCCTTTTAATTAGCTTTTAAACGTCGTTACAGTTTCCAAAATGCTCTCAATAAAATAATTAAAGGGAGGTTAATGGAATATGGGGTGTCTGAGAATTTTTCAAAAGGTACCGTACGGACCCACCATAGATGATCCAAACCGTCCATGTGATGGACCACACACCATAGATGATCCGAACCGTTCATGTGATGGGCCACAACGTAATTAGGCTGTGCCCCAAAAATCATTACCACAGTATGATCCTAGCCCTTCGATCTATATAGGTTTCCATAATATGTAGTTCCTCTATAGATCGAAGGGTTGCGATCATCCTGTGGAAATGATTTCTTGGTCACAACGCCACAATCTATTTACATTGTGGCCCATCACATGGACGGTTTGGATCATCCTACGGACTATGGAAAGGGCATTTTCGCCATTATGGAAAGAAATTATGGTGCTTAAGTAATAAAATCAAAATCCAAGGGTATATGCTCTCTACTCTTCCAAGTTCCAGTCCCCGAGTCCTACACTTTCGGGGTGAAAAGGCCAACGTCATAGCGGAAAATCTCGTCGCCCGACCAAAAGATCGGGATTAGGGAAAACAAACATAGGTGGTTGACTCGGGTTAGTTAACTTAACCTAAGCGTAGAGTTAAGCTGACCCTTAACTCTGGTTAGTTAGCTGAAGTGTCGTCGTGTAAGGTAAACCTTAACCAGGGTTGTCTTTATCTGGTTAATTACCGGTTTGAGTTTGGTGTCAGTCTAAGGTTTACTTATGACCCTTTTCTATCACGGATACTTCTGAGTTATGACCCTTTATTCGTTTATTTATCGTGTTTTATTATTAGAGATTAAAAACCCCCAATTTCTACTCGCGATATTTTGGAATATATCATCGCACGAGTCAGTATTCGGACCTTCGTTGAGCCTGTCGGATTTCCAATGAACTGCTCCCTGGAGGCTGATTCGCTCCCCTTGAAGGTTAAATTAAAGTGGCAGACTTTAGCGATTTTTAACATGAACGGGGTTCCGCATTATCCTGTAGGGGGTGCGAATTTATCATCTCCCTATTTATTTTATTAGTTTTTAAAAGTTAAATAATGGCAAGGGATATGATTTAAAAATGAACATTTTACAAAACTGAAAAGATTATGCTTACACAATTGAAAGTGGGTCTTATTCCAAGAGAAGAGTGTTTCTAGGCTGCCGACTAGAGATCATTCTCTAGTCCGGCAACCAAAAACACTTGGGTCCCACATTTTTTGTGGTGATCTAAAGCATTCATTTGATAGGCCCAATCATAGATAGGGTGTCCACAAAAAATCAGCTTCATAGGATCATCTTAATCCTTCCATTTGTGGAGCTAAAAAATGGACAGATTTGTGCCGATTTATAGCCGTCCATTTTAAGCTCCACAAATCACAGGGTTTGGATGTTCCTATGGAGCTGATTTTTTGTGGACACCCTCTCTATGTCAGGGCCCATCAAATGAATGCTTTGCATCACCCAAATAAGGTGGGACCCAAGTGTTTTTGGTCGCCGGACTAGAGAATGATCTCTAGTCGGCAGACTAGAAACACTTTTCTCAAGACGACAATTTTAGAAAGTTAAATATATGAAGCAAGCAGATATTTCCTTGAAAAGTAAGATTTCTAGCATGGGCAGTGATAAATTGACTCCCAAATATCTTAAATGGACCCCATGTGTCTTTCTCTCTCTAACCCAGAGGAGAGAGAAAGACACGGAGGAGAGAGAAAGACACATGGGGGTCGATTTATCATTCCCCTTCTAGTATTTGGCTACTTCATTTTATATGAAAAGTGTTTTCAGAATACAAAAATTTTCAGACCCTAGAATTTTTATTCTCATGAAAAAGAAAAACCTAAGAATTTTTTTTCCGGTAGATCTTGATTGGATAAATGGAAAAATTTTCCCTACTTACATGGAAAATGTCAAACCTACTTGACCTTGGACTTGTTTTCATGTAATATTACTTTCCATGGAAAAAATATTATAATTGTTTTCCCAAATCCAACATCCCCCAAATTATTCTTATGTGTTTCTAAAAAAAGTCCCATTGAGGTTGTGGGAGAAACCCAGAAAGAGGAAAATGCGATTGGTCCTACGCTCCCACGCCTAGACAATGATGGGGTCCACAAGTGTATTTCTTATTTTATTGGATTAAACACAAGTGGGTCCCATCATTTCCACCAAGGTAGGTAGGGGACCAACTAATTTGATGGTCCTTAAGTGGGCCCTCCACAAAAATCATAAGTTGAAGTCCTTTTAAGGTGTACTATAAATCTATAATTGCCGACAGCCTACTTATATCCCTCTAATTTTTTAAGCTCAAGTCCGAAACAAAAAATAGATAAAAATGCTAAAAAGAATTTGGTTTGTTAGACTCTTTCATTTAAGCCACTTTGTGGGCCCACATGTACCAAATAGATGATATGGCCGGTAAGCAACGGTCCCACTACCTCGATCAGATTATCCTAGCCCTTGATTCATCAACTTCCCATGGTAAGCCCATTCTTTGTGATCTAAGGCCCTAGTTGTTTTGGATTTTGAGAATCGATTGGGAGTCAATTTTGCATTTAATCATGAGTCCAATAATCAGTTTTCGACTCACAAACGATTCTGGGAAATCAAAATCCAAAACAAATATGACTAAAATAACAAATTACACATATGCAATCCCTTGTTTCAATGAGACCATCCAATCTCCACTTTTACTTATTTGTTTCTGAACGGGTTCACCATGAAGTGCTGATTATGGTGGGCCCCACCAAATCCTACGTGGCTAAAAGATCACGCATCAAACACAGATCCATTGGATGAGGGATCAGGATCGTTTGTTCAGACTCGTGGGTCCGGTGGGGTCAACACAGTAACGACAGAAAGACGGCTATGATATTTTCGCCCCCCTGTAGGATAATGCGCCCCACTTGTAAGGTGAATTGCTGGCAGATTTTGACGTCACAAAGCGTCAAAATCTTCCCTCAATTCACCTTAAAAGGGGGGCGCATTATCCAAACAAAAGTAGGGGCGAAAAATGATACCCTACAAACATGTCAGAAAAACTTACCTTAGAGATGAGAAATAGATAGAGAGAAAATGCGGAGAAGTTGTGTATTTGATTGAGGTGGAAATATGAACAGATGACACGACCCATGTTATGGCTTCTACCACTTAAGCACTCTGTTTTTTTGTTTTTTTTTTTTGTTTTCACATTTGAGAAAAAGAAAATAAAATATTTTCTTTAAAAATTCTCTGTCAGTTCTTTATTTGTTTCCTTTATTCGAATGCTTCATTTGCGGATTTTTGTTGTCTACTGAGAGAGAGAGAGAGAGAGAGTTTTTCAGATCTGGAGCAAATAAGAAAGGATAAGAACGAAAATCAGGTAGAGAGAGAGAGAGAGAGAGAGAGAGAGAGAGAGAGAGAGATCTTAGCTCTTGTTTTGTTGTTTTTTGATCGAAGGTTTAAGAAAGTCTCTGCTGAATTTCAGTCGGAGATTAGGTTTCAGATGTTAGATTTTTGAAACGATAAGAACGAAAATCAACGAAAATCAGAGAGAGAGAGAGAGAGAGAGAGAGAGAGAGAGAGAGAGAGAGAGAGAGAGAGATTTCTAATCTTAGCTCTTGTTTTTTTTAATCTTAGCTCTTGTTTTGATCTTAGCTCTTGTTTTGTTGTTTTTTGATCGAAGTATATGAAAGTCTCTGTTGAAATTCAGTTGGAGATTAGGTTTCAGATGTGAGATTTTTGTGATTGAAGCGAAATTTCGGCTCAAATACGAAATTTCTGCTCGATTTTGATGAATGTGAAAATTATGGAGTTTTTTCTTTAATCTCTGTTTTGAATCCATCGATTGGTGAGATTTTTTTGCTTCAATTTGAGAGAAATCGGTTGGAATTTTGGAGATCGGAGTCGAAATTGGAAAAATTAAGAAGTAGGAGAAAGCTAGGGTTTCTGTTACAGTAGGTCTGAAGAGGAAATGCGTGAGAAGGCTAGGGTTTCTTTTCTTTCTTTTTTTAGTGAAAGGTTAGGGTTTCTGTTTTAGTCATGGTTTTATTTGAGGTTTGAGAAATAGGTTTAAAGAGGAAATGCGTGATATGTGGTGTTGAAGGAAAAAAGAAGCTAAAAAGGCGTGTTTTTGTTTTGGTTTGTGCGTGTAAAAATTAAGATTTTCGTTAAAACGCTGGAAATTGTCTCTGCGAGATGAAGTTTTAGGGCTTGAGATTTCTCCTGAAAACTCTGTTAAATCCTGATTTTTTAAAGAAATAATTCTTTAGCTTAGGGTTTTGTCCTACTGAGTATAGTGAGGTCCCGAAGATCGTCGCTAAAAGCTAGGTTTTCTTAGTGGGGAGGGTTTAGGGTTTGCTTCAAGGAAGGTTTGAGGAAGCTTAAAAGAAATGTGGATTTTCCTTGGAATTCTTTGAATCGGGATTTTGGCTTGCTGGAGGAGAATTGAAGGGAAGACCCGGCAAAGAGGGTAAAAAATTTCTCTTTTTTTAAAATGAATTTTGACGGTTTCTCATTTCACTAGAAGTAGGGTTTGCGTTCTCGTATATGTTTTTGTTCTGTGGGTTTTCTTGCCTGAAAATTGATCCTCTTTGTTTGATAACAGCTTTTTTTCTGAGGGATAGATTTTGAGAGAAGTGATTTTTTTCTGATTTGGAGGTATTTGATCGTTGATATATTCGTTATGAGCCAATAAGATAGATAAAAATGAAGGAGATCAGGGCAAGCTGAGAGGTTTCTTCTCTTCTGTATCTTTCTACAGGTGAATTTGATGATTTTCTTTATAAATGTAGTCAGTTTCTTTCTATTTTTTTTTTCCCGTTTGGGTTTCCTTTCCTAACGTTGGTAATCTTTGTTTAATTACAGCATTTTCTAAGAACCCGTTATAAACAGAAAAAAGTGGGATTTTTCCTCCGAGGCCAATTATTTTATTTGATCATCCTGTTCTCCAATGATGACATTTGGGGATACAACGAAAGAATTGATGAAGGAATCTGAGAAGTGCTTGGACTCTCAGCTCTGGCATGCTTGTGCGGGCGGAATGGTTCAGATGCCGCCGGTGAACTCAAAGGTCTTCTACTTCCCACAAGGCCAGGCTGAGCATGCCCACGGTAACATCGACTTTGGGAATTTTCCAAGAATTCCACCCCTTATTCTTTGCAGGGTTGCTGCAGTGAAATTCATGGCGGATCCTGAAACAGATGAGGTTTATGCGAAGATCCGTTTGGTTCCCGTGAGGAACAACGAGCCGGAGTATATGGAAGAAGAAGTTGGGGGTAACAATGGATCTGAAATTACAGAGAAACCCGCGTCTTTTGCAAAAACGCTGACCCAATCAGATGCCAACAATGGTGGGGGTTTCTCTGTTCCTCGCTACTGTGCAGAGACGATATTCCCCCGCTTGGATTACTCTGCAGACCCACCAGTCCAGACTGTCCTAGCTAAAGATGTTCATGGTGATATTTGGAAATTTCGGCATATTTATAGAGGAACACCTCGCCGGCACCTACTAACCACTGGGTGGAGCACTTTTGTGAACCAGAAGAAGCTTGTTGCGGGCGACTCAATCGTGTTTTTGAGAACAGAGAATGGGGATCTCTGTGTTGGAATTCGACGGGCAAAGAGAGGGGTTGGTGGTGGACTAGAGTCGCCGTCTGGTTGGAATTCAGCCTCTGGAAATTGTGTTTCTCCATATGGGGGGTTTTCTGTGTTCTTGAGGGAGGATGAGAACAAGATTATGAGAAATGGTAATTGTAATTTGGGTGGGGCTTTGAGAGGAAGGGCAAGAGTGAGGCCTGAATCGGTTATTGAAGCAGCGACACTAGCTGCAAATGGACAGCCTTTTGAGGTTGTTTACTACCCTCGTGCAAGCACACCGGAGTTTTGTGTGAAGGCTGCAGCTGTAAGAGCAGCAATGAGGATTCAGTGGCGTTCGGGGATGAGGTTCAAGATGGCTTTTGAGACCGAGGATTCTTCACGGATCAGCTGGTTTATGGGAACCATATCTTCCGTTCAGGTTGCTGACCCCCACCGTTGGCCTAATTCCCCATGGAGGCTTCTTCAGGTATCCTTTTCTCTCTCTTGATTGCAACTGTCAGCTCAAAGTATAGTCATTTCTGTATGTCATGGGTTCTTTTGATTACAATTGTCTGCACACAGTATACTCATTTCTGAATGTCATTGTTCTAGGCTGCTATGTTATTATTGTTTTTGTTTTTTTTTTTGTTTTTTGATGAATTTCAATGTATTATTCTGCAATACTTTGCATAATTCTATTTCGTGCTTTGTACTCAAGAAATGTGAAGTTTATTCTCATTGAAATCTCAATGTGGACCAGTGCCTCACTGGTCCACATTGAGCTGCAACTCCATTTCCAGGGTCCTGTTTCTGAACTCTATGAAGAGTGCGCTATAGGTCTAGCTATCATAACTGTTAGAGTTTTTTTGTTATTTTCAAGTGTGGCAATCTTATATGGTTTTCTTTAATTCAGCATGCATATTTGTATGACATATGAATTGCATGCTTCTATATGGGTCCAACACTCGAGTAACCCACGTATGAGCGTACTCTCTTGTTCCATGTGTATATAGAAATGGATATATATTTCAGATGTTATTTAATTTTTAGGGAGGATCTTTTTTTTTCTTATCCATTTGCAAAAGAAAAAAACCCTATACATGGACTTCTAAGACCTATTCATACCCTGAACTCTAAGACAATGAATCATGTACAAACATTGTACCCACACGACAATAATCCCTAACGTATTGTGAACTATTAGGGAACTTATCCTGCACTGGTATGCATGAATGCTTTAACCTATCCAGTCTGAATGCCTTTTGGCATTCTCGTTCAGTGTGTCTATATGCTTAACTGATTTAATTTTGTGTGGCTTTTAGCTTTTGTGCTTACTATGCTCTAAGAAATATGAACTCTGAATCATTATCCAGGTTAAACTATAATTGCATGAATCTTCTATTCAGGATGCTACTTCTCCTTCAGAATCTTGTGATTCCTATATTCTTTTGTTCCATAACTTATTTCATATTTCTTCTTGAGGTTCCTGATTTCTGCCTGTTCTGATATCTGGAATTAAACTTATAACTCCTGCACGATATTGCACGGTCATCTATGTGGATTAAACATATATGAGTTAGTAAAGAACATGGACAGGAGGTGTCTAAAATGCCTGATATCTTAGTCTGATTGTAGTTACCACTAAAAATATTTTGTTACACAAGGGGTCACTTTTTACATCAGATTGAAGATATGTGTCCCATTAGGATCGAAATTGTCATGCAGAAAATCTTTTGTGCACTTGCAAGTTAGATAATGCTCCTGCAGTTTTTGCCATTCATGGGTGTTAGGCTGGCTATGCGTAATTTAATCTCCTCTATCCTTCCTGTTACCTGCCCGCTTCCATGTCATTTTTGTTCTAAAAACTGTTAATCTCAGGTGACATGGGACGAGCCGGATTTGCTACAGAATGTGAAGCGTGTCAGCCCATGGTTGGTTGAATTGGTTTCAAACATGCCGACCATCAATCTGACACCCTTCTCGCCACCGAGGAAAAAGATAAGGGTCCCGCAGCACCCTGATTTCCCCCTCGATGGCCAACTTCCAACGCCGACTTTTTCCGGCAACCCCCTTGGGCCCAGCAGCCCCATGTGTTGTCTATCAGACAACACTCCTGCAGGCATACAGGGAGCCAGGCATGCTCAATTTGGTATATCTTTAGCAGATCTCCATCTCAAAAAACTGCAGTCGGGTCTGTTCCACGCTGGTTTGCAGCCGTTCGATCACGCTGCTCCAGCCTCCAGAATCTCCACAGGCCTCATACTCGGAAACCCTAGCATCCATGATAATGTCTCATGCTTGCTTACTATAGGGAACTCTTCTCAGAGCACCAAGAAATTGGATGATGGAAAGACACCCCAGTTTGTGCTCTTTGGACAACCAATACTTACTGAGCAACAAATATCCCTTAGTTGTTCTGGGGATACCGTCTCCCCAGTACTTACTGGAAACAGTTCGTCGGACGGGAATCCAGAGAAGGCAACTAACTTCTCATCAGAAAATTCATCCTGTGAAGGTTTTGCATGGTACAAGGATCGACGGATTGGTGAGCTCAGTTTAGAGACTGGGCATTGTAAGGTGTTTATGGAGTCAGACGATGTGGGTCGAACACTTGATCTCTCAGTCCTCGGCTCATATGAAGATCTGTACCGGAGGCTGGCCAACATGTTTGGCATAGAAAGATCAGAGATTATGAGCCATGTGCTTTACAGAGATGCAGCAGGTGCAGTTAAACACACTGGAGATGAACCCTTCGGGTGAGTTTTTCTTTTTCATTTTGATTGTTGGCATGCACCATTTAGTCGTGCACAATAAGAATAGTGTTGGCAATATATTTTCTTTCTGGGCTCGAGAAACTAAAGTGGTGTTTCATAGATAATGATGAAGGGCGATCAAATTCTATTTTTTGCTCCTATTTCTAAATTTAGTTGTCTTTCCCTTCTAAACTTGTTATGTTGATATTATTTGTAGCTTTCATCCTGAACTTGATGCCTTTTTTTCTTCTTGTATTGTTGCAGCCAGTTCATGAAAACAGCAAGGAGGCTGACAATTCTAATGGAATCAGGCAGTGACAACATGGGAAGGTAGAAAATAAATCTCAATTTGTTGAATGTACAGCTAAATGAGCAAAGCTTTATGTTCAAGACCAACATTTTGGAGTCATTGGAACCTTTTGATCAATTTTTTAAATGTCTTCTAAGTCTTTGACCAAGTTTTTTTTTCTTTCTTGTTAGATCCTTCATCTACCAAGTTTGTTCAGCAGAAAACATGATTTGAGCCGTTATGGCAAATCATACCAATATCATCAGTACCTGATATGCTTCTCGATTTTTCTCTCAGACCCATAATTTTGCTCACCGAAAAGCACTAAAACAGTGCATAGATATTGTGAACTACACACGTTCATCTGAATGTTTTGCATTCAAGTCACAGTACATTAAACATTATAATATAGAACACTATAGATAGGCTACATTAATACAAATCTGTTAAGTGTATACGTTAAATTGATCTTAAACCATCACATTTTACACACTGTTTCTTTCAAATGCCATTAAAGTTCTGGTGTGCTTTTTCCTTCCATGTATTTGGCATTACACTACTTCACCATACATGTCTATATGTATTCATTTTACTGGAATTTTTATCATGTCTTTGAAGTTACCCAAGCTTTGCTTCGGTAATTTCAGGTGGAATGTGACAGTAAATATTTTTGTTTTTTGTTTTTTTATTGGGAAATGGGATGCTTTTGTTTGCCTTATTTCAACACACAGACTCTTTCAGGTTCTGTATAAAACTATTTTAATATTATGATGGTTTCTCAGCAAATCTCTCATCCACCATAGTTGGGTCTTTATATGATGGTATTTTATGCAAATTCAAGCACTTGAAAGAGTTAATTGGAAGGCTTACACTAGTTCGTAAACCCCCAAATCCAATATAGGTAAATGTTTCTATTCTACCAAGCTCCTGAGATGTGTTTCATCTTATGAGATCTGCCTTTGACAAAAGGTTGCAAGCTAGAATATTTTTTGGAAATTCCATTTCCTGTAGTAGAAGAGGAAAGTGGAGTCCTCTATATATCCTTTAAATGCTGGACCTTCTTCCTCCAGGAAGTCTTTTCTATTATATCACAGAACCCTTGTTTTTTTAATCAGCTGCCAGATTGGCTTTGCCTATTGATACAATCATGTAAGACCTCTCTAATTTCATCAGCAAAATAAGAGAATGCAATCAGGAACTTTAAACTCAAGATCCTCTGGGCTTTGGCATTTGAAACTTAGCCCCTCATTTACAACTTGCTAATGAAATATTAACCCAAAGAGGGATTTAGGAACATTAGAGATAGGCAAGAAAGGCAGAAGATACAACCTTCTATCTTGAGAAATTGTCTTCTTTCCTTGAAAACAGAGAATATGCCTGGAAACAAACAATTTAAGGCCACTTTGGATGCCACTAATCAAGGTTAGGGCTGATATTTATCTAATGGGCCATTAAGGCTGCTTTGGATTAATACGGACAATCAATTATTAGTTACCAAGAGGAGATATGCATGAGTAATCTAAACCGTTGATCTTGTGTACTGTCGTAATTAAGAGACCCACATGGTCATGGTTCCATTTGAACGAACATCCCATCCATAGAAAAAGGGGTACAAATGATCAATAAAATATATCGACATAGCCATGGTCTCAATGGTTTAACCCACATCTCCATTGAGTAGTGTTCAAGTGGCCTCCAAGTAAAATAGTAGTGAAGAGGTGATTAAGTAAGTCTTCAAGTAGCCTTCAAAAGAAGGTGACGTGGTCTCTATGTAGTCTTCAAAATGGGATGAATTTTTTTATCTTAAAAGTGGGGCACATTATCCTACAAGGGGGGGTCTTTATGTAGTTTTCAAATATCAGTTAACTAAGCTAGCTAGAGGTTGACTACCAAACCCCACCTACAGAAAAGTGAAAGTGAACCCATTTTAGAAAAAGACAAACAGAAGTGGGTGTAGATGCAGGAAAACATTGGGGTTGAAATATTTTGCGAGAAAAGTAATAATCCTCGAGAACTTCCCATAATAATGAACACGAGATATTGACGTACTCGTACCAAGTAAAGCGGCGAAAGGGTTGCCGGGTTTTATTGCTTAATAAGTCAAGGAAAACAAAACCCTAGTCAAGATGACATCATAAATAGTGAAAGGGAGATGATATTTTCACCCCTCTGTTAACTTGATTTTGACGTCAAAAACCATTAAAGGGGGGCGAATGCGTAATGTAGAGCGGTGAAAATATCATATCCCTAAAAGGTAAAATGACGCTAAGGCTCTTTTTACGATGACTCGATCCTAAATTCAGGTTTTGGGGAAAATAAATTAATTACCAGCTTGGAAACATGTCGGAGAATTAAAAGTTCTTGTTCTTGTGTTTTTTCATTTTTTTATTTTTGTTGAACCTGAAATCCAGATGGCATGTAAAATTGTGCATAAGAAAGGAAGTTTACTGTTTGACAGCTTTTTGTCTCTTTTTTACTGTTTGACTCTTTGACTGGATAATATATCTTATCAATTTATAGTTTCACGTGTCAAGAGAAATCAGGAACTTGTTACTGGGTTTATATGAGTCTTCGTCTCCAGATCCTAACCCTCCGTTTGGGATATAGATCGGAGGGTTAGGATCATCCTATAGAAATTATTCTTAGGACATGGTCTATCAAAGTCGGAATGCCCTCAAACGAAGTTTTAGACCATCGAACCATGTGGGCTCCAGTTTAATTTTTATAAAATTGTAAATATGTGCGGGCAACATATAACGACATGTTAATGGATAGGGGTGTAAACGAGCCGAGCCGAGCTTGGCCAGGCTCGGCTCGGCTCGGCTCGTTAAGCTCACAAGTGAGGCTCGGCTCGGTCAGGCTCGCGAGCCTTACCGAGCTCGGGTTATATTATGTTCACACCCCTCATCTTCCCTGGACAGCCCTACTAGTGTAATTTGACTACTTTTTTACACTATGGGGGGTGGTCCTAGTAACAAATGGGGTTCCAAAAATGAAGTGACATATTTTGCCCCCCCTTTTCACTCCATGGACAACCCTTTTAATGTATATATTATATTAATATATAATATATATATTTAAATATATTAAATTCTTAACGAGCCTTAACGAGCAGAGCCGAGCCGAGCCTGGCCTAACTCGGGCTTGGCTCGTTAAGGATTCGAGCCGAGCTCGAGCGAGCTTCCGAGCCCGAGCCAAAATTGACACCCTTAATAATGGAGCATGAAAATGCATACATGTTGCATAAGCGGCACTCCTAAGTAAAAGTCAAACGGACCCTTTTATTTTCCTCCTAGGGAAGTGATATATTCAGTCTTTTTTCCTTATTTATGACTACGCTTTTACACTACAATGGATGGTCCAAGGAAGAAAAGTGGAAATATCATTTCCCTTCCGTATATTAAAAAGCAATTTAGTATTTGATAATTGCACTCCTCTTTTCAGTTTATAGTTTTCTTAATTGCCAGCGTAAAAAGCTGTTACATTTCCCAAAGAGGAGTTATAAATTACCTTTTCTACGGGTCAGAGTCACAATTACATTTATCGTGATATAATATTATATAGTAGCTTCATAATCTGCACTTTACAAGCTATGCATGGCCCACTTAATCCACACTTTACTATAACCATTCTTTCTTAATTTAAACTCGGGATGCAACATGGGTTGGGGTCAACCCGAACACCGAGGTGTTCAACCCGAATTCAGCTTGGGTTGGGTTGGCATTTCATCAGGTTGGATTAGGCTAGGTTTGTGAAAAGCCAACCCAATTTAACTACGGGTTGGGTTAGGGTTGAGGCCTTGGGCCACCTGACCTAATCGATTCAAACTTGACCCTTATCCTAGAACCAGTCCGGCCCGAATTTGGTTGGTTAAGTGGCATTGTATAGGGTTGAGAGATTTAAATGCATATTGGACTAGGGTTAACCCTCATTGACCCGAGGCTTCCGGGATTACGGTTGCAGTAATGCTAGCTAGGGTTGAACTAGGGTTGGCCTGAACCCGATCCAACCCAACTTGCACTCCTGTTTTAAAATCATCTAAATCTGTCCTTAATAACTTGTTTGTAAGTATATGATATATATGCCAGCTAACGTTGAAGAGAAGAGTGTCAATATCAAAACAAAGTCGGCAGATTTTCATCTCATATTTTTCCCACCTAGAGAAAAAAACCATTGGATTTTAAGTGTGCCCTACACGTAATGGGCCATGATGCTTACACCTAAGCCGGTGAGTCAAAACACGTCTTACGGGTTCTTTTCTTTTCTTTATATTGATTGTATTGATTATATTGATATAGTGCAAGGTCGAGTACGGTGCACTCCTTTGCATGTTATTCACAAAACACAGAAGGGTTTGAGTAGGGTGCGTAGTTCGTACTACTTTGCATGTTGCTCACACAGCAGGGACACATGATGTGTACTAAAAATCATGTGATTTCTTGATATATTGTTAGCTTACTTATTTAGAAGACACAACCGTGTTTGGGTTCTTTCTAACTGCACTTACTCAAAAATACATTAATAACCATTATTTAGGTACACATGGCAATATTGTGAGGCCTGTTTGGGACAAGACTGACACAAATGTGTATTCTTTATCATTAATAGGGTTGCAACTCGGGCTGGGCTCGGTTGGGTTGAGGCCAATCTTAGCCCAACCCGTGATAACATTCTCTCAACCCTAACCCGACCCACCCTAAGCTTCAGGTCGAGGATGGTCATCTCTTATCCAACTCTAAGCCGACCTTTCTAACTTGTTATTTCTATATTGAGTCAGGTTTGGGTTCTGACTCACAACCATGTTTTAATAATATTGCACTAACTCAACTTGACTTTTATTATTTAAAGAGTTGTCAAGGATTATTATGGTTCCCAAAAAGCTCTCACATGACGATTAGAAAAGAAGAGACAAGATGGTTTAGTTCAATTACTAAAACATGGTTGTGCTATTATCATTTCCCTTCAAAAATCAAGATAAATTTAGAGGACGGATGTCCTGTTTGGGTCAGGTAGGTCTGCACAATACCCCAACTCTAACCCAACCCGAAATTAAATTAGGTTAGCTTTTCCCTAATTGGGTGGAGCCCGACCCAAGTTGCACACTTGCACCATAATCATTTTCCTATTTTAATAGTCACTCTCTCCACAATGCTGCACAATACCCCAACCCTAACCCTACCCGAAATTAAATTGGTTTAGCTTTTTCCTAATTGGGGTGGAGCCCGACCCAAGTTGCACACTTGCACCCATAATCATTTTCCTATTTTAATAGTCACGCTCTCTACAATGCATGACGAGAAGAGCTCCTTGGACCAAACAAACAAGAAGAAAAAAACCAAGGTATGGGCTCCACTCAATCGCTGACTAAAGAGGGTGTGAATATCAATCTCCTTCCCCAAAAAAAAAGAAAAGAAAAGAAAATCCCGAGAAATCAAACAAAGAAAATGGAAATCCCGGTAAAACCTCAAAACTTTTGCTATTGTTTGCAGTCAACGAGTGACCCGGCCATCAGAACGGCGCAACGTTCGCAACTGCTGACGTGGCCACACGTGAACATTGATCGCATGTGGGCCCCACTTTGACGTGGGAGAATGTGGTTTTTGCTCTGACTTTTTGTATCTTTGTTGTGGTGGGCTCCACCATCACCATGTCGTTTTATTTCCTATTAAAATATAATTCTTTTATATTCTATTTTAATAATCCCGATATTTTTTATTCTTTTTTATTTTCCCCCATGCTTTCGGCACAAGGATCGGGTAGTTGGGAAATAGGAATAGAATGGAAGAGATTTTTTCTTCTTATTTTTATGCAATTATTTTTCTAATTTCTTTTTAAATATTTCATCACTGACTTTCATGTCTTATTAATTAAGGCTTGTAAGCTGTAAAGCTAAACCCAACATCCTCTAATGCAACTCACGTGAAGGTTGTTCAAATGTTAATTTATCGGTAATTTCTCACTTATCTTTTCTCAAGAGAACTTAAAAACGGGATAATCAGGCCTTATTAACAGTGTCCTTTGAACAAAAGGTCAGATGTGGCTTTGGATTTGCTTTCACAAGTTATATTCACCCTTTTTTTTACTTGGGACAGCCCACTTTATTAGTGTAAGAGTAGCCATAAATACACTAGATGTAGTCATAAACATGGTTTTAAATTTCGGACCGAAATTTCGGATTTCGGTGGAGACCAACACCGAAATCGATAAAAACCGAAACTGTCATTTATTTCGGCCGAAATTTTGGAATTTCAGTCAAAATTTCGGTTTTTCCAAAATTCGACCCAAAAAAAATCTGTTTTTTTAATATTAATTTAATATTTCACCGAAATTTCGACCGAAATTTAATATTGAATAAAATATTGGTTTTGGGTTTTGTACCAGATTTCAACTGAAAATTTGAAATTTCGGTCAAAATTTCAGGGTCCGAAACCAGTACCGAAACCGAAATTTTAAACCTTGGTCATAAAAACACTAGAGGTAGAGGGCTGTTCCAAGCATGGTTTTAAATTTCGGTTTCAGAATGAGTTTTGGTCCTGAAATTTTGGGAAAATATTAAATAATTAAAAAATCGAGATTTTTTGGTTTAATTTCTTTAAATTTCGGAAAAAAATAAAATTTCGGCTGAAATTTTGACCGAAATCCTGTGACATTTCAGGTAAAGGAAAAGGATTGTGAGCTTGAAGCTCATATAGCTTATATGAGCTTGAGGGTCCAAACACATGTGGGCCCACATTGTTAGGATGATCCAAAGCATTCATTTGAAAGGCCCTTACAAAGATAGGGTGTGTACAAAAAATCAGCTCCATATGATCCTCATAACCCATCCAAAAGTAGAGGGCAAAATGGACAGATACCGTTTGCCACAAATCTGCCCATTTTTGCCCTCATCTTTTGGAGGGGTTAGGATGATCAAATGGAGCTGATTTTTGGTACACACCCTATCTATGATGGGGCCTTGCAAATGAATGGTTTGGATCACCACAAAAAATGTGGGACCCATGTGTTTGGGCCCTCAAGCTCATATAAGCTATATGAGCTTCAAGCCCACAATCCTTTTCCTCTTTCAGGTATTGTACATTTCAGTTTTGGGGTAGATCAAAATTTGAAATTTTGGAGTTCGGTCGAAATTTAAAACCATGGTCCCAAGCATGGTTTCAAATTTCGGTTTTGGAATGTGATTCAGTCCTCACCGAAACCAAAATTTCGGCCAAAATCCGACGAAACGATTAAAAATAATATTTTATTCCATACCAAATTTGGGATGATATTAAATAATTTTAAAAAATCAAAATTTTTGGTTGACCAAAATCTGATTTCGGTTGAAATTTAAAATCATGGTCCCAAGCAAGAAAAGGGGGCGTATATATCACTTCCCCAGGTTAATAAAGATTAGATGTTAATTATGTCATGGGCCCACATCACGGTTGGATGGTGACAGGTATTGCACTATTGCATAGATCTGATGTGGGAAGTATAGGTAAAAAGACACTTTTTTTTATTAAAGGAAAGGTCCTACAAAGGGACATATTGGGCAATATTTGTGAAATTGAGACAATTGGTCTTGTAAAACTTCCTGAAGCGGATTGACATGGTCTTGGTCCTATCCCAGTAGGACAACCCATGCGTAAGATAAAGTACTACAAAAGTCAAAAGTTTAGCTTTTTTTGGGGGTGCCCTAAACAAGCATTGATAGATCATGGGCCTAAGATCATTATCATTGATAAAGTTGTTTTCTACGGCATTCGACCTGAATTTATGCTTGCCATTTGGATCAATAGATTTGATCACATAAAGGAGGCAAAAGGAGAGTCTAACAAGTGTCACTTAGGAAGGACCCAGCATTTTAATTTTTGTAACTTTTTGGGCCAATTGAGACCCAACATAGGTCCTATCAGCAGATGGGCCGGGTATTTTTAAGGGATTTTCAAGGAGTTGGGTCTGTTTATAGTTCAAGGTAGGATTTTTATGACTAAAATACCCATGACAAGTCGTCAGGCAATGTGTGGCTTCGTATGGGGCTAAAGTTATCTTCACACTCTTCAAGTAACTATGGTTAGGCATACAATTAGTTAAGCGATGTAGTTGAGTTGAGACAGAGTTAAGCTTAACTCAAGCCATGGTCAAGCTGATGACATCATATGACATAGGCAAAGAAGCCAAGGCCTTGTTTTGGATTGTAGACAATGAATTTTTTGTATCCCATGGTTTAGAGGGAAACGATATAATTGTGTGTTATTTAGAGGGATATATATCATATAAATTGAAGGTCCCTCTAAATAAAACTTGAATTGTTGTACTTCCTTTGTATGATGAATACAAGCATCTCCGCTCGTTCATCATATAATTTCTCTTTCTTCAATATCTCTTGAATAACATGACAAATTATTTTTCAATATATTGATATAATTGTTTTCACCGAGGTGATCAAGTTTGTGAAGATTAGTTGGTTTCTACTATCTTTGAAAGTACTCTCTTATCCTAAGTTAAACATTACATTCGACTCGAAAAACTATCTCGGGTAGGGTCAGGTCTATTATAATCTTAGGTTTTTTTTGATAAAAACTTCGATCCGACCCAAGTCAAGATAATTCCTCAAATAGGATAGGGCTCTAGAAAACCCAACCTGTCCGACCTGAGTTGCGAGGATGCATTTTTCAAAGGCAAAAGTACCCTAAATTTTTTATAAAATCACCAATGTGTCCTACTTTAGAACACTTGGCAATATTAGAAGGATTGTTTCGTACAACCTTGACACAAGTATGTCTTCCTATCCTTCAACAAATGAAAGACCGACATTTACCCCATAGTAATCACCGTCATGGGAATCTTCTTGTTGATAATGATATGTGATAGTTGTGGATGATACTGAAGTTATTCTTTTGCTAATGATGTTGTTGTTGTTCTTATTGTTATTATTGAATGTACGCAAGGATTAGTCAAATACCAATCGAGTGATGCTATGGGGATTATAGTGTAACCAAGTGACCCATCAAATCTCCGGTCCCTTAAAGTAAAAAAGTGTAGTTTTGGTAATTTTAGCTAGTCCCTTTAAACCTGTCACATATCAAGCTGGGTCCCACCTACTCCTATACCTAGGTAGGCCCCCACTTCAGGCCCCCACTTCTGACTGAACAAGTTCCAACACCATTCTCCATACGAAAATAGCCAAAAGGTTAGTATCATACTATAACTTTTTAACATTCTCCTTGCTCCATTACACATCATTTTCAAGAAAGGAAACCCTAGAATTATGCAATGAAGCCTGCTAAGTCTACCCTCGTAAAACATGTAAAAGGTAAAGAGAAAGGACCCTATCTTGAATTCTAGCAAACCCCAAAACATAGATCATGGCAATATCATATCCAAATTGATGCTCTTGTTATATCTTGAAAGGAACATGAACACGAAGTTAAAGATAAGAAGACAAAAGAGGTGATGCCCATTTCTACTTTTCAGACCACAGAATGCATTGGCATGAGAATAGCTCTAGAGACATAAACAAGAGAATAAGTGCTTTGGCTTTACAGTAGTGGGGGTCGGCTTCAACTTATTGGAAAGTCCTACTTGATAAGATTCCTTTTTCTTCTTTCTGGTCGAAGTGCGTTAGACCCAGACAAAAAGAGACAATGATTCACTCGAGCTCGGCTGGGAAAAAGCTCGGCTCGAATCCTTAATGAGCCGAGCCGAGCCAAGCCGGCTGGCCAGGCTCGTTAAGAATTTAATATATTTAAATATATATATTATATATTAATATATACACTAAAAGGGTTGTCCAGGGAGTGAAAGGGGAGGCAAAATATGTCACTTCTTTTTGGAACCCCATTTGTTACTTGGACCACCCCCCATAGTGTAAAAAGAGTAGCAAATTACACTAGATAGGGTTGTTCAGGGAAGATGAGGGGTGTGAACTTAATATAACCCGAGCTCGATAAGGCTCGTGAGCCTGGCCGAGCTGAGCCCAGCTCGAGCCTGGTTTGAGCTTATTGAGCTGGCCAAGCTGGTCTCGGCTCGGCTCGGCTCGTTTACACCCCTATCCCCATGCGTAGGTTTTCTCTTGCCAAATCGAAAAATTTCCCTGCTTTTAGGAAAATTACAAACCTACTAGAGGCTGAAGATTTTTTTCCATATTTTGCCCCACATCCAAACGCCCCCCTTAGAGGATTTATTTTTTTTGGAATGGCAAAGGAGAGAAAAAAGGGCAATGCCCCTACAACCGAGATGGTCAGAACAAGAAAAAAAACAACAAAAAAATAGAAGATAAAACTAAGAGCCCCTCAAGGGAAGAAAATTAAAGATCTCTAAGCTTTCACTATCAACCCTGCCCTAGCTCCCTAGCTAGCCAATCGGCTTCACTGTTGGCCGATCTACTTATGTGATGGAATGAGATGGGTGATCTCCACTAGGTCTATAATCTCCCATCCATCCAATGTGCAGATCACCAAGGAGGGGAGGCTTCCTTTCAACCGTACAATAACGTTGAGGGAATCTCATCTGATAACTTTGGGTTAGAACGGTTCTCAATGCGTTGCCTCACTGGAATCTGAAATCCCAATGGGACCCGAGAAGGACCATCTCGTCGATAATCTTTCATCTCTTAGAACACTGCCTACTCTTGTTGGACCCGATCTCATGCTAGACCCATCAAAGTTGAACATTAGCTAACCAATGCCCAGAGGAACCCAATCTTGGGAAATGGTTTCCATCTACTCCCCACTTGAGCAAACCTCACGGACCTGAAGCTGCGAATGGCCCTTGCCCAAGAGATTGTTTGAGCAATCACCTTCGTGAAAATGGAACGAGAACTTTTAACTAAGCCTCTAAAAATCCGGGTGTTTCCATCCTTCCAGATACCCAAATTGTGGCTAGCAATATCACATTCCAAAGCATTTTTTTCCTTTTATTTTTTCGCCTAAGAGCATGAGGCTAGCGGGCTTGACAGAGTCTGATGATCCAAATATTGCCTTGTTCGTTTATGTCCTTTTACAGTTTTAACTTTTACTAGAACAGAGCATTTGTTTCCCCGAATTGATAGAAACACATAAATTCAGGCATATTGCACCGTGTCAATTTGTTTTATTTGATTTCCCTTTTACATTTTCACATAGGGTCATGATAAATTCGCACCCCATTGTAGAATAATTCGCACCCCTTATAAACGTTATTTGACGTCAAAAAGCGTTAAAGCCTGCCACAATTCACGTTGTAAGGGACGCGAAGTATCCTACACGGGGTGCAAATTTATCTTCTCCCTTTCACATATTGGATGAACTGAGAAGGGTTTCATACATAAGTGTGCTCTATACCACTTGGTTTTCCTCTAAACTGAACATATGCCGCTATAGACACCCCATTTTGACCGTGCCCTAAACATTCTAATTTTATGCAAAACCACAATCAAATCAATCAACTAGCGTCCCAAACTTCACCCTAAGCTAGGTTAGGGTCTCATCTAGGTCCCTGCAAAATTTTGTCAGAATCCGAGCGCGTTTGCCTAGCGATCGAACCGAAGCAAGGTCGTAGCGTAAACCAGAAAAGGGGGGTGAATTTATCTTGAGAGGGGGGTGAATTTATTCTGGAAAGGACATGCATGGCCGAATAAGACATGATTCGGGAGTACGCCCATCACTTTTTTGCGCAAATCCGCGCGCTTCATCCACTTGAAGTGCGAATATCAACCCGAAAATGCCTATAAATATGAGCTAATCTCCTCATTTAGAAAAAAATAAGGTTTTCTTTAACTCATTTAGAGAGAGAAACTGTGAGTTTTTAGAGAGAGAGAGAACGAGAGCTTTCCCCAAATCCCAAACCCTAATTCCCATTTCTTTCTCTCCGATCGATCACCGGCTAGCCTCCGGCAAAGCTCCGATCAGGGATATAAGCTTCAGAGAGAAGAAGAAAATTGCAGAGAGAAGAGCTTTCATCTTATTCGATTAGTTCGCTGAAATTCCGACCACCTCCGGCATTTCCATCACCGGATCTACATCAAAGAGAGAGAAATCAAAGAGAGGGAGGCTGAGAAGGAGAGAGAGAGGTGAGAGCATAGAGAAATCAAGAGAGAGGAAGTGGATCCCATCGCTCAACCCTAACCCCTAGCAATCTGCTTCTCCGATCATCGCTTCATCTTCTCCGACTAAATTCTTGCCGGATTCCGGCTGGATTCCGACTATTCCTCGTCAATAGCAAGCTCATCTCTTTCCTCCTCTGTTAGATCTGTACTCGTTGACATTTCATCTTCTCCGGTTTATCTTTTCCGGCAACATCTTTTCTGGCCGATTCTCATTATCTGCAAAAGAGAAAAATCCGTGAGAAGAGAGAAGAGAGAGAATCTCTGCGTTTTTTAGAAAGAGAAAACGGATCTCAAATCCATTTTTTCATCTTCTCCGGCCGAATTCCGATTAATCTCCGGCCTCCTTTCTTCCTCCTTTGATGAATTCCTTAGCTTTACAAACCTTTAAAAAAAATCTCAGATCCAAGGTTTTCTCTAATTTTTAGAGAAACAGAAAAAGAGATTCCTTGTTCAAACCCTAGTTTTCTCTAAAACTTTAGATCTGTTTTGAAATCCTTGTTTGAACTTCAAAAATCAGATTAGAATTTCCCAAAACCTAGCTTTAATCCTATAAAACCTTTGATCTATTCCTTTTGACTTCAAAGCCTAGATCTGTGTTTTAGAACTGTCCAGAACCCTAAATGCTACTGGAAAATCACAGGTTTGTCTAATTCTCCTCAACCGTGGGTAAATTCATGGGATCCAGTAAACTCACATAAAAATTTGGCTTCAATTTCATTTTCTGAGCACATATTGAAAGGATTTTTGGGAGAGTTTATTATCTGCCTTTGTTTTGAGCATTGAAATCTTCCACTCCAGGTATTTTATTTTATTCTTAATACTCCTCTTATTTTCTGTTTCATATATTTGGAGAACTCATGATGTTCGAGCGATGAATATATGTCTTTGTGTTTAATTTGTCTCAAATCCAGTTTTTTTTTATCATGCTTTGGATCTTGTTAAGTATGATTATAGTTCAACGCTCTGCTGTTTGGGATTATAAAATGTCAATTTGTAATAGATTCTTAAACAAAAACTCGTGCAAGTTCAGATTTTTGCTTGGCTATATAGTATCGTTATTAAACGTATTTAGGAAGCTTTGGTGTGTAAATTTCAGCCTGGATTTTGATTTGTGTTCTATTAGAATCTCATGTTTGGAGCTAATATCTCTAAAATTTTACAAATTTTAATTCTCTTCTTTACTTCTGTGTTAGAAATTAACATGTCTAGTTCTATGAAATTTTTTGATTCAAAGTGATGTTTGATTTTGAAGTTATTTCTCTTTCTTTTCTTGATTATCAGTAATACTAGTTATTGATGGTATCCATTAATGAGTCTAGATATCTCAAAAAGCTTGTGTATATTATCTATTTTAAGAGCTTATAATGGATAAAGTTCTCTAAGTCAACAAGTTGTGATATGTACAGAGTTGTGTCTAGAAAAAGACTCGGCTAAAATATTGTTCATAGTGATTTATATTGTTTAATAATGAAGTATGCGAAGGAGGTCGTCATTATGAGTTACAATTCACTTAAGTGGATACAAAGAATGTGATAAACATCAATAAGAAATTATGCTTAAAATTGTTATACTCACTTTTCTGGATATTCATCACTGAATATTGACATTTCCTTGGTAAACCATCTCCTTATTCTTCCGTTTTCAGTAGAACCTTACTTTAATACCCGAAGTGAGCACAGAATTCAAACATTTATTGGTCTTTATTTGTCAAGAAACTTCATCGTCAGTTGAGAGCCTATGAATTAAAAGGGAAATGTCAGCACAGCTATGCCTACCAGCCGTATAAGCTATGTCTGTGTAAACAATAGGTGGTCACTTTCCATCATGTAGCAGCCCATTCATCCATTGGATTCTTTCAACAGGTATGTTCCATCTTGTAACTAGTGGCCTTCTCATTGCAAGGGCGATGAAGGTGTTAGCCCAAGCCCATCTTGAGGGGACTTACTCGGTCCAAGTAGCTCTCCTCTCTTATTTTAGATGTACTCAGTGTTTAGAAACACATTCATTGCAAGGGCAATGAAAGAGATATCTTGAGCCCACCTTTTAGGGAGACGAGCTATGTCTCAGCAGATAGTCTTACCCTCAGGGAGACAGGCTATGTCTCATGCAAAGAAAGTTATATCCTTTAGAGACAGGCTTTGTCTCATCAGTAAGTCAATCCATAGGAGACTATTCAAGTTTCACAAAGTTGCACCCCTTTGAGGAGACAAGCTATGTCTCATGTAGGAAAATTCAAACCCTTTGGAGACAGGCTTTGTCTCATTAGCCCTAGTTAACCTTTGGTTTTAGGAGACATGTCATGTCTCATTAGAGCCCTTCTCAGAGTCACTAACATAGGAGTCTATCCTTAGCAAGAATGTCTTTTCCATTAGCATAGGAGTCTGTCCTTAGCTAGAGAGTCAGTCTTTCAAGAGTATGTCCTATCATCATAGGGGTTAGGATTCCATCCAACCTCTCATCAAGTCATGTGATTTTTATCCGCTCTTGCAAGGTCTAGGATGCTGTCCAACCCTTGCAGAGTCGTGATTCTGTCATTTTTTTCCGCAAAGCATAGGATGTTGTCCAACCTTTGCGGGATATCAGGAGTCTGTCATACTCTTATGATGATAGGAATTTGTCCTTTTGAGTCAAAACATTTCAAAACATCAAAAACACTTGAAAAACCAAAAATCTCAAAAGTCTCGAGTCTTAGAGAGTAGTTAGGAAAGTCTGTTCCGAACTACGTTGGCTTGATCGCTCTCCACAGGGTACGTAGTGCAGCTTGGGATCTTTATCCCAAGTCCAGCCAAACCTTTAAAAAAATAAACATTTCAAATCTTTCAAAAATACAAAAATTCTTCAAAACCTTTTCAAAAAGATCTTCCCCTAGAGTTAGGAGTCTGTCTTAGCTGTTTGTGGTGTTTTAGAGTTAGGAGTCTGTCCTAATTTGTATTGATATGGTGTGTCCTGTCGTGTGAGTGTCCCTAGAGTTAGGAGGCCTCGAGTTGATCGGTTAGACATTTAGTCGAACCGATGACTAGACTAAGAAGCATATAGGGTCAGCCCATGGTTTTCTTTAGGATGCACAGTCAGTTACACATAGGGCCCGCCTGCATTAGCGTAAGGCTAATCAACTTGCATTAGTTAGGGCATATAGAGAGTCCTAAAAATTACAATTCACTTGAATTTAAGCAATCATATAAAAAACTTTAAAAAATCAGTCGAGTCTAGTGGATCGAGTATAGGATAGCGGTTCTAGATGGTTAGGCATCGTAGTTTAGAATAGGTCATCGAACTACGTTGACTCCGATTCTTCCCGAGGCCGGGATATGTAGAGCAGCTGGGATGGACGGCCATCTTGGTCTGAGTCAAGTCCTGCATTAGAGTTTTAGGATTCATCTTGTCCAGTCATATATAGAGTTGATTTGTGTTGTATGTTTTGCTGTGTTTTCTTACTTTCATGTACAAATCCTATATTTTTAGCTGTAGCATGCATGTGTTTGCACACCAGAATTTAGACACCAATTAGGTATGACACTCATAACCTAGATATTCTCAGGTGACACTTATTTTATTTCTTTTATGTGTGCTTATTATTCCTCCGAGACATGCATGATTAGATAGACGTCTTCTCGGAGATATTCGTTCCCATTTCATATGACTTTCGCCCAAAACTCTTCAAAATCAATAAGTAAATGGCATAAGAGACCAGGTGCTTGCACTTGGGCGGACGAGGTGCTTTTCGGACCTTCTAAATTCGTAACCAGGCACGAACCTTCTTTTATATCTCTGGTTATCCGTTGCAACAGAGCATAGTATGGGATCCTGGGCCCACTTCCTTGGATGGCGACTCTTCCTTTTTTAAGGTACGCCTCGAATCTGGGCTAGTCCCCGAATCGAGAGGTATCTCACCTTTTATCGCCACTCATGCTGTGAGGGGCACTTCTTTCGAGAGTTCCTTGGTAGAGCTCTCCATTCACGCGGATGATCTGTAGAGAGAGACTTTCTGTCTCCGTGTGGGGCTCATCCCCCGCCTCTCTCGGATCGGGGTCCACAACCGCCTTGTCTGAATCAATTAAGGCCCTGCTCGTTGCAAATTATGACAACCAATTGTCAGCCCTAAACCTATTATTGGACTCAAATTTAAAGGTAATTTTGAATCCAATAATAGGTTTAGGGCTGACAATCTCTTATCATAATCTGAAACGAATGGGGCCTAAATGTTTTTTATTGGCTTAATTATATCATAGGTATTTGTGTTGCTGCATGATTCATCTAAGAAATTTACATATGATTTAGAAGCAGAAACGTGTTAAGTTATAAGATTTTCATGATCACCTACTGTGAAATTTCTTCTTGAAAAAATTATACTCCTTTCTTTTCATTTTTTTTTGTTTATGTGTGGAAGATGACATAAATAAGGTGGGTGTACTTATTTCTTGCAGCTTCCTTTTCCCTTCCTTGAAATTTCCATTTTCCACCCACTAGAGTTCCATTTAACTGTTCTTAGGTTTAGGGTTTACACTGGCGGGACGATGCCAAACAACTCAATTTTCAAGTTTCTCCTTTTCGAATGCCTTCCATATAAGACATTCTTCTCTACTAATCCACTTCATCCATGTAATTTCTTGGTTTACAGCGTCCCCTAGTCAAATGTTTTCAGATCATGAAACTATTTTTAGTAGGAATTTTCCATGGTTTTTTCAACCTGCAAAAAACACTGGAGAGCAGTCATTGTTGCAACCTTTAAAATGCACTGTGAAGCCAGTACCACCAACAAATAGAAATGCATTTTAGGTATTACTTAGACCATGTAGAGTATCTGCTACAATAAATTCCAATGCAAGTCAATAACTAAGAAAAGCATGGGGTCTGCCAGAGCTTGGCGGTGGTGCGAGGTGGAGGCTGCCAGAGATAAGGTGGTGAAGATGGCTATTGCGCACGGCTAGGGGCACAAAATAGCTCTAGGCCTTTGAGTGGGATTTTTGAAAATCGAAATCGCCAGCTGGAATGAGGTGGAGAAGTCTGTGTAGCATGGCGGACGCGCATCACGACTTGGTGGGGCCAACAAATATGGCATTTTTTGTTGGATTCGATACATGTAGGCCATCGGGTAATGTAATGGGAAATGGGGATGGGTAGCATATAGCGGATATGTAGCTACCTCTACTATATGAGGGGGGCGATATTGTTGTAGCTTGTTAGGGGACAACTTGTCCCTTATCTGGCACTTTTTGGAATAATAAATGTCAAGTTTCAAAACAAAAACAAAAAACTAAGAAAAGAAGGGCCTGGCACAGAGTAAATGAAAAAGATGGGTACGTAGAAAGTAAGACGGTAGTGTTGATGGAAGATTATCTACCCGACAAACCAGTCCTCAAAGCTTTACATAACTCCATATCACTAGCATGTTTAAGTATTTGCATCATATATTTCTAACAAGTATAAAAAAGAAACATGGCCAGACGAAAGTTGGTTCGGCCAAGCACTTACACAGTTATATATATGATGCACACTGTAGAAATTACTAGTTGACAACAGCATGCCTTAGAAATGATGTAATCATCTTCCATTGCCAATACCACAATCCATGTTTGCAAGCAAATTAAGCCACAGATATGAAATTTACATTAATTATCAACTTATAAGTTTTTACCGTAAGACAACGGAACATAAAGAACTAAGAAGTTGAGATCAGGAAAAAAAAGAAAAAAAAAAGACAAGCCCATAGGACACCAGGCCAATGAGATTTGAACCAAAGACCAGCCCATTTACGCCATGTTCGTTTTGGATTTTGAGAATTGATTTTGAGTCCAAAACTAATTATTGGGCCCACACTTGCATTTGATTGTGAGTCAAATAATCAGTCTTGAACTCAAAATCACTTCTCAATATCCAAAACGAACAGGGACTTGGCAATCCATTATTAATGAGAGTACAGGTGAAATGTGGGTTAGTATGTGTTAAAAGGAAGCGATGAGAATAATAACAAAGTTTACAAGAAAATGGTGAAACCAGCGTACAAATTAGTGTCACATGATGTATTGTCATGCTCCCAAAGTAGAAATAATTATCCCGGGTATAATTTTTCTATTCTTATGAATGTAAACCAATGGTACAAACATAGGATTTGCAGGTCCGATCTGGGAATTTGAAGCGTTAAACGAGTTACTAATTCAATAAGGCAACAAACAAACTGTAATACCCAGCCTTACACCTGTCTCTCACATGCACCAACACATGCGAGAGAAGGCTGTAGAAAGTTAAAGATAAGTCTTGAGTTGTTTTTAATATTTTTTTATTCCTGATGTTAGTAAAAATGTCATAAAGTTGGTCAAAATTACAAAGTTGCCATCAAATAGAGATAAGAAGCAGAGAACGAGTTATGTTTGTGTAGACACCCCATTTTGACCGAACCCTAAAGAGATACATATGATTAAAAATCCCTCCAAATCATGGATATAGAGCTCCAAATTTCTCCCTAAGGTAGATTAAGGTCTCAGCTAGGTCCCTGCAAAATTTCGTCAAAATCCGAGTAAAAATGCCTAATAAGACTAGTCGAGTTAGAATAATAGTGTGAATAGGGGAGTGTATTAGCCATTAACTTAGCCAGCTTTTATACTAGAGTGAAAAGGGGGGTGAATTATCCCACTGTAATTTTTCACCTAATTTCTTTCCGAGACCACCCATTTTCAACAAAATTAAATATAAAACACATAGGAGGGGTGTCTTAGGGTAATAGAAGTGGATAAAATTATGTTAATTTTTAACTAAATTTTTCTCTTTAGATCACCCTTTTGCAGCCAAAATCAAAGCAACATTTTTGAAAAAATGGTTGTCTTATAAACTAATGGGGACAAAAATTAAGGAAAAATTCTATAAATAGAACATTTGGCCTCTCATTTGATAAATGAGGGCTCTTAATCTAATTTTAGAGAGATGAAAAGAGAGCATTCTAGAGAGAGAAAAGATTCTAGAGAGCTTTCTAGAGAGAGAGAGAAGATTCAAGAGAGAGAGCTTTCTAGAGAGAGAGAGAATTCTAGAGAAAGAAGATCTAGAAAGAGAAAGAAGGAGATCTAGAGAGAGAAAGAAGGAGATCTAGAGACAGAAAAAATGAGACGAAGAAGATTTCAATGAGAGATCCAAGAGAAGAGCACAATGTTAGTAGATTTTGAGTTTTCTTTGAAAATCTAACATAAAATGGGAAATCTAAGTGTAAAATGCTTTAAAATGGTTAGATGTAGTAACCTATGGCTAAAATCTACCAAAATATGTTTAAAAACATATCTCATATAAAGATCTAAATCAATTCACCTTAGATTTTGAGTTCCAATTGAATTTCGATGTGAAAATGGCAAAATAAAGTGCTGTTCATGTTCGTTTTTGCCATTTTTTATATCAATTTTTTGTTGGAATTCATAAAATTTTCTCACGAGAGGTGTAGAGCTCGTTGAAATCCTCGATTTGGCATATAATGGCCCAAAATTGGCCAAAAAACGAAGAAGTTATGCCAATTTTAAGATTTCAGCTGAAAATTATGGTTAAAATGGTGAATCCTTGGATGATTTTTGTGAAAATCTTTAGATCTGATTTATTAGGCTTTGGAATTCAAAAATTTATGTGTTAATATGTGTGTGATGTGAATATCTAGTGAAATCAATGATAGATCTAGGGTTTTGATGTGAAATGCTCTTGTAAGATCTTGAAAAACTTCAAAAATATATGCTGTCCAGATTTATTTTTTGAGTTTTTCACTAAAATCCTGTTAGAACCTAATGTTGTACTTCACATAAGAGTTGTAGAGCTTGTTGAGATCTTCGATTTGGCATATAATGGCCAAAATTGGCAAAGAAATGAAGAAGTTATGTCAATTTCAAGATTTCAGCTGAAAATTTAGGTTAAAATGGTGAATCTATGCATTTTTTCTGAGAATTGCTTAAAGATCTTGAAAATTGAAACTAACATGGTTAGATCTAAGCCTAATCAGCATGTATTATTATATATTTGTGTCAAATTCCCATTAATCTTGTGTTTGAATGAAGTTTTAATGTGAAATGTCATGAAATTGTGTTGAATTACATGTTGTCCAAATTTTATTTTCAATTTTCACTAAAATTCGATTAGATCTAGCAAAAGTGATACACACAAAAAGTTGAAGATCTTTCCGAGATCTTCGATTTGGCATCTTACAGGCCTCGTAACGATGAAAAATGAAAAAGTTATGGTACTTTTAAGATGTCAGCCAAAAAACACTACATTTTCAAATTTGAATTTGCCCGAAGATGGTCGTTTTCTGGCCACTTCCGGCAAGATCCAGCCGAAATTGTCAACGGAGAAAAGTTGGGAAAGAAGAAAGAAAAAGAAAAAGTGGCAGGTGAAATAACTTAGGGATTAGCGCCTACAAATTTGGTGGGAAAAAGCAAGGGGGTATATTTGTCCTAAATAACCTATTTTCATACCTGACAGCCCCTTTTTTATAAATTTGCAATCACTACCATTTTTTCACAATATGACGAAAACTTTGCATTATTTTAATAATTTTTCCTTAAAAAAACTAATGCCACGTAGATTGAAAGCCGGATGGGAGGACTGTCCACGTTTCCCAACTTTTTACCTCTCTCTCTCCAACGGGAACTGTTGGTGGGCCCATCTTTTGAACCCTACCCATACTTTTTAAAATTAACACAACATCATAGGATGATCCAAACCATCCATTTGATGGGCCACAAAGGTTGCAACCCAAACTATCATTTCCACTGGTGGGGCCTACAATTGGGCCTTAATGTTATTGTACGACTCTCACCATAGGATGATCCAAACCATCCATTTGATGGGCCACAATGTAAATAGGTTGCGCCCTAAAATATCATTTCCATAGGATGATCACAACCCTCCAATCTATAGAGGTTTCCATAATATGCAGTTTCTCTTTAGATCGGAGGATTAGGATCATCCTATGGAAATGATATTTTGGGGCACAACCTATTTACATTGGGCTCATCAAATGCACGGTTTGGATCATTCTACGTTGTGGCCCACCGTACGACTCAGAATCTACAAAATAAATTGGTATTTATAAAAAGTGGGGACTAGATAATTGCTCTCTCTCTCTCTCTCTCTCTCTCTCTCTCTCTCTCTCTCCATCCATAAGATGATCCAAGCCGTCCATTTGATAGGCCACATCGTAAATAGGTTTTGCAGGGAAAATTTCACTCTTTCCATCCAGTGGCCACCATTCTTAGTTACCTCACCAAGGCCCCACTTGTAAGCACATACTGCAACCCCTTTTCAATGCTTAAATAGTCCTAAAAATGGCTGCATTTTCACTCCTTTTTGTTCATCCTTTCCTGAAAATGAAGCCATTTTCATGGAAAGGCAAACAAAAAGGGTGGAAATATCAGCTCCCATATATTATAGGGCCAATTATCTATTTGTCATTAATTGATGGCTTGCAATGCAATGGGTATATACCCACTAATCAAAGGGCACCCAAATGAGCAATTATCAAAAAGCACAAACTGCAACCCAGGTGAGAGAGACTTGCATAAACTATACACCCAAGCATAGTGTATAAACTATACACCATCCGATTATAGTCTGTTCTTGCTTGTATTGGCTGTACAAGCTTCCATGTATATATTGAGTACAACAAGGTCATTCAAAAGCTTACATCCTTGAATGATTTTCTGTATAGAATAGAAACATAGATATCCCATCTTAATCTTAACTATCTGAAACTTAAATGATGTAGGGCTCTGGATGAAAATATAAATTGTTGTTACACATAATATTATGGTGTATGTGATTCAGGTTCCACCGGGTACACCAGTGGTGAACGCTCTCGCCAAGCCAAGGGCGATGGGAGAACATACTGAGGGCTTGTATTGGCTTGGCTCCTGAGAACAACATGATTTTGGAGTACAAGTGAAAGTGAAGATGGAAATGGGTGTTTGTAAGTCCAGAGGAAATTAATTGAATGTACCAAAAGCTTGCTTATGTAATGGAAATTCGTGGTCTTCTTTGTTCTTTCAGAATCCGTTTTGGATTTTTCCACCCTATTTTAAAGTTAGTTGCCTGGCAAAGAAGAGGTGAAAAGCCTAAGTGCTATATCGGCTCACATGTAGAATCCTCCCATTTGTTTGGACTTTGGACTCATAAATATATAAGATATGATGTGTTTAGACTCTCATAACTCAATAAAAATATATATAAAAATATGATGTGTTTTGGTTTGTAATCTTAGGGGCTGAGTTTTTAGTGTACTTATTGAAATGTCCACACTTGACTTTGCTTGTTTGCTACCAACCCAACTGCTATTTGCTGTCTTCTTTTAGAGCGGCATAAAAAAAGGAAGTAGTGAAGGATGTTTTGTGAGGTTAGGAGATTGTCACCTGGGACATCTGAGTTCATGCAGAATTTGATGGGGAAAAAGGGGCACCCTCCTTACATTGAAAGCCTAATAGGATTGTTGGAAGAGCAAAAGGGTTTGGATCTTGAATTTCTCTAGTGAAGTTGTTCTATCTCTACATTGTGTTTATTGCTCCCCTCCGCCTAGCTTTCTAGAGTTTGTAGTGTTCAAGCCCCACCCCAAGTTTTTTTGTGATTTGCTAAGGAGAAACTTGAGAGGGCACGAATGAATAGAGGGTGAGAAGTGGCTCAAACACAAGGAAAAAATCAATCATGTTCTGGGTGGAGTTTCTTGTTTCTTTGTTTTTATAGGGTGAGAAGGGGCTCAAAAACAAGAAAAAAATCAATCATATTATCGGTGGAGTATTTTGGTTAGACCTGGCAAAAAGTGACCCGCACCCGCGGGTCCACCCGGCCCGCCCGCAAATTTGCGGGTGTGGGTCTCTAACTAGTGACCCGTTTGAAGTGGACCCGCAGGTGCCCGCGGGTGCCCGTAGCATAATAAAAAAAAAATGAAAATTTTAAATTAGACTTTAGGTTTTAACTTTTAAGCCCTTTTAGAGACCAAGTCACCAAACCCTCATTGCAACTCCATCTCTCTGCTGTTGTCTCTTGCAAAGGTTTTAAGCTCTTTTAGAGACCAAACCCTTGTTCGAGGAATCGAGCACGATAGCACGCCCTTAATCTGCTGTTGACTGTTGTCTCTTGCAAAAGTGAGCTCTCTCTCTCTCTCTCTCTCTCTCCTAGTCTCCTTCTCTTTCTTTAAGAATTCCATCTCATTCCATCTCATTCGCCCTTAATCTCCTTCCAATGTCTGTAATTTGTTAGGTGCTTTTGAAGGCTTCATTTCCTCCTCTACCTATCTGTTTTTTGGTAATCTGTCGCAAACCCTAAATCTAATTTGTCTGTATTTTTACGGGACTTTGGGTATTAGGCTTTCAATGTCCTGTAATTTTACCCTAATCTAAACCATGACGTGATGCCGTTGTTCGGTTGTTGCATTCTGCAACCCTAGTCAAAACCCTGATCAACAAAAGACTCGGAATCCCCTATCCTGCTAATAAAACTTGAAAAATTCTTGCCCAGCATAAGCAGAGCAATAGGGGCATAGGGCTAGGAATCAATTTTTCTCTATAAACAATATTTCATTCGTTCTTCAAAAATTCAAGTGTGGCCCGAATTGGTACCAATATGAATAAAAAAACCCTCCCTTATCACTGATTACTGATAGGTTCGGGTCATTGATTAACTATCATACAGTTGAATATTTTAAAGATTATTGTTCATTTATTTTTCTACCAACCATTCTTTACATTGTTCCTTGTTCACTTTGATAACAGTTCTTGGTGTCAAATACTTTTTCTCAACAGCAGTCTGTAGTGAGAAAGCTATTATCTCACTGTCCCTCTCTATTCGTCGCAACGGAAGTGACAGGTATAGCTTCCTAGTTCTTTCATTTTTTTTTCCAATTTCTTACAGTATTACTGTGTGTGTATAAGAGGACTTTTATTATTGGTTTCTATATGTGATTTCTGTTTATAAATTTCTAATAGGATATTCAATTTCAATGGAATCTGTGAACAAGAATCCCACTGTTGGTGTGGCCAATTTGTCCAATGATGATGATGATAGCCATCTGTTGCTTAATAATTTGTCTAACAGTAAAAATCCTCCGGCTAGTCAAACTCTTTCAAATAAAAAAGCAACTATTTGGGATGATTATGAGAAATATAAGGATTCTTCTGGAAAAGAAAGGGCAAAATGTAAGTGGTGCAAATCTTATGCCATAGGGAGTAATAGTCATGGTACCACAAATTTGAGGAAACATCTCACTAAATGTGCAAAATACAAGCATATGAGCATGGATGTAGACCAAATGCTATTTGATCAAGGGATGAAATTGCGTAAGTTAAAAATTTGTCAAGAGACTTACCGTGAGAAAATGGCTATTTCCATAATGAAGCATAACTACTCATTCTTAATGGTTGACCATGAATGTACAAGAGATGTTCATAGTTATTTGAATTTAGATGTCAAACCATATTCTAGGAACACGGCGAAAGCTGATTGTTTGAAAATATATAAGAGGGAAAAAGAAAAGCTTAAGCTTGCTTTGGGTAAAGTTGATGGGAGGATTTGCTTTACTTCGGATGTATGGTCATCAATTACACAAGATGGGTATATTTGTCTTACGGCGCACTTTGTTGATGAGGATTGGCGTTTGCATAGTAAAATTCTTAATTTTTATCACATTCCTCCTCCACACACTGGTTTCCTTTTGTCGGAGAAAAATTTTCAATTCTTGAAGGAATGGGGAATTGAAAAAAAGTATTTTCTCTTACATTAGATAATGCTTCTACTTGTGATAATCTACAAGACATATTAAAGAATCAACTTCGTATTCAAAATTCTTTGTTATGTGGTGGTGAGTTTTTTCACGTGCGATGTTCGGCACATATCTTGAACCTCATTGTTCAAGATGGATTGAAAATTGCTAATGTTGCGATACAAAAAATTAGAGATAGTATCAGGTATGTGAAAGGATCAGAGGGTAGGTTGAGGAAGTTTGCAGATTGTTGTGCACAAGTTGGTATTGTGACCTCAATGGGTTTGCGTATGGATGTTCCCACTCGATGGAACTCTACTTTCTTCATGCTTGAATGCGCCATCAAATTTCGTACTGCATTCGTCCATTATGATCTTGTTGAAATGGGTTATATTTATTGTCCATCGGAAGAGGAGTGGGAAAGAGGGGTGAAAATTGCCAAATTCTTGAAACCATTTGCGGAGATGACTAATCTTGTATCCGGTTCCGAGTACCCAACGGCAAACTTGTACTTTATATATGTGTGGAGAATTCAGTTGCGTCTATTTGAGGAGATGATGTGTGAAGATGAAGTTATTAGTGATATGGCTCAAAATATGTACCCAAAGTTTGAGAAATATTGGGATTCTTATAGCATTATTCTAGCCATGGCGGTTGTTCTTGATCCTAGGTACAAGTTTGAATTTGTGAGATTTTGCTATAATAAGATCGATTCACATACGGCGGAGGGAAAAGTGTCATTTCTCAAAGGGAAGTTATTTTCACTTTTTCAAGAATATGTTGATCAATATTCCACGCACGATAAAGATACCACTTCGGTTGGGACTAATGGCACTCATTCCTTCACCGATGATATTTGTGTAAGTTACATAATTCTTGTCGCATTACATTTTTTTTTTTAAGTTTCAATTTTTTTTGTACTTGATATAAAAATTGCAATGATGTAGGAATATGACTATTATAGAAAACGATGAAATGTCAGCAAGAAGTCGGAATTAGACCTTTACTTGGAGGAGCCAGACTTTGATCCCAAAGAACATCAAGTTTTGGATATTTTAGAGTATTGGAGAAGCAATCGTAGTAGATATCCCATACTACGTAAGATGGCACGTGATATCATGAGTATACCAATAACCATTGTTGCTTCCGAGTCGGCTTTTAGCATTGGAGCTAAAGTCCTCACAAAATATCGAAGCACGCTTAGTCCGGATAATGCACAAGCTTTGATTTGCTCTCGAAATTGGTTATTTGGCTATGAAGTTCAAAGTAAGTTGTAACATTTAATTTATAACAACACAACATTTATTCATTTTATAATAATATTTACTTCATTATTTATATTTGTAAATGTAGGTGAAGGTCCGAGTGATGATCAACTAATGGTGAAATTTTTCGAAGATGGCACTTCGGAAACAAGATACCCCTCAATTGTCGATGGAATGGAAGGGATATAACAACTTCTTTCGCTTTGGTTGCATTTTGTTTGATGTTATCGTGCGGTTGCATAAACTTTGTTTTGTTTGTAAGATGTAGACCTATGCACAAGAGCTCTTCCACATGCATCTGGTGGTGTTGAAGCCTATTGTAGTGTTGGAGCTATTCCACATAAGAGCTCTCCCACATGCATCTTATTTTAGATTGGTCAATCAATTTTGAATTTTCAGGTTGCCTGTTGGCTGTTGTAGTGGACTTATGCATCTTATTTTAGATTGGCCAATCACTTTTGAATTTTCAGGTTGCCTGTTGTAGTGGAATTTTCAGGTTGCCTATTGTAGTAGACTTATGCATCTTATTTTAGATTGGCCAATCAATTTTGAATTTTCAAGTTGCTTGTTGTAGTGGAATTTTCAGGATGCCCGTTGTACTTGGAATAGACTGAAGGTATTTTCATATGCTATTCTATTTTCATTTTCATTAATGTGTTCTTTGATGTGTATTATATATTATCTTGAGTTACTGATGTTATTTCTATTTATTTACTTTCCAAACCCCCACCTTTTTGGGTTGCTTGACTTAAATGTAAATTTATGCACCATTCACATGCTTTAGGTATTAAAAGGGATCATCTTGAGATGAGTCAATAGCAAGAGAATCAGTTTTAGAGCATTGGCTTGGTGAGAAAATCGGTAACTGAATACTTCAGTGCCATATGCATGTCTCCTAACTCTCCTAAGTGGTACTCTGCCATTGCTCAGGTCAAAAGTCTTAGACCATCCACAGCCGTGATTTCTCATCCACTGTATATGTTGTCTACATCACCAAAATTTTTGGGGGTGACACAGAACAATGAATTGAAAATTGGAAGGAGATGAAGTAGTTTAATATTTTGCATGTTTTGCAGAAGCTCTTTGAAGAATGGCAACAGGGAATGAGAAATAAGAGAAGTTCTTAGCTTTTATGGTGTTTGTCAAAGTTATCTAGAAAACTAGAACAACGGGACCTTGTCTTCATTGGAAACAAATTTTCTGATTTTGGTCTAATTTGTCACAGGCACTTTTATGGTGAAATGATGGACGAAATGTATTCTTCTACTAGCTTTTATGCTCTGCATATATCAATTACATCTTTTGTTCATGCAACAATTGCTTCTGTTCAATTAGTATTTATTGTAATATAACCTTAGTTTCTGTTAAGCCACCAGTGTAAGTGTAAGCAGGAGTTTTTATTTAGTGTAAGCCCATACCATACGGTGATCTAAACTGTCCATTTGATGAGCCACAATAGATTGTGCCTAAACAATCATTCCCATACTGATCTATGGAGAAACGACATATTATAAGTTGGGCACAGCCCTATTTCCATTGTGGCCCATCAAATGGACGGTTTGGATGGACCGTACAGTACCTTTTGATTAATACTGGACTATATGTATCGGGCTTACACCATATAAAATCCATATTTCTTGTTACCAGATGTGACTGTATGGCCAACCACTGGATGGTGTAGATCTGATAGACCCAACAAATGGACTTATTAATGAATGGAAGGATTTTCTTCAAAAGGGAAAATGTTATCTTTCTTGTCAGTATGGGTGTAAAGGGATTGAATTTGAAGCGGATATGGTTAGACATCAGTTCATAAGCAGTTAAGCACACAGACTTTGAGAAAAAGTACAGCACCTTAGTTTCTGTTAAATTTACAAAATTTTCCGGGTTACCCGCGGGTTTACCCGCACCCGCCCGGGTGGGGTCCGGGTACATGAAATGGCTACCCGCAGAATCGCGGGTATTTTTTACCCGTACCCGTTGGGTCAGTACCCGCACGGGTCGTACCCGTACCCGCGCGGGTTACCCGTTTGCCAGGTCTAATTTTGGTTCCTTTTTTTTTTTTCAGGCTTTTCTTACTCTCTCCTCATTCCGTGTCATGTTTGGCTAACATGAATTTTTTTCCCCTGGAATATTAACTTACCCAAAATATGATTTAATTTCCTGAAAAACAAGGTAACAAAAAACTACACCCAAAATTAGGGGTGCAACTCCTGTCGGGTTGGGTCGGATTGAGGCCAATCCGACCCAACCCGAGGAACCCATCTTTCTAACCCAACCCGACCCAACCCGATTTCCAACTCGGCTGGGTTCAACCCAACCCAATCCGATTTGCAATTTCCTCAACCTGACCCAACCCGATTCCCAATTCGGGTTGGGTTGGGTCGGGTTGACCCGATTTGATATGGTACCAATAGTTGACCACCTCAACTCAAGCCGGGATGTTTTGGATTTTGACAACCAAGAGTGAGTCACCAATAATCAGTTTTTGACTCACAATCGGTTCTCAAAATCCAAAACAAACAGGGACTAAAAATTAACAGACGGAAATGTTATCCGCACTACTATATTTTGATGATCACACTCCTCACTTTATTAAAGTAAGGTATGGCCCGCACCATAGGATTATCCAAACCGTCCATTGTGGACTGTGAAGACTATTTCAATGTTGAAAAAGAAAAACACATACAAAACTTCTTTAGATGGAATACAGTAATATTAATATAAACTAGGATCATATGTATATGTTGGAATTAACATCACTACTAAATGGGAATTTGAAATTTCCAATTCAGGTTGGGTCGGGTCGGGTTGCTCGACACCCCAACCCGACCCAACACGAATCGGGTTGATTTTTCCCAACCCTTACCCAATCCGATTTGCGAAAAGCTTAACCAGACCCAACCCAAATTCGGGTTGAACCTGACCCGAGTTGCACCCCTACAAAATATGATTTAATTTCCTTGTTTAGCAAGCTCAAACACAACTTATTAGGCCCTCTCAAGTCTCTCTTTTCCCATCCACTCTACCCCTCTCACATTTGAGACTATTCCACAATAGGACTTGATATCTTATATTAAATTAATCTTGGTGGGATCAAAGAGCCCATTAGCAACCCATTAGAGACGATTCCACAATAGAATGGCATACATCATCATATTTGTAATTTACTTACCCCTATAAACAACAAAATTTCTAGCCAAAATACCATTGAACACCACCCACTTAGAAACTGCTAATATATAAGCTATTAAATTCTCAATCTGTTCATGTCACATGGACAAATGACTCTATAAGACAAGCAACAAAGAGTGCTATGCCAGCAGTTCTGAACTAGTATGGAAAACCAATTAAAAATGCTATTCCTAGAACAATTCCATGACATACTAAAATCTAAACAGGCACTTCTCAATAGTAAGCTATAGAAGCAACTGAAATACTAACAAGAAGAGCTGCAAATGAAAAAGTAAGTGCTGGAGCACCAGAATGAGAGGGAGATGGCGCTGGGGCCATTCCTACATTTGCTCCAGAGGGTGGTGGAGAGATTGGTGTTGCCGGAGCTCGTGCAGAAGGCAGTGGAGAGACCGGCGAAGGAGATGGAGATGGAGACTTCTTTGGTGGTGGAGGCATCTTTGGAGATGGACCTGCAAGACAAAAGCAACAATTTTTAATAAAGATCTTGTTGTGTTTTGGAAAGATTAGATTTTGTTGTAAGATCGGAATTTTGAAAGCATTGGCATTAGTTCTTGCATCTTGGAATTTAGGAAGAAATTATACCAATTTGAAGGGGGTTAGAAGCTTATCTAGACCGACACACATAGTATAATTAGTAATATCAGAACTGTTCATATAGGCCCACCAAAATTGTAAAAGAAAATTGATTTCTACTTTGTTTATTGTAATTGGATAGATTAGATTCTGTTGTAGCTGTGGCATTTTGAAAGAAAGTGCACTTGTTCTTATATCTGGGAATTTATGAAGAATTTCCAACAATTTGTAGCGGTTGAGGCGCTTAACTAGGCCAACATACATAGTATTGACAAAAGATCTATACTGTTCACATAGGCCAACCAAATTGTTAAATGAATTGGTTTCCACTAATCTTGCTTGATTACAATCAACCCTAATAGTGCTTGTATAGAGCACCTAGGCCCTGTTTTGGAAAGATTAGATTCTAGGGGTGCAAGTTTGGCCCTGTCAGCCCTGACCCCCCGACCCCGAACAGGGTCAGGGTTGGATTTTCCAACCCTGAGGGCGGGTCAGGGTTCATTTTTTTAGACCTTGACTCAGGTCGGGTCGGGTTCTGGGTTAATGCCTCGGGTACCATGACCCGGCCTGACCCTAAGTTTTCTATTATAGAATTGAACCATCTATGCATGTTTCTTTTGCTAATGTTTTCTATTATCTTGGATTGATGATTCTTTAGATTATTATTATTAATTGTCTCTGTTGCCCGTCATGTTGTTGAATTCATATTATCTTATTTTGTTCACTTTCTCTGTTTATTGATCATTTTGTTCTATATGATAAGTGGTTGCTTTATTTTTGACACTCTTAACAGGTATTTGCACTAGGGTCAATTAGGGCCGGGCAGGCCTGGCCTTGCCCAATCAGGGCAGGCCAGGGTCAGCACTGAGCCCTGTAGGATGGGCAATGGGTTGAGGTTTTTCGGGCCTGACTCAGAGTCAGGGCGGGTAAGGGCCGAGATAATGGGTTCCAGGGTTGGGCTAGGGTTTTGAAAAACCCGACCCAACCCGAATGTTGCAGCCGTATTAGATTCTGTTGTGGGTTTGGCATTTCGAAGGGAATTACACTTGCTCTTGGATCAGAGAATTTAGGAAGAATTTACACTAATTTGAAGGGGTTGAGAGCTTACCTAGGCCCACATACATAGTATTAGCAAGATCCATACTGTTCATCTTGGTCCACCAAATTGCAAAAGGAATTGATTTCTAGTAATCTTGTTTGATTATAGTCAACCCTAATAATGCTTGTATAGAGCACTAAGGGCAAGTTTTGGTTGCAAGAAAAGCTTTTCTAACAAAAAGGGATTGATTTCATAGGATTTCTTTTTCTTTCCACGATTTAGATAGATATGATATGTTTATGGTTAATTTAGAGGAATAACATCAGAAAAGGAAGGCTCCTCTAAAGAAAAATTAAATAGGGTAGGTTCAAGTTATCCTTTTTAGTGGACACAAAATTAGGAAATTTTAGAAAAAAATTTCCTTTCCAAACTTTTCCACGGAATTCTTGCAATCCAAAGAGGGCCTAAACAAGGAAAGATATTAAGATAAGATTAGCTGAGATCATTCTAGTCTAATCAAGTAACCTAACCTATCTAGGTTACCTCATCTAACCCACTTGCCTAATCTACAACCAAGGTGATCCAACCGTGAGATCACAACCTAATCCAACGGTAAGACCTCAGCTGTCCGCCGAGGCCTGATCGACCTGCTCTGATACCATTTAAAAATAGGAAATTTACTATGTTTTTGTATTGAGTACAATGATCTGTAATGGTGCTTTTATAAACTAATTTAAGGGATAAACATAAGAGAAAAACTCCAGAGGATAAGGATCAACTTCGAGAATAGATAATCCTAATCAACCACCCAATAATCTAATGGTCAGATCTAATGGACATGATATAATCTTATGTCTTAACACAAGTGAAAGGTTTGGATCGCACTAACATCACATGGATGGGCATGTGTTGGGCTTGTAATGGGATACTCACAATATCTCACCCCTTAAGAAATATAAAAATGTTTAATCAAATTCAACTCAGACAAAAAGCTTGAAAGACTCAATGGTGGTTTTACGAAGTCACGATCAAATAGAATTTTGAACCGAAACCAAAATCTCAATTGATATCATAAAGTTTGGTATAAAATAAAAAACTAATATCAGATAAGTCTGAAAACAAACAACCATGGAAAAATAAGCAAAATCCCATAACCACAAAATAAGCTAAAAAAATGATTTGAACATATTTTACAAAAAAGGATATCAAAAGAATAGAAAAAACACTAATAGGTTCAAGAAACATAAGGACTGAAATCATAACAGAGTTAGTATTTTCTTCATCAATATCAAACAGATAACAATATCAATATCAAGATAACACGAATTATAATTATGATAACAGATTCATTGACCATCAGATTTGATTTTTAATTATTTCTAGTTAAATCAAAACATCTTTACCAGAGCCTTCTAAACATAAGATCACTTACATAAAAATAGATATAGAAACTACTATAAGAGATGAAAGAAGATTTTACATAAAAATAAAAATAGATAGAGAAATATAACAATAAGAGATCAAATAGGATAGTCACAAACCAGGAGCAGGAACAGGAGCGCCTCCATCTGCAACACAAAAAACCAAGTTCAATCATCAATCTAAATCCCCCAACCAAAACCCAAAAAGAAACAAAAAAAGAGAGAAAACCCAAGATACATAGAGACAAAAAAAAACTTACCATCACAGTTACTTAGAGGAGGAGTAGAGAGCTCACACAAAGAAGGAAGTTGTAAACCCCTAGTCATATTCAAAGCAATCCCAAAATCACTTTTTCCTTTCAAGACCTGACACAAACAACTAGGACTATTCTTCACCACACTCTTTAGACCAGCACAACAAGTCCCCTCAGGCGTAGCAATTGTACTACCATTCTGCACAAAGGACAAACAATCAGCCATTGAAAGAAGACCATTACTACAGTCCACAGGTGGAGGAGGACTAGAAGAAGGTGGTGCTCCATTGGCCAAAACCCATAGAGCCAAAACACAAAAAACCCACAAAAACTTGGCCATTGTTTTAGAAGTAAAAATAATAGAGGGATTGGTGAAGGGGTTGTGCTTATGAAAAAGTGAATTGGTTGGGTGAAGTAATGAGGAGGGATTCCAACTTTGGTTAAAAATAGTAGGGAAGGTGAAGATACACACAATATCTATATTCTATATACATTTAAAGCTAAACGTATCGCATATATACTAATGCATAGGGATGTTTCATTTTCTCTCTCCGGCGATACATGCATTATCTATATATTTAAAGCTAAACGTATCCGCGCCTAGAAAATAGGGATATTTCCTTCTCTCTCTTATTAGAATCCCATAAATACTAGAATCCCTCTCTATTTTCTATGGGAAATGTTATCCGCACTACTGTATTTTGCTGAGGGCACTCCTCACTTTATTCAAAGTACGGTATGACATGCACCATAGGATGATCCAAACCGTCCATTAGATGGGCCACAACCTAAATAAGTCGTGCCCCGAAAATTATCTCCATAGGTTGATCCTAATACTTCGATCTATAGAGGGTTAGGATCAGCCCTCTAACATTCAGATCGGAGGGTTAGGATCAACCAATGGAAATGATTTTTGGGGCGTGACCTATTTAGTATGTGGCCCATCTAATGGACGGTTTGGATCATCCTACCGTACTAATAATAAAGTGAGGAGTGCCTTCATCAAAATAAAGTAGTGCTGATAACATTTCCCTTTTCTGTTTTAAAACTCTATTATTAGAATCCCATAAATACTAGAATCCCTCTCTATTTTCTATTTTAAAACTCTATTATTAGAATCCCATAAATACGAGTTGCTATCACGCTTGAAATTCTCCAAATGTTTCGTCTCACCGACTCTTCTCCTTTTAATTCCGCGCCTCTTCGCCTTCCCAGCAGCGTTAGACTCATTAACACTGGAATCGGAATAGGATTACAATTCCAGCTCTGATTCTGGCAATCCAAACGCACCGAAAGTGCCACGTCAATTGTGGGCCAAACAGCCAATATTCAAGATCCCGGTGCATATTACGCACCGTGCGCATTGTATAAAGGCCAGCTGAGAGTAGGCGTACCAACTTGTTTTGTTCTTCTCCAATTTTCACTCTCTTTCTCCGCCTCTCTGTTTTCCCCCACATCTCTCGCTCTCTTCCTCACCGGAGTAAACAAAGTTCTCGAATTTTCCCTTCCTACAATGGCAGGTTTTTCCCTATTTTCACTTTTCCTGCCTCGTAATCGCATAAAGGATTGATTCGATCATTGAAGTATATCTTTTTTTACCGCAATTTAGGTTTTCTGATTGATGAAAACGATGAAATTCCTCTAATTTCTATTGCTTTGATACATATTGAGCTGTTACTGTAATCTAGGGTTCTACAATTAACATTTCTTATGGACACTACTATCGAAGTTAAATTTAAGAACAACATTTAGATGTCTCACTCATTTCATCACACTAAACGTTTACTATTTATGCTTATGTCTTTCACAATTTAGATCTCAATACCAACACGACTTTTAATTCAATATCTGATGCCTGGATTATGTCCTTGAAACATCTTTGAAGATCTTTTTTTGAGCAATTATATTATCTACATGTCAATGCCCTTACAAGGAACTAATTGAGGTGCAATCCCTATTTTCTCATATTGGAATTGAAAGAATTGACAAGTAATAAATATCTCATCCCTGATCCTGTTGTCAAACCCATTACTGAGAATAATAACATCTTCTAATCTACTTAGCAGGCTATCTTTCAATCTAGCCTCTTTTGGTCTTCCAATACTCGCAGAAATGGGCTTCTACAGGTCCGCCCCTATTATCTTCTTTGATTAGTCTCTTACACAGTTTGGTTGGATGCTGACCTAACCAAGTCCAGAAAACTTTGCAGTTAAGAATTCCTCTTTGTACCGAACATCAAAAACTTGCTCTATCCTCACCCCACAATAGATAGTTAACACTAATTCCATTCCCGTGCCCACCTTTGAAAACTGCCATTTCCACTTACCCAATAAGATTTTATTCACCTATCTTGATCTCTTGATCCATAACCTCCTTCCTCATGGAAATTGCATACCTCTTCACGCTTACTAGTGAAATTATCGCCCCTTCTTCATGAAAGGAATTTTCCTTGGATCTGTTCCAACTTGTTAGAAACCAAACAGTGAAATTGAATTCGATTAATGTTAATACTAGAAAGTAGCCTCCTCATTGAGCACCCAACCAAACACCCCTTAGATCAATTAATCTGTATTCGTAGCCACTCAAACTTCGTATCTAGATCACAACAAGACTGATCTGTACCAGAATTTTCGTACTACTATGCTTAATAAATATACAAGGTGTTGCCCTATCCTGTATGTGCTGGAGGATGCAACTGTGATAAAACCAAGTGTATGTTACTGCTTTTGGGGTGCCTAAAGCTCCTTCCAACTTTCGGGTTTTTTAGGGATTGATGGAGATTTGATGATATGACAACACAAATTGCAAGGTGATTCGTATCAGCGTGGGATGATTCCATAGTCACAAATATTGTTCTCAGGAATTTCTCGGCAAGGGTAAATACCGGGATTTTTTTTCCAGGCTTGTATCGAGAAAGAATGTGAAAAATGTAATTATTTAAAAATATGCATAGTAGGAAAACAAATAAATAAATTTGACACGTAAGCAAAATATTTTTTTTAAAAGTGAAAGAAATTTCAAAGAAAAAATATAACATAACACACATATTTTATATGAATTCATAAAAAATGATAAATACAAGTTGAGTAATTGAAAAATCAAACTAAAATAACCAAGTACAAGGATCCGAACCGCCATCAACAGCCAAGTATTAGTCTCAAATAAAGTCTTGAAGTACCCAAAATCACTACCCAAGTACGCATTACAAAAAATACAGGTACAAATTTAAATTACTTCAAGATTTTCAATATCATCAAATTTTCTTCCCCAGTGTCTTCTTCATTGTCATTTACATAGAAAGGGTGAACGTCTAATCCTTCCAAAGGATTTTTTTTATCACCATCAATAAATGCTTCCAAGTTATTGATAGTGATGGACACTGCATCAAACATTTATTTTTCAGGACTTGTCTTCTTCATACATAAGTTCATCCATTAATACACTAAATCACGTTACTTGTTAGGCTTCAATCTATTTCCCTTCTTGGTCTTGGCTACCTCAAATATACTTTAATTTCTCTTAACGCCGAAGAATTGCATGGCTGACTTAGTATTTTGATGGCTAACTTCTGAAGTATAGGAACTTCTGCCCCACATATCTCCTGCTAAATTCTTATATTTAAGAAAATTATATCTATGTCATATAAAAAATTAATAATATATTAAAGTAATTTTATTTAATAAAATGCATCAAACATGAACTTACTTGGATGAGCTGTACTAAAACAAGCCAATGCAATGCTTCAAAATATTTTAGGATCCTGTGTATGATACATCGTGAGCTTTATAGCTAAAGCTTTACAATTACTTGTTCATATGGCCATCTTCTCAATAACTTTATCAAGTCTATTCCATACATTTTTATCTATTCTCATCATGTTATCAAAGAGTAAGTTAAGGTAGAGATGGACAACACTTACTTTCAAAGGGCTATGCAAATTATCATTCTATTCCACAGTGACATGTATTTATCAGGTCCCTTACAATAGAACTTTTTTATACCTTCTTTTGCCTTGTCTTTCGACTCGTTTAAGTATCCAATCGTGTATCCTTAATACCTTATCCAAAGGTATTCGAGTAGAAATTATCTCCCTATAGTAGTTTTGCAAATTCTCTCTTCTCATCCAACTTTATTACTCGGGCAGGAAGCATCCAATATTACTTAGGCACGTTGTCTTGACAGGGTGTTAGGATTCAGTTTCTCGGAAAGTAGATAGTCACGGTGGAGGAGAGCTATTTATCAAATATGTTGCCAGCCTCGGAGGTTTTTCTTTTGAACTTTGGACATGAAACCCTGACCATGTTTAGTATATTCGTCTTGGTTGACCCGTTAAAAGAAAATTGGTTTCATTTGTAGCTAAATCGTGAGAATTAGATTTCAAACTCAAAAGTTTGTCGGTTAGTTATTAATGTATGAATCACGCTTCAAACCCAAAGTTTCTATCACAACTTCAATCGTGCTTCGGCATAGGAATGAATCAATCCTTAAACTTTAAATTTATTGAAGCTATACATGTTTTAGTTGCCCATAGAATGCTTATTTGATTGGGTTGATTATTTATATCTTGAAGAAACCATATGTTGCACATAAACCACATCAATGAAGATCATGCACCTATTAGTGCATTGGAGGTGCAAATTCAAGCTAGGATAATCTGTGACACATGACTTGGGTGGTTGCTTTTGCATATTTTTTCTGTGTGTAAGACTTGAATTCGAAATAGCTCGATAAATTATTGTTGCTGAATAAAGAATTTTAAAGTTTTGTGGATAAACATGAAGAGTTCATTATAGCAGAATACCAATTAATTTGGAAGGCTGTTGCATGTAATGCATGCAAAGATTAGCTGTCAACACTCACTCTCAAATTGGTCTCTAATATTTTACTGTAATTTCTGAACAACAGTTCAAAAATATTTAGGAAAAACCAACGGTGGTCAGAGAATTCATGTTACCCTTTTGATTAAACTCACATAAATTATATAGAGCTGATAGATTTTGAAATTTGGATGCAGCAATATCAGGGAATTCTACTCAAAATGTATTTCTGGCAAAGTATTGCCGAAGGAATAGGCAAATGGACACCAAATATTCTAGGGGCTATTCTTCCCCTAATATGTGCAACTTGCTTCCCTTGCAAGGGAGGAAGTTGGCATGGGCTGGAATTTCAGCCGCACAGTTGTGTATCTTAGCAAAACACCAAAGTGATCCCAGGAATCAAGCAAGTGTTTATTGCAATGGTCTGTTCTATACTCTGATTATGTTGATAAAGTGCGACTATTATTTTTTGTTACGCTTGAAATAATGCATTTGTATGACGAGTTTTCACTTGTCATATCTTTTCCATTTTTCCCAAACATTATCCCTTGACTCTTTTGTCGTGATGGTAAAATCCTCAATCATTTTAATCTGCTTTAATGTAATGCTTTATAGAACGAGTCCCATATCTAATACTATTATTTAACTCCTTCTCGACTAATTTGTTTTATTTTTTGTGAACGTTTTTTTGCAGCTGCGTCAGGTACCAGTGTGCTCCCATCGTTTGAAAAGGTTGATTTTCGCAAACTTCAAAATGGCAGGTACAAGATTCATCCTTTCATTGCATAGAATTGGAGCAGAATCTCTTGTCGTGCACTATATGAGATTATATGCTGCAATGGCGGATTGTAATCTTCGTTTGTTTCTTGCTCTTTGACTGATCAACTGAATAATATTAAATTCATAAGATACTCGGGGTTTATTTGTTCCTTGACTTTGCACTACGTCAGGCCATTGTCTGTAGGAACTTGGTAGGGGTCAAATTGGGTGAGTTATAGGGACTCTTTTAAATACCAAACTGCTTTGGCCTTTCCACTATAATTTGATTCAATGCTTTGTTGACCAATTGTTCCAATCTCATAGAAATGTCATTCAAGGCAAAAAAACATTTGCAAAGCAGTTCTTAACCTACTTGTCAGTTGTCAACCATAAGCTTCATTGGTAAATTGGATACATCTGTGTAGGAAAAGGGGTTGATGCTTGAGCATCCATCAAGAAGGGTCTAGAGGGCTCACCAGATTTAAAATTTTAGGGTTTGATCATTTTTATTTTTATTTTTAGGGAACTATGATAATTTTCAACTGATTTTTCTGGTGGGTTTTGAGTTCGGTCCGATAGAAAGACGTGATTTTTTTCTTTCTAATATGAGTTTCAGGAGCCATTAGGTCTTTTTTTTTTGGCTGAAATTTTGTGGATGCTATCTTTCTGATATATAGGGACTTTTAGTAGTTTCTGATTGAAGTTTAAACTTGCTTAAGGATGTTTTTGTGGGCCCTGTCAGTTAAAAAATGTAAATAGTGGATTGTGGCTGGAACTTATGTTTTATTCTTAGGTAAGTTTGGGAATAACAGGGCTTATCTTTCTTGATAAGGTAGGTTTTTCAAAGTTGCTTCATCAAGAGTCAAGATTAGATATAGGGTCTTGTGAGTTTGAGAGCTTTATAAGACTCTTTAACCAGAAATTTTGATACCTTTCTGTTATTGATGAGAATTCTTCCTTGTAGTGTGATACTCAAGATCTGGTTGTGGTGTGACGCTGCATTTTTGTCAAGTGGTTCATTAAGAATAAAACGATGAAATGCTATTCTTTCCCTCTTTCTAGTAAGCATTCTTGAACCTCTACTGCTATCTCCATAAAGTCAGCTTTGAATAGAGGATACATTAATATTTTTCATAGGCATTTATTGCTGAAATTTTATGGTGAGGTTTTGCTGAAATTTTATGGTGAGCTTTAGAGTTGGAAAACCTCATAGAAAAAGGTATTTGCTTTTATTAATGGGATTATTTTCCTTGCGTAAAGGGTGGTGGTGGGGTGTCCGGGAGGAATCAGCTTTGAAGCTGGCTCAGTCATAGTATCTCTTAGAGTACTTAATCTAATTATGGAGCTTTCATTGGCTTGGCATAGTAATTTCGTCCCATTCTAAAGGTGTTAATCAGTTGTTCGAATCTCTAATTATTGTTTTCCAAAATGCTAATCATTTGCTAGGCATTTCAGGCCCTATGTGTTGAGGCTTCGGTCATATGATTTTGAAAGAGAAATGGGCAGTTCGAAAGGTATCAGATTGAGGAAAACTAATAATCATCTCAACACCAAATTCTTTGTGATTGTAGTACTCTTCATTTAATAAAGGGAAAACTACTTATTGAACCCACTACTTATTGAACACCGATGGAAAATAGAGTATTCTAACTTGAAATAAAAAATCAATGATGTGATGCTATACCATAGAAAGGGAAAAAAAGAGGAGATTAAGGATCCCTACAAAAATAACATTAAAAAAAAGGATCCCAACAAAAATAGTTAGAAAATTTTTACAAGGAGGAGAGCGTTCAAGGGTATACATTATCTTCTAATAAATAATAAGATAAATAAATTCTATTAGTTATCTAGTTTGACACATGTAAGGCAAACTATCTATAACATCTTTAGCTTTTCTACAAGCATATTCATTATCAGTGATAATTTGCACTACTTTCTCTAGTCCAACCACAGAGAATTTCTAGAAATAATTTTGACATCTACGACACATCTTTGTACTTCCCACTCTGATGTGATCCTACCATCATTTTAGTCATTCGATTTCTTTCTTTCATTTGGACTATTATACTTGTTAATTTTCTTTTAGGTTGTCATTTATTTGATTTATTAACATTTTTATTTAGCCTGGATGTGGGGGATGTCCATATCAGCCGACCTACTTTAACCTTTTTTCATGGTCCACTTATCCTTGTAAACCCATCTTTTATAACCTTTTAGCCTTTGACCCACTTATTTCTAATTTCCTATTCACTAAACCCCTGAAAACCCATTTACAACTCTTTTAATGTCTTTTCTTTTAACCTATTGGCCAAATATAGGGTCCCTCACTTAAATAACTTAATCCCTTCATGTAAACACCATGAGTACCCACCTATAAAAAGAGCGAACTTTGGAAAATGTGAAGAAACTCAATCCCATCTCTCCCCTTTTTTCTCTTATAATCTCCCTCTCTCCAATCATCAACCTTCCCCTTGGTCGATTTCTTCTCACTTTTCTTTTCTCCTTTTCAACACCATGAGTACCCACCTATAAAAAGAGCTAACTTTGGAAAATGTGAAGAAACTCAATCCCATCTCTCTCCTTTTTTCTCTTATAACCTCCTTCTCTCCAATCAACCTTCCCATTGGTCGATTTCTTCTCCCTTTTCTTTTCTCCTTTTCATTTTCCCTCTTGTACTTCGATCTTTCACCCTTTCCTATTTTTTGACAGGTCTTCCCCCTTTGTCTCTATCTTGATTTTTCTTGGATCTTCATCTTCTTTTCTTGATCTTGATCTTGATCTTTATCAGATCTTGATCTATTCTTGATTTAGACATTTTCTGGGTCTTGATCTTCCTTTCTTTTCCTCTTCTTGATCGTTCATTGGACTTTATCCTTCACTTCTTCATCTCATTGTCTTGACTGAGATCAATCCTTCCCTCACTCTAGCTTTCTCTCTTTCTCCTCTCGACTATTACCTGCAAGGGACGATCAAAGGCACGATGGCTAATGCTTCACATCAAGGGCAAGGTCGAGCTCAGCCCCGAGGGGCCAGAAGCAGAGTACACATGCCACATTAGATCAACATTCTAATATGCTAGCTGGCATTAGGATCGCATTGTCTCGGATTGCATATAGTTCTTGGGGCCCTTGGCCATGCCGTGACCCCTAGGACCATGGTTTTAAATCTCGGCCGAAATCCGAAATTTTGGACCGAAGACCGAAACGAAATGGTACCAAAACGAAATTTACCAAATTTCGTTTGAAATTTCGGAAATTTCGTCGAAATTTATAATTAAATAATAATTTTTTATTCCGTTAACTAATTTCGATCGAAATTTTCGTCCCAAAAATCCAGGATTTCGTGGGCCAATACCAAATTTCGCCTGAAATTTCGGTTTCGGATAACTCCGAAATTTTAGCCGAAACTGAAAATTTAAACCATGCCTAGGACTACCCGCCTAGCCTATCCACCTATGCCAGACAAGGTTGATAGTCGAGGTTTAGGTCTTGACGGATCATCTGTAGTCCAATTAGATCTGAACATGAGTTTCAACCTTATAAGGAGATGAGACGGTTCTACGATGGGCCATGACTTCACTTTGAGTATAGGCTTGTGCGAGCCTTAGCAAGATCGAGAGGCTACGACATACGAGTTGATGTAGGGGATTTTATAGCTCACCTCGACCTTGACGAGTTTCTTGAGTGGGTTGACAACGTCACTCACTTCTTTGAATGGAAAGAGCTCCTTGAAGACAAGTAGGTTAGGTAAAAAACTGAAGGGCACTACGCTCATTTGATGGAAGCAAATACAGTCTAGGAGACTTAAAAAAGGTAAGGCTGAAATTAACAACCAAGTCAAAATGAAAAGCAAATACCTTCCGACTAACATTAGGGTCACTCTATATCAGATATTATTGGACCTTAGACAAGAAACGAAATCTTGAGAGACTATACGGAAGAATTCTACCTTATGACTGAGTGACTGCACGTAACACGATAGTGGAAGACGAAGAGCATGACCCTGCTTGATACATTAACGGGCTACGTTAACAACTCCATGAGCCAATCTCCCTTCATACCCTGCTCACTGTTGATGATGGCTTTTGATCAACATTGAAAGTCAAGAAGTTGGCTAATCGTTCTCCGTGTAGAGATGCAGATCAAGGCCCACGTAGCCAGTGTTGCATGGATTCAGATTCGCGTGTCGGGATCCGACACAGATTCGAGGTGTCAGATTCGGCAAACCCCCAAAAGTAGGATTCGGATTCTGTAATTTTTAAATTAAATAAAATTTCAAAATTTAGAATTTATATATATATGAGGAAAGTGAAGCTACACATATGTGTAGCTAACTTAGCTACACTGACGGCGTAAAATGCAATGGGCCCCACATTGTTTGGGTGATGCAAACCATTCATTTGATGGGCCCTCACATAGATAGGGTGTGCCCAAAAAATCAGCTCCATAGGATCATCCCAACCCTACGATTTGTGGAGGCAAAAATGGACGTGTAAAAACCGTCATAAATCTGTCCATTTTTGCCTCCACAGTTTGAAGGGTTGAGATCATCCAATGGAGCTGATTTTTTGGGCACACCCTATCAATGTGAGGTCCTATCAAATGAATGGTTTGGATCACCCAAATAATGTGGGCCCACTGTATTTTAAGCCATCGGTGTAGCTAAGTTAGCTACAGGTATGTGTAGCTTCACTTAACTCTATATACATACATATATATATATATATATATATATATATATATATATATATATATATTCATGAAAAATTCGAGGGTAAAGGGTTTTTTTTTTTTTTTTGAATGCTAGAGTGTTGAGGCGAGTTTTGTATTAAGAGAGTTTAAGGAGGAAAGGGGTCCATGTTGGAGGGTCAAGGCCCTAGGGTTTTTATTAAAAGAGTACGGGTTGTGCTTTCATATAAAAAAAAGTTAAGAAGAAAATACGTTTAAAGGAAAAATATACAGGATTCGCATTTAAAAAGAGATAACGATGAATCGGATTCACCCGAAAAAAAAGGATTCTTGCGGGCCACGGCTACGACAAGAATCCGGGTGTGTCCTACGTGAATCTATGCCCGATTCGGATGCGGAGACATTTCAACACGGATTCGGTAGAGGGGGGCAAAGAATCCATGCAACATAGCACGTAGCTCATTCAACAGAGAGCCCATGGCTGAATTCTTGAATCCTACTCTTCCACCTAAGAGTACAACCACGAGATCACCTATTAGTGAGTTGAGTGCAGGTTGTGGACTGTTAGGACCCAAATCACAAACGACACTGTTTAAATGTTTCAAATGTGGTGAACTAGGTCACCAATCATCAGACTGTCCACCTCGGACGTTCAGTCCTCATACCGCATTATCAGAACGAGTGGATGCAATGAATGCGAACGAAGAGTTAGAAGACCCCCACGATATTAGTCCTTAGCCTAATGATACAAATGATCCAACCCTTGAGAGCGAGCATGATGAGCCCACCCTTGATGGGATAATGACACGTATGCATGTGTGCTTAATCATATCATGATGTCTGAGGTGCCAGAGTCAGATAGATGGTTGCAAAGTAATATCTACACACTGCATGTACATAAGGACAAAACCTATGCACCATCATAAATGTAAGTACGGAGAATCTTGTCTCCTAGTTGATGGTCGATTTGGAAATTAAAGGCTAAAAAGTTGAATCGATCATACAACATAGCACGGTTCAAAGGTGGAGCCGAAGTACCCATCACGATATGTTGTCTTGTAAACCTTTCCATCGGAAATGTTTACCACGACGTTGTTTGGTGAGACACTGTTCCAGTTGAGGTGTGTCACATCTTGCTAGGCTGCCCATACTAGCCCATGGTAGCATGACAAGTATGCGTACTCCTTTGTAAAAGATGACAGAAAAATAAAGTTAAATTATCTGAAGGATGCTCCTAGGCCATCAAGGGATGTATCAACACCCTGTATGTCAACAAATGAGGATGCTAAACCCAAAGGAAAGGATTTGCCATTATTCATAAATTGGTCAAAGTTTGAGGACGCATGGAAAGAGATGAAAATCATCTTAGTCCTCATAGGAAAGGAAGAACCAGTGAGTCCCCCCATCCCTTATAGGATACACAACCTTTATTAGAGGAGTTCAATGATCTCACCCCTCAGGATCTCCCGAATGTACTCCCTCCATTGCAGGTCATTTAGCATTGTATCAATCTTGTCCCGGGCTCTAATTTTCCACATGTACGTCATTATCGTATGAGCCCAGTAGTGCATGGTGAGTTACATTTCAAGTCCTAGACTCGTCGAAGAGGGCCCGCATCTAGGAAAGTATGAGCTCATGAGCGGTGTCTTCACTCTTCCCTTCTCACTCCTAGAAAGGATGGGACGTGGAAAATGTGCATTGATAGCCGCACCATCAACAAGATTACTGTCTAGTATAAGTTTCCTGACCTAAACTTGATGACATATTGGACATGCTGAATGGTGCTTGTTTATTCTCCAAGATCGTTCTGAAGAGTGGATATCACCAGGTCGGAATACATCCTGGCGATGAATGGATGACCTACTTAAAGACTCGAGAGGGTCTATATGTATGTGATGAACCAGGCATTTAGGCCTTTTTTTGGAAATTCGTCATCGTTTAGTTCGATGATAGCTTCATCTATATTCATAACCCCGATAAACATGTTTCCCACATGGAGAAAGTGTTTGAAATCTTAAGGAAAAATAAGTTATTTGGCGAATCTAAAGAAGTATGTATTTGACCTTCTTGGGATATACTGTATCGGTTGATGGGAATAAAGTTGACACAATCAAAGTCGAGGCCATAAGAAGCTGGCCTCTGCCCATATCTATCAGTGATATGTGACGATTTCACAGACTTGCATCATTTTATTTGTTATTTATTCACAATTTCAGTTCCGTGATCACACCTCTGTGAGTGTATGAAACTTGGTGTATTCCACTAGATTCCTGAGGCCAAATTGAGTTTCAACCTCTTTAAGCCTGTAATGATGAGTGCTTTGATTCTATCACTCATAGACTTTAACAAAGTCATCGAGGTTGATTGTGATGCCTCACACGTGGGAATAAGAGATGTCCTCAGTCAGGAATGACTCCCTACAGCCTATTTAGTGAGAAGCCGAGCGATGAAGACAGCTAGCCTTCCCATTGCCATCTGTCTCCATTGCATGTAATAATTTTTGAAATTCACATCAACGGTGCGATTCAACTTCTCCTTCGCCATGGAGGCATCTAAGCTGGTTCCCTTCTTTTTGAGGAGAAAATCTCTGACTTTCATTAATTCTCTCACCTTTATAATCACGCCATCTGTCTTCAAGATAGTCAGATCTCAGAACGCGTGTTTTATTGTTATTCTGCCGTAATGGTTCAACGAACCCATCATCGACACGCGTCCAAGACTTTATCTGTATATCCCCAGGCTTTGAACTTTCCGCCAAAAGATGAGTATTTTTAAAATTCGAATGGACGGTATCATCAATATCACCCACCACATGATGAGAATCAACGGCCAGATCTTTCCTTTTTCTAACCTTAGAAGCAGGAATCGTGCACATGGATGCCGCTCCCATGTGAGAACCGCGATTCCGCGCTCCTCACTAAGGATCGGCTAAGGATCGTGCCCCCAAAGTCTCAGAAAATAAAAATAAACACATAAATGATAAAGAAAAGAAAAGTAAAGAAACACAAAGAGAAAAAGAACACAAATTATGACAGATTTTTCAAAAAAATAGAAACAACAACTAATAACAAAGGATTTACATGATCAGTGAAGAATCTAACCTTATGGATGTCAAAATCTCTGATCTTTTAGGATGTTTTGCAGGCTAACAGATGTTTTGCTCCAAAACACAGATTCAACGAAGGTGATTTCTCCCCACTGCATGCGAAAGGCCCTTCCATTTCTCCCGAATGAAGCACCTCTTTCCAACATCGTTAATGGAGACTGCCGTTTAGCTTAGGGTTTTTTTATTCTTTCATATTTACTTTTCCTAAAAAGCCAGCTAAATGTGTAATAATAACATTCTACCCTCTACAAGAATGAAGAATAGATATTTCTGGAAAAAGGTTCTTTTGGTAAAAACAAAAAGCCTCATCGTTGAAAGTGTTTTTTGGAACTTTGGAAATTGGAATGTCTTAAAAGTTTGGAAGGAAAAATAACGTTTGGAAAGTTTCTATGAACTCTTTTGATTGCACAGCCTGTTTGGGATGCAGAAATATCTATGGAAAAGTCAACAGAAATACTATTGTTTAATTCTTTGATTGAGAAATGATATATTAGCCCTTTTTTACTTTGAACAGGCACCTACAGTGTATTTATGACTACACTTTTGCACTAGAGGGGGTTGTCCTTAGTAGAAAAGGGGGCAAATATGTCACTTCCCTTCTTGATTTCCCAATATCTTTCCTCTTTAAGAATGATATTTGGCACTCCGTTAATTTGATAAGGGCACTCATTATTTTTTCTAAACATGCCTAATAATAATGTATTAAAGGCAATTGAGAATTACTAAAGTAAATGAATCATAACTATTATTATAATCTCAGCCATCCACTTTTGTGTGAATGACTGAGATTATTCTAACTTAAAATTTAATTTTCTTATCACATCCATTCTAAACCTTTACAAATCGAAGGACTGGGATCATCTTATGGAGATTATTTTTGGGCAAATGTGTATTTACATTTGGACCCGATAAATGAACGGTTTAGATCTTTGAACAACATGGGCCCTGATGAATTTTCTAATAAATACTTTTTATATGGTGTCTGTATGTACGTGCATGCATTCTTTTAAAATAGAGTAGGGAAATATGGGCTTGGGTTGGATTAGTGTATGTTAAAGAAAAATAGTTAAGGCCCATTTAATTTGAGCAAAATTACAATGTATACAAAAGTTAAAATAGCATTAAGTAGTTTCAAAGCATGGACAACCAAAAGTCTGACAAATTAGAAAACTCCCACTCCATATACCCCAACGTTGTGTATTTTTTTCCATCCATTACTTTTGTCTTTTCACATCTTTCACTTTTGTTTTTTCCCCTCTCTACATACAAGAATCCCAATCAGTTTTGCCTTTTCTCTCTCTCGTCTCCATATGGAACCCTTGCTCCATCAATTTTGCCTTTCCACCCACTTTTGCCTTTTCAATCTCTCTTCATCTGTGTAAGCAGCACGAGTGCAGTGCAGGACTCCATCAAAGCCATTTTCACTTTTTATTGGTAAGTATAAGCAGCAAGACTCCAAATCCCTTTTCCCTCTCTCCTTGTATTTATAAGCAACCTGACTCGACTAGAGCCACACTTTTTTACAGGTATAATGGATGCCTTCCAGACTTCAAACCAAAATCTGGATTTTCAAGAAGCTAGCAATGAAGATGAATATGAAGAGCCATCAGCCACTCCACTTTGGAAATATGTTACTAAGGTTCAATGTGAAGGAGCAAACCCTAAAGGAAGAGGTGGGTCAGCAAAATTTGTGTGCAACTTTGGATGCAGATCAGAACCTTATACAGGATCTTATTCACGAGTCCGTGCCCACTTAATTGGTACCTTACCAGGCCAACGAGCTCAAGGAATTCAATTATGTACGAAGTTGAGCACGATAGAGCGCGGGATATTGAAACAAGAAGAAGCAGATGCAAAGCGTGTCTTTGGCGGAAATTCTAAAGCTCGAAAGCCTCCACTAGCAACTCCGGCACTAAAAATGCCCTCTAATGCGCCCTCTTCAATGAAGGCAATTGACAAAATGTTTAATATCAGTTCAAGAGAAGAGGTTGATCAAAAGATTGCAAGGTGTCTCTATGGCAATGGCATTCCCTTTCATGTTGTTAGATTTCCTCTTTGGGCAGATATGATTACCGCCATCAATAATGCACCAAAGGGCTATAAATCTCCCAATTATGAAAAGGTGAGGACCACTTTGTTAGACAAAGAGCAGACGAAGATGAGACAGGCACTCAGCCCTTTAATGGAGGATTGGAATACTCACGGCGTATCTATTGTTTCAGATGGGTGGTCTAACCAAAAAAATCAGACTCTGATCAACATCATGGCTGCCTCAGGTGGTAGAGCGATGTTTATAAATGGACATGATGTTTCGTCGATCGACAAATCTGCACAGAATATTGCTGAGTTGTTGTTCAAGGCCATTGATTATGTTGGGCCATCCAATGTGGTGCAAGTAATCACCGATAATGCCTCCAATTGCAAGTCTGCAGGAGCAATAATAGAAAGTAAGTACCCTCACATATTTTGGTCAGGTTGCTTGGCTCATACATTAAATTTATTGATGAAAGATATTGGTAAATCCGAGCATCCATCTTTAGCATTTGTTGGTGAAACATACAAAAGAGGGAAAGCAATAGTTATATATGTAAAGAATCATAGTTCCTGTCAGTTTTTATTTAAAACATTTTCTGATTTGGAGCTTCTGAGGGTGAAGAAAACAAGATTTCCTCACCATTATATAGTCATTCAACGCCTTGTAAAAGTCCGGGCTGCTTTAGTATCTATGGCTGTAAATAGGCAATGGGAAAATCTAAGAAGAAGAGCATCGGCAGACCAACATGACATTGTTCGTAGCACTAATATGGATGATGAATTTTGGAGAAAATCAGAGAGAGTACTAAAAGTGTTGAAGCCTATTTACAAAATGTTGAGATTTTCTGATTCAGATAAAGCGGTGATTGGAGAAGTATACGAACAAATGGATACAATGTTGGGGCAAATTCAGGATACTCTTTCTCATGATCAAGTAATGTATAAGAAGATTCATAATCTTGTGGTGGAGAGATGGGACAAGATGAACATACCATTACATTGTCTTGCTTACGTACTTGTCCCCAAATACTATACAAACTCTTGGCTTTCAAAGCATGCCCCAGGTGGTGTAAAGAGGACAAAACCTCATTTTGATACTGAGGTGCAAAAAGGCTATCTTAAAGCACTTGATAGGATGATTCCTGGACCATCAGAAGTTGCTTTAATAAGGCAACAAATCAGTGATTTTGTTAGTAACAAAGGTGTTTTTGCACAGCCTCAATCTGTGAGTGATAGGGAGACAATGCCAATACTTTCATGGTGGCACTTATATGGTGGACTAGCCCCTGAATTATATTCTCTAGCAATTAAAGTATTGTCACAGAGTGTTAACACCTCTTGTGCTGAAAGGTGTTGGAGTACTTATTCTTACATTCATAGCGTGAAAAGGAATCGACTAAATGCGGACCGTTCGGAAAAACTTGTTTTTGTGCATTACAATCAAAGATTGTTATCAAGATTTCGAGAGGATTATGAAGCATCCTATAAAAATTGGGATGCTTATCCAAGTGATGACAACATTGAGGAAGATATCATAACAATAGAGGCAAGAGAGAAACCATTATCTGATGATAATGATGATGATGATATCGATCCTAGTGATGATGCCGTTCTCTCCACACCACCTACTACCTTAGTCCCACCGTCACTAACTTCCTTGCATCAAACTCCTCCAACTCTTCAAGGTAATTCATTGGAGCAAGCAAGGAGGCGTGTTCAGCAAGCACAAGCAAAGAGGGCGCGGAAATGAAGATGATTAGAAATTACTACTTTTTGTCTTTTTGGTGTATTTAAATTTTGAAATATATATAATGATGGTTGGGAAGTTGGAAATTGATACTTTTTTATGTACTTAAACTTTGAAACATATATATAAAGATGGTTGCAAATTATTATTTTTGATACACTTGAATTTTGAATGACAAAGAAAAATTACACAGGCGCTCCCATGACGCTCCCAACCTTAGATTCTTCTAGACCCCCACGCTCCCCCGCCCCTGCTCCCGCTCCCGCTCCCGCCCCCGCCCCCGCTTCGTGCTTCTAAGTTTCTAACCCTCTCTCGGATCCAATTTTCATCATACTTTCCAATTGGACTGTCCGATAGGATCTCGATGGACGGTGGTCGATTCGTCTCGCTCACATGGCGTGTGCCGGAGAAAACTCCGTCAACTTTCTTTTTCGTCTCCGGTTCTCGTAGACATGCAGCAAAAGATCTTTTTTCCAGCATTGGCTCACCATTTTTTCTTTTATCATCCTTAAAAACCTCCTCATCGAACGGATAGTGCACCTGATTAACATTTAACCCAGCCTGGAATGCATGGGAAACCGAAATTTCAGTACAACATCCGAAATTTCCAAAATTTCGCCCAAATTATTTACCGTTTCCGTTATATGCGATTTCGGTGTCGGTCTCCACCGAAATCTCCGATTTCGGTCGAAATTTAAAACCATGCTTTGGACCATGAGGTCCGTGGTTGTTTCGTTTGACTATCTTACGGACCTGTATCCCACATGCACATTTATTGTCCTATTTTAGTCACATCAGTCAACGGGTGTTGATCCGACTGCTGCTTATGTCCTATATGATGGATTTCTGTTTCATGACACTCTCTTGTGTATACTCGAGGGATCTTTGCATGAGATCCTTATCTATGAGCTTCACTATAGAGGCTTGGCATGTCACTTTGCTTGAGTAAAGACCATAGCTCTGGTGAGCAACAATACTTTTGGCCTTGGTTGAAACTTGGCATGATTCGTTACGTATGTCAGTCAACGGGCGCTGATCTGACTGCTGCTTACGTTATACAAGATGGATTTCTGTTTCATGACACTCAATTGTGTATGCTTAAGGGATCTTTACGCAAGAGCCTAATCTATGAGCTTCACTATAGAGACTTGGCCTTAGAAGCACGAAGCGGGTGTGGGGGTGGTGGCGGGGGCGGGGAAGAGTGGGGGTCAAGAAGAATAAAAGGGAACGCCGTGGGAGCGTTCATGTAATATTTTCTTTATATGTTTTTTCAAAATTCAAGTACATCAAAAAATAATAATTTCTAACCATCTTCACATTTGTCATTCAAATTTTAATTACATCAAAAGGTAGTAATTTGTAACTATCTTCATTTTTGTGCCCTCTTTCTCATTCCTTGTGAAGATGCCTTCGTGCTTGCTCCAATGAAGTACTTTGAAGAGTTGGAGGAGTTTGATACAAGGAAGTTGGTGATAGTGGGACTGTTGGTGTAATAAGAGCAGGCTGGGAGTGTCATGGGAACGGCTCCCTTCTCTTCAAGAGCGCCATGGGAGCGTTTCCCGTCCTAAGGAGCGTTGAATCACGATTCTGGCATGGGAGCGGCACCCATGAGGAAGGTTCTTGCTTCTAAGGACTTGACATGTCACTTTGCTAAAGTAAAGACCATAGCTCTAGTAGAGCAACAATACTTTTGGCCGTAGTTGAAACACGACATGATTCGTTATGTAGGTCAGTGGTGTATCAATCATTTAAGGGCCAAGCTTAAAAAACTAGTCTTTATGCCCCTCTATCCATTTGTAGTACACCTTGGGAGGTTATTGTCACTAATTTTTTCATAGGTTTACCTCGGACTTTTGGGAAGTTTGATTTCTTCATTTTTATCCATATGTTTCTAAAATGTTCCTTGTCAGAAAACTTCAATGCATCTTATGTTGCCGAGTTATTATTTAGAGAGGTTGTACACTTCATATAGTCCCAAAGTCATTCAATTACGATAGAGACACTACGTTCTTGAGTTATTTTTGGAGAACTTTATGGGCAAAATGAGGACTACACTTCAGTTCAACAGTGCGTATCATCCTCAGACGGATAGACAGACATAAGTTCTCAATCACAGCTTTGGAAATTTATCAAGATTCTTAGCTGGTGAAAGGCCTCATCGATGAGACTTAAATTTTACCACAGACAGAGTTTGCTTACTGTTTGCACATAATTATACCGCAAGCGTACGGGTCAATTGTAGCTACGGGTCGATCACAGGGAAGAGAGTAATTAAATTTTTAACTTAGGCAGAGTGTACCAAATTACTTGAAAATGAATCACTAATTATCTATTCTAAAAGAAAATTTAAAATTTATTAAAGCAAATTTTGAACCACTAAAATTGATATACTAATTCGATCGCGAAACTAACACAACTAGGATTTGATTTGATAAAACAGTTAAGAAACTACTTAGGGAAAGAATCCACCATAAAGTTGAATCAAATCGATGGTTTGTAAAGTTATTAAATTGATCACACCCTTGACTTGAATTGAATTGAGTGTATGATGAATCCGATCAACGGAAAATAAGATCAACGGATGTTATTTCCCATGAGTGATACATCACATACACCTTTCAATTTTAATGATTACACAAGACTTTATAAAATATCATCATCAATCATGCATACGAAAGAATCAATGGCATGTATGATCTAAAATCCAAATTTATAAACCCTTGTATAGTGAATTTTTTTTTTAACAAGATTGGATCTATAGCATTAGATTATAAACTATCAATTTTTTATCTTACTTCATGGCTTCATTTAAACCCTAAGTTAAGAAATTTAGCTACTCGTGGCTGACTTTAAACAAGATAAATAAAAGAAATGAATCATCATAGCAAAACAATGAAGAAAAGAGAAAAAAATTAACTTCCCTTTCAATTACAATGATCAATAAATAGATCCACCATTGAAGGTTCCAGTATCAAGGTCTCATTGAAGGTTCCAGTATCCAAGTCTCAAAGAAAGAAAGAAAAAGAATACAAAAGTTCTTCACTGTTTTTTCTTTTTCTTTTTTTTGGACGAATTTTCACCCCTCCAAATTCATCCACCCTTTGTTGACTCTTTGAGTCGGTTCAAATTGATTTGGCTCACTTCCTCTCTTTTATTGATTTTGGGAATTGTCCACCAATCAAAATACTTAAAGATCCCATGAAATAAGGTTGGTTGCTACAAAATAGGGGGGAAATCTTACAAATTAGGCTCCACATGTTTTCACCCTACAATATAGGGGAGCACAAAACGTTTTGGATGGGAGGGGGTGTACATATCAATTTCAACTCCCTTTTGCTTTAATTCCAATTAGTAATTTGAAGTTGAAATCGGCCAAGATGGGTGCCCTCTTGCATAAAGTTGGTAGAACCCCATCAACTCATTTCTATAAGGCGATCCAAACCGTTGAATTGATCTCATTCCATTTTTGCAAGCAAACAAGATAAAGAAAGAGAGCTAAATCGTTGGAGGGGGGGGGGAGAGAAAATAGGGACTAATTAGGGAGAGGAGAGAGAAAAGAAAATCGTTGAGGGAGGAGATGAGAGAGAGAGTCGGTTGGATTTGATATGGAGTGATCCAAACCATCCAATTGTTGGGCAAATGGGGAGACGAAATAGGAAAAAAAAACGTGTAAGAGAGAGAGAGAGAGAGAGAGAGAGAGAAGAAATAGGGAGAGAGTTAAGTCGTAGGAATTTTCCTTGTTTTTCTCTTGCTTTGCACCATGAAATGACCAAGTTATCCCCACTCTTCGAATGAATTGCAATTGTGCCATATATTTTCGCAAATGGCTAATAGACCTTTCCTTTGTATTGCATACAAAACAACTATATTTGCCTTCTCCCCTCTTTTGTCTTCAAGGAGCAATCCAAACCATTCAATTGACGGTCCACTTGGTGAGCCCTTCTTCCATTCGTGATATGATCTTGGCCATTGATTGCATTTCACACTTGATCAATTCACCCAAGGACTTTCCAAGCTTTGATTTTCCTTGAAATTGCTTCCCTTTAGCTCTCTTTCCATGGATTTCTCGAAAATAACTTGAAACATAAAAAACAAGGGAAAATACCTTAGGTAACACTGTTCTAAGTATGAAAATATGCATTCTTAACAACTAAGATTCACACATAAATGTGCTCATCACTTACAATAGTTCCATTAACCGTTCCATTGGAAAGTTTTATTTTGAAACCATCTATAGCTAGTGGTCTTCCTATTTATTTCCCACCTAGATCGTACACCATTATCCTACCCTTAGAAGCACGAAGCGGGTGCGGGTGGGGGGGCGGAGGCGGGAGCGGGGGCGGGGAAGCGTGGGGTCTAGAAGATTCTAAGTTTGGGAGCGTGTAATGTAATATTTTCTTTAGATATCTTTCAAAATTCAAGTACATAAAAAATAATAGCTTCTAATCATTTTCATATGTATCTTTCAAAAGTTAAGTACATCAAAAACCAGTAATTTCTAAACATCTTTGAAGAGTAATTTCTAACCATCTAAGTTTGGGAGCGCCTCGTTCCTTGTGCCTTCTGAAGATGCACAAGCCTTTGTGCTTACTCCAATGAAGTAATTTGAAGAGTTGGAGGAGTTTGATGCAAGGAAGTTGGTGATGGTGGGACTTATGGAGTAATAGAAGTAGGCTGAGAGCGTCATGGGAGTAATTCCTGCTCTTTGGGGTCGCGCTCCCTAGAAGCTCCTTCCTAAGGAGCGCCGAATCGAGGTTCCGAGATGGGAGCGGCACCCCGAGGGAAGATTCCTGCTTCTAAGATCCTACCCTGATCGACGCAATGACGAGGCCGAGGACTTCACTCAACATATCAAGGAGCTACAAACAGAGGTGTTAGAGCAACTACAGCTCAGCAATGACCAATATAAGATTGTTTCTGACCAGCATAGTAGAGATCATTCTTCCACTACTGGGGACTTAGTGATGGCATACTTTTGACGAGAGCGATTTCTATCGGAGCGTACGACAAGTTGAAGAGGAAGAAGTATGGACCATACATCCTCAAGCAGTTTGGTCCTAATGCATATATCTATTGGACCTCCCTGAGAATATGACGACTTCTCTCATCTTAAACTTTTCTAATTTGTACTTATTTCGTGGAGACGTGGTAGAGCCAGATGCCATCACCACATTATCATTCAGAGCAAGTTCATCTTCAGATAACCAGATTGACAAGATTGTGGATATCAAGGCTATGGATACTCACTGAAGATCACATCGTAGATATCTTGTTTGTTGGTAAGACCGACCATCGACCAATTGTCCGTAGATTGGAGAGGCTGAGCTACAGCGAATTCAAGAGAATCTTTACCAGCGTGTTACAGACATTTACTCAATGGAGTTGAGTTTTTGCCATACGGTAGGAAGGGGGAGGAGGAGGGGGCTGATGTGATCCATCGGCCACCACTTTAATTCATTTAGTTTTTTTTTCCATGAGGGACTTATTAATTTTTAATTATTAATTATTATTTTTATTTACATTTTTTATCATAGATGTGGGGAATGTCCACATCAACATATGACCTTTTCCCCCTTTTCCCATGGCCTACTTATAGCCCATCTTTTGCCTTTACCGTGCCCACCATCACTTAAACCCAAGCCCATTTTTTATTTTATCTTGTTGGTTCAATTTTAGGGCCTACCATTGAAGCCTCACTTAACCCTCTTTTGTCCCATTGGTTCCCTTTAGGAGTCAACTACATACCCAACACCATCCCTATTATAAAACTGCTCAACCCCCTAACCCTAAGTACTTTTGGAAATTGCAAAGGAGCTCCTTCCGCCCTTCTCTAACGCAAGGTATTCTCTCTCTAAAACCCCTAACCCTTAACACGTTTGGAAATCGCAAAGGAGCTTCCGCCCTTCTCTCTCTCTTTAACGCAATGTATTCTGTCTCTCCCTCTCTCCCCTTTTCTTTCTCTTTCTCTCTTCTCCTCTGCTTCTTTTCTCTCTTTCCTTCTCTCTTTCCTCTTTTTACTTTTCTTTCCGCTGTTTCTTTCCTCTCTTCCTTTATTTTCCTCTCCTCTCCCCTATCGACCAGCCAGCTGTTGCCACCTTTCACTATCGTCTCCTTTCTTTCCCTCACTTGGCTGCATGCAACCAGTCCTTGCTGCTCCCCCTTTCCCCTCATTTTTCTCCCCCCTTCTGACTTTCTAGCCCACATCTGTGGCCCTTCCTCTCCTTTTTTTTTCCAAGTATTTTTCCTCTCTGTCTCTCCTCTGACTGAGATCAGCCCCTTCCTCTTGTTTCTCTAGCTATCCCTCTCTCTTCTTTTGGATACCACCCACATCAGGCGACCTCGGCCCTAGGCCCGGTGTACCATCCAATACTTTTCCACCCTTTTATCCCACAGCCTCTACTTCCCTTTTAGCCTACCCATATATTCCACCCTTGAACTTTTCCCATCTGTTTCCCCCCTTATCTAACCTAAGCTTGTCACCCTTAACCCAATACCCTGAACATAACACCCATCCACCCTCTTCACCATATTCAATACCATTTGGCATAGGCATTTATTTAGTAGATCTTATTTGTGGACAGACCTGGTTTATGATCTGATTTTTTTTTTTAAACCTTGCTGATTTTTCTAGTTACAACTAATTGCATGGAACATTCTTGCATGAGTTAATTTCTATTGATGGATGAAAATCTTTTGAAGGCTTGAAACTTTATGATGAACCGGCTGTTTTTTTAAACACTATTTGCTGTTTGTTTCTGTCATGGGAATGCATGATGCTACTTTAATCATCGTTTTTTTTTTAAGTTACTACTTTAATGATCTAGAACCTATTTTGTGCTCCAAAGTTCGCAGAAGAATAACCGTTGAACCCTAAGTTCGCATCAAATACAGATGTGACATGCAACAAAAAACATTTTATTGATTTGTAACATGATTCCTTGGGCAGCACGGCTGTGGCACTTGTAATGACATAATTAACACTATATTTTGCATATCTCCAAACATCCACTGATTGGAGCATGTTAGTGTTTCCTTTAACAAGTTGAGTTTCCAGTTAAACCTCTGTGCATACAGCTCTATCCACTCCTCAGTTCAACAAACATTAACAATCTGGTTATGCTGCTTTTTTTTTATCTATGGATGACATCGATATACTTGTATATATTCATTTAGAGTTGTTTTTTGTGTCCTGATTTATAGTTTTATACACACTCAGACCATGAGAGTCATGAAGAAAATACCGTTGGAGTTTGCAAGGAGAACCTGCTTTTATTATCAAATGAATTAGCTTTGTTGTTCATCTTAATAGTCAAAGGCGATGTTAGCCCAAGATTTAGAACACCGTTCACTTCTTGGACAACTTTAGAGATGGATGGATATGTCATATGACAGTCCTGTGACCTCCATCTAGGAAAAGGTTGATATTGATCGTGGTTACTGAGCTTGATTCTGGAGAATAAGATCTGTCTGGTATGAGAATATCATGGATTTTTATATTAAATGTTTGGCTTGACCTTTTCTTTTTTTGTTGCTGATTTTTTCATGGGGCCGTGTCTCTGCTCATCTGGTGTATCGGCTTCTGCCTTTCTCTTTTATTTAAATATAATATATCCTTGTCAAAATAAAAAAATATCATGAATTTTCATTGAGGAATGCATCCCTGCAGTGATATACGAGGTGTTGCTGTTGCCGGTGTGGAGCAAGAACCTGTCAACCTCACTGAACCTGTTGCAGAAGCAATAGCTGCTGCCTTTGCTGCATGGTTGTTGGACAAAAAGAATGGAGATATATCAAGGCGCCTGAGAGTCTCTATTGGCCATGATTCTAGAATTTCTGCACAGATGCTGCAGGTGCTTCTGTTTTATATGCGACTGAGTTCTTACTTTGCTTATGATTGTGGTGTCAAATTGCTTAAAGTTCTAGTCAAAGTTTTAAATTTCGGCTTCGGTTTTGGTTTCGGTTTCAGACATAGCCGAAACCGAAATTTGGGATACTGGCCGAAATTGAACCATGGTTCTAGTGAGCATGTTGTTCATATCAGTTCCAAATTGAACCTCTTTTTTGTTTCATTAATTGCTTTTGATGTCTTGGTGTCAAGATTCTCATCTGAAGTAACATAGTTATATACATACTTCAGTACCTACATACATGAACATATATTCATTCTTTCAAACATATGTATGTCATGTTTGTCATAAACCCATTGGTCACTTGCAGTGGTAGAAATTGCATGCTCCTTATTCATGTACTTGCATATGCTACACTCATCCAATTGCTGTAGTGTTCCTTTTTTTTGAATGATGTTCCTTCTTTTTGAAAAATGAATATTAATTTACATTGATTTAGTGATCCTTTTTTTTTTTAATGTTGTGTTTAGCCTTGGCGCTTTCAAGAAACGATATGCTAGATATACATGATATTATAACTGCTTTGTTATGGTCTCTCAGAGCTAGAAAAGCACGAATTGTGTATGGTGGTGAACACACAGTTGTTTAAATGCATGACCTGATTCTGGGGCTAGCTGGTTTCGGAATGGTTTTTCATGACAATTTTGATTGAATTCATGTGGCTTTGCTGGGCCAATGGGGCGATAATATTTCCTTTTCTGAAGTGAAGGATACCTGACATAGAATTTTGCTTTTCTTCTTCTTCTTCCCTATGATGCTCAGGGTAGATGTGACATGTGAGGCTCTAATACCCAGGCAATCATGTGAGGCTAATATATTATCACACATACAGCATGATACCTATTCCAATATGGAAAACATCAGGACTCCCCTGGATTTCAAAAGGGATAATCTAGATCATGATCAATATCGTAAGGAACTGGATCCCAAATCCCAATCACTAGCTCTGATACACAGGCAATCATATGAGGCTAATAAGTACCGGATCCACCGATGAGCGTCATTCAGGGGCTTGAAGTTCATGAACAGCCGCCGGCACGCCTCTGTCTTGTTCGTTGCAATTTTGAACGTCGAAGGCAGCACAAGACTACAGGCTTCTGCTTGGCCTGAGAAGGCCCTTGCTTAGGAGATCTTCTCTTCCTTGTTGGTTGAGCTTTCTATCTGCCTCGTTCTATTAGGGCTCGTTCTTTCCACTCGCAGGCTCGAGCTTTTGTAGGGATCCGCCATATCCTAAAAAAAGCCATCTTTGATGGGCAGCTCCACTTCCCATTGTATACATACAGTATGATACCTATTTTAATATGGAAATATCAGGATGCATCTTTGTTACTGTCTTTAGATATTTTGATGGCTATAGCCAAGTATCCCCATAGGTCCTTGCATGTATTTTTATTTTTTTTTGGAAAAGGCAATGCATTTTCGAAGAAATCCTTGAGCTATGGTTTTCGTTAAGCTATGTCTCTCTCTCTCTCTCTCTCTCTCTCTCTCTCTCTCTCTCTCTCTCTCTCTGCACTTTTCTTTTGCCCATAAAAAAAAATGTTATTGAACAAAATGTTTAGTTGTATCACGTGTAACCATATCTGTATACATCCAAAGGGCATTATATATATGCATATGTTTTCTGGTGGACTGCATATGAAGGGAATTATAGGGCATTATATGGAGGGCATTATGCAAGTAAATTGTTTAGTTGAATAGTTGTATGCATAGGAAGGGTATTATTGGTATGAATATGATGCCTGATAGAGTACTGATGAGTATATGAATATCCAACTCCTGATTTGGTTAGTGGGATGACATCTGTATGCCTTCATAACTACATGCACAAGGATGCATTTTTCAGTGTGAAATGGATGTATGCATCTTTTTGGCAATGTATCTTCCAAAAATTAAATGAAATACCTAAAAATCAGGGTTTCTTTGTTGGAACTAGATACACCTTTCTGCAATACACAACCACTAGACATACTGGAGTGAAAACTAAGTATCACTGTACGGCCTACTCTTAACTATATACTCAAATTTCTGCATGGACAGCATGTGGCTACTGACTTTTCTAATTTATTTCTCATTTTGAAACATCTGATAACAGCGTACTATCTGTTGATGCTCTGGATGGTTTGTTTCCATGTCTATATGTAGGAACAGGCATAGTTTGGGGTTTATATTGAACAACTTGATCTAGATAAACATAAATGTTTTTGGGATAACTGTCATAACTCATTATATTTAGGATGATCTGCTTTCTTCACCTCTTAAAAATCGACTATTTTATTGCTGACAATATGATGATGCACTTTCAGGATGCAGTTTCTCGAGGGCTTGCTGATGCTGGTCTGGATGTTATTCAATATGGGTGAGTAAATTTATTCATTGTGCGTCTGGTGTCATGCGCTTGAATGTTAGAATATGATCTTCTACATCTTTGATTGGTCAGATGTTTGATAATGCCTTCACAAGGAAACTTCTATTTTTCTCCTTAAGTGATATGAATTGTGACCATGGATTTGAATTTCGGTTTCGGCCTGAAATCTAGTAAAAAAAAGTATTAATTTGTAATTTCGGCCAAAATTTTGGAAAAATAATATATTTTTGAAAAAATTCAATTTGTCGAAATTTAGGCCGAAATTTGGGAAATCCGAAATTTTGGCCAAAATTTAAAACCTTGATTGTAACTGATATGAGATATGAGGCCATGCTGATTGGTGCTGAAATCTTTTTTTTTTGGTAGGTTGGCATCAACACCGGCAATGTTTAACAGCACTCTGACGGAAGATGATGAGTTTTTTTGTCCTGTTGACGGATCCATAATGATAACAGGTTCTATGAGAATATCATCTCATGGTTAAGAGATGTAAAATTTAGATCTTTAACAATTCAAAGTGTTTTTTTCCTGAAAGATGACTGCTTAATGATTATTAAGAAAAATAATGTACAATTTTTTAGATTATGGTGTTCTTTCTAAATCTATCAAAAGATAAATGACAATCATTAAAAAAAAATCAAAAGATAAATGACATGATCTATCTAGATTGATAGCAGACTTTTGAGGATATAACATCTCAGATTTTCATTATCAAAAAAAAAAAAAAAAACTTCTCAGATTTTATGACATGAGATTGTTCATATAATAGCTTGTAACTTGTTACTTGGTTTTGCATTACAAGCTGGCGACTTGTAGACAGACAATATCTGAGAGGTAGTGCTCTGTACCACTAGGTTGCATTTAATTGTCATGGTCGATAATTCATCGAATGACGGCTTAATGTAATGGATTTATTTTTAATACTTTGTCAGACCTTGCTATTGAAGAATTTAACAAACATAATTTTTGTATTCTTGACATCTCCAATCAAATAATTTCACCTAATGAGATTTGACTAACACTTGTTTTTTGTGAACAGCTAGCCATCTTCCTTACAACCGCAACGGGTTTAAGTTTTTCACAAATGCTGGAGGATTAGGAAAGCCCGACATTAAGGACATCTTGGAGCGAGCTGCAAATATTTATGATAACCTGTCAGTTGAATGTTTAACGAAATCAAAAGGAGCAGTTACGTCTGCTGTGAAAAGGGTAGATTACATGACAGTTTATACATCCAATCTTGTAAAGGCAGTTCGTAAAGCTGCAGGGGATATAGGTAGTCTGTCTTTTGAGTGTCATTTCTCTTACATATTATCAAGATACATAGCTGGTTAGATATTTTGTTCCATGGAAAACACATAAGTAGAATTTACTTGTTTCAAAATTTGGGGTCTCATTTATGTTTTCTATCATTCTTGGTCATGTGTTATTAATTCATTGGAATTGGGAATGGTTTTTGTGTTCCCTGCATCTATTGTTTAAGTGCAACTTACATTATTAATATTGTTATTACTACTACCAATGCTTTTTTAAAGATATCCTCTAATCAGTGGATAATCAATATGCTCACTGTGCTTTATTATCAATTTCAGAGAAACCATTGGAGGGATTCCACATAGTTGTTGATGCAGGGAATGGAGCAGGAGGATTTTTTGCTGTAAGCTTATAAATAGTTTACAAAACTATAATGTAATATTGTACAAATTATGCCAAACTACTTCATATGCCCGACTTTTTAGTATATATATATAGGAATGATAGATGCAAGGGCCCTCTTTATGCAAGGGCTGAAGAAGGGCCCTTGAATAGATCCACGTCATCAAGTGCAACCAAATTCAGTTTCTCAACCGACTGTAAAAATGATGTGGATCTATTCAAGGGCCCTTCTTCAGCCCTTGCATAAAGAGGGCCCATGCATCTATCATTCCTCATATATATATATATATATATATATATATATATAGCTACTTGATGCTGAGATAATACTAATTTTTCTTCATGTGTGAGAGAAACATGCTGTTTATTAGGAATCTAAAATGACTTAAAAGGGTATATCACTTGAGCTGGTTAGAAAGGGACACACAAAATAATATTCTTATTGATATCTTAGTGGGCATCTATGTTGCATGGAATCTTTGCCCCCCTATGCCGAATCCGTGTCGACACGTCTCCGCATCCGAATCGGACATGGATTCACGTGGACACACCCGGATTCTTGTCGTAGCCGTGTTCCACATGAATCCTATTTTTTCGGGTGAATCCGTTTCATCATTGTCTCTTTTGAAATGCAAATCTTGTATATTTTCCCTTTAAACATATTTTCTTCTTAACTTTTTTTTATATGAAAGCACAACCCGTACTCTTTTAATAAAAACGCGCATCGATCCTCGAACATCGACCCCCTTCCTCCTTCAACTCTCTTGATACAAGACTCGCCTCAACCCTCTACCCTCAAAATTTTCATGAATATATATGCATAGACACACACACACACGCACGCACGCGCACACACACACACACACACACACACACACACATATATATATATATATATATATATATATTTATTTATTTTTTATTTTTTATTTTTAAATTTATTGTATTTAAAAATTACCGAATCTGAATCCTACTTTTGGGGGTTTGCCGAATCCGACACTTCGAATCCATGTTGGATCCCGACACGCGAATCCGAATCCATGCAACACTGGTGGACATGGATGACTTTTGAGGAAACCTTGTGAGAGGGCTTTGCTTGTGGATTTGTGAAGCATCATTATTGGGGATGGGGGTGTCCAACCTTATTTAGCTAAAGTACGAGGCATAAATTCTGCAAAATAGTATAAATGTTAATATTTTGTATGCACATGTGTGATTGCATGCATATATATTCTCTGTGTGCACATGTGCATGGTGTGCTCATGTGTGTTCTGTGGAATGTGGATGTGTCATGGATCTTCATCTAAGAGATTGAAAGACTAGTGGATGATTACATGGTTACCATTTTCACAAAAAAAAAGAGAAGGCTAGTGGAGGATATATTGAAACCATAGTTACCGGAAGTTCGCTTCGGAAGCTAAATTCTTTTCTCTTCTGAAATTTAGCTGAATGTGCTAACACTTCCCCTTAATTAAGAGTACTCTCCCTATTGAGGTGATCATTTTTTCCTAAAAGAGTATTCCCCCCCTCTGATAATGTCGACGGAGTTTATTTAAAACTTTTAAGAACTCATCTTAAGTTTTAAATAAAACTTATGTGAATCTTTTTTCAAGATCATAATATTAAAACTAAAGGAATAAAACATTTAAATCTATAAATCCCTAAAATTTATAATTCTAATAAGTTGTGAAGTCCTCTGTATTACCCCTAGCCCACTATATCACCATCACTTTCTATCTTCTTCTTGTTCCTTTCCAGTGAAGCTTATTACATGCCTTCTCACATGTTTCCTTTTTACTTTCCTTAAAAGTTTTTTGCCTTCTGCATTGTTTAATTTTTCAGACCCCTTGCTTGCCGCTTATGCTTCCTGCGTCACTTCTCGCACACGCTTCCCATTTGGGCAGCTATCTTTCAAACACTTGAATTATGGATGCTCTGCTTTGACATAGTGCATGTGGAGTGAAATTGTCAATTCACCTTACTCCTGCACTATATATTTTAAAGATGGTGTCTGATGAAACTAACTGTTGAACCAGTAGACAAGGGTTGACTAGTATGTTTAGATTCCACTGGTCAAAGTCCAGGTCATGCGATTCTATCGTCAATGCAGGTCAAATGCTCGTCTGTGTCTTGGAAGCCTACCATCAATGCCAGCTGTGCATTTTTTTTTATCAAAACTGTAAGTGTGAAGTCTATTATGAACTCTCTATGGACATGTAGTATGTAGACAATCCTTGCTTGCTCAAGGGACTTTTACTTTTTTCTTCTCGAAAGGTTATAATAGATTTATTAGTAAGAAAGGATGATGCTTGGGGATGAGGTTGCCCCATGGCAGAGATAAACAAACATGTCTTACCTTAGATACAAAATGTGTCCTTTAATCATGTGCTCCATGAGGCGATGAATTAATCTATTCCACCTACAGCAAGTGTAAATAGAGTAATTGTAATTTTCGGTCAATTTTTGCCCCTTGTATAAGGTGTGCACTTCTTATCTTTCTTCATCAATCAAATTGTCATTTATTAGAACGAAAAATAAAGAGAAAGAGCTTGTTTTGAAAGATCATGATCTGTTTTGAAGTAACTAAAAGGTACAATTTTTGTAACATGTAATTGCAAATCTGAATGTAAGAGTTCAGCCATATATCTGATATGCCTTCTTGCAATTGCAATTCCATCATCTGATTCTATGCATATCTGATAAATTAGATATAGCTACTATATATTTTCCCCCTATTTAATTATGTCTATTCATGCCAATGGTTTTAAGGGAAGGGTACTCGAACCTCTCGGAGCAATTACTTCTGGCAGTCAGTTCTTGGAGCCAGATGGTAATTTCTAAATTTGAATATTTGAAGAATTTCCTCGATATGATATATTTAAAAGATGTTGTTTCTGCCTTCAGGGATGTTCCCAAATCATATTCCTAACCCAGAAGATAAAACAGCGATGAACGCTATCACACAGGCAGTCCTTGAGAATAAGGCCGATTTAGGCATTATATTTGATACAGATGTGGATAGGTGATGATCAGGTCCCGTTGCTCTGCATTCTACTATTTTAATCTTTCATATTATGCTGTTTATGAACAGTTTTTTTTTTTTTTTCAGATCTGCTGCTGTAGACTCTACCGGCCGGGAGTTCAACCGCAATCGGTTGATTGCTTTAATGTCTGCTATTGTTCTTGAGCAAGTAAGATTTATCTGAGTTCTAAGTTGTCCATAGTAACCACTGCTTTAAGTTTTTCTTCATGATAATTGTGGTTTTTATTATCTGCCTTTGTTTCTCGCAAGTAGCAACCAGGAACAACTATTGTCACGGATAGCGTTACTTCAGATGGATTGACTACATTTATTGAGAAGAAACTGGGTAAGCTGGAAACTTGGATCTCATGGCCTTTCAATTCCTTAGTCATTATGTGCTCACTATCTTAATTTTTCAAAAGGTGGAAAACACCACAGGTTCAAAAGAGGCTACAAAAATGTAATCGATGAAGCAATTCGCTTGGTGAGACTAACTCATACCCCACTTATTCAGTAATATAATTTTCTAGAGCTCTAGATTGTTTCTTTGTGAAGCTTGCATTTATATTTGATCTACAGTAGCTATAAATCTTGAATATACGATGGATGCTTTTTATTCGTAGTCTATGTTAACTTTGTTGAATATTGGAATATTGGAACATGGTCTTTTACATGGACATGAAATAGAGGAAGAATAAACTTGGATACTGGGTTTGCCTTTCTTCTCGGAAGCACCAATTCATCCTGACGTGCATTCAGGAGGGATCTAGAGGGACAGCAACATGACAAAAAGGAATGCATTGTTTAGTGCAACTATTTTTTCACCCTTTTGCCATCTATTTCTTGTGCAAAGTCATGAATAGAAAATCTCTCAGAATAACTTTGCTCTTTATTGATGTTCTCATATATACATCATTTTTTTGTGAATCTTTATATAAAGCCAAAAAAGCATTTCCCTTTGGTCCATTGATCTTTCACAGTTTCATCAATCATCTTCTTGTGTTGATTTTTATATTTTGTGCATGAGAAAATGGCATCAGTGCGAAAAGTTTGCTGATGCTAACCACTTCATAATAATTTACTTAAGAAACCAATTTTCTTAAAATTTTGAACTGCTTGATGTAATCTACCAACTCTAGGAGTGGAACACTAGTATGGGATAGGTCCAATTCAAAGCAAACATCATTCAAATTGCAGCTGAGGTCTATAGAGAGAAAACAACAGCTTGTGGATATAAAAATCTTATAAATTAGTTCAGAAAGAAGAAGCTTGTACAGTGAACTCTTTGATTTATTTTCTGCAGTATACACATATGGCTGAGCCAAATCACTAGCAACTTAATAGGAAACTCCAGCTTTCTAATCATAAACTTGCTGTACTTGCTAAATCAAGTGAAATCACACGTCTTTCCTTTTTAGACTGCTGAAAATAAATAGTAAACTAAGAGTAATTGCTGCCAAGGTAACTCAACAAGAAGTTCTAAACTCATAAAACTACTAAAATGAGTCCTATTTTCTAAAACTAAACTAAGACGTATTCCTCTCTTAGAAGTTAATTATCCCAGCCTAAAAATATTACGTCCTCAATTTTAAATTCTTCTCAATGGGAAAGTGCAGCAAATAGATGTAACGACTTTCTAAGAATAAATTTGAATTTTTTAGAAAATCTGTAGACATCCACAAAATTTTCTAAAGCCACCTCCAAGCAACCTGATATCTGAATTCCCAAATTTTCACGCTATAAACCTCCCTGGGAAGAAAATCAAGAAATTGTCAAACTCGTTAATATTACATAAAAATGACCAAAATGGTGGAGTTTCGAGGAATTCTAAGGTGTGTACACCCTCTTTGGACTTCTTGTCGGTGTTGCTGATAATGTCCTCTTTGGGTAATTTTTTCCTGTCTGATTTTCTTCATCCTTCCACACATAAGTGCACACCATCCTTGGTGATTATGGGGCTAATGTGATGTAGCCTTAGGATTAGTTGTTTATTTAGAGCATGTTTATTGTAGGGAAATGATAAATTCGCCCCTTATTCTTTACATGGGACAGCTAGCTTCAGTGTACGTGGCAATCACGCCAGTTGAATCTTTCCCTCGTGAAGTACATCAGCCCCTCTTCAGTCATACATACACTGGACCTGGCTGTCCCAAGTAAAAAAAGGGGGCGGATATATCACTTCCCTTATTTTAAAAGGGCGGCCCAGTGCACGAGGCTCCCGCCATTGCGAGGTCTGGGGAGGGCTAGATGTATGCAGCCTTTCCCCTGCTTTGCAGAGAGGCTGTTTCCGTGACTCGAACCCGTGACCACAAGGCTGTTTCCCTTATTTTTATATTTTATTGGGTACACTTTCCCCTATTCACTGGTACATTTCTCTTTTTTTCTTTAACGTCTCCCTCTACTTATGCCCTCTTTTACCTAACCTATACCCCCTGCTATCATCACTACGCTATCCCGATCCGTTCACCTTTATTGCCATTCCCTTTACCACCTTTAGGTATTGTTAGGAGCCTTTTGTTAGATTTATTTTTAGATATGTTACTTATGCTAGATACATTTGAGGTTTGATTTCTTTTTTCTAGTTAGTCTGATTTATTTCATGGATCTGATGTATGGAACCTGCTTGGATTGACAAAACTCTCATTGATGAATGAACTCTATAGCTTTGAATTCTTTATGAAAACTCTGATTGCTGGTTGACTAGTATCTTTATTTATTTTTTAATGTATGTTGCTGCCATATTTAAATTAGAAACCTTATTAATACTCCATGCGAACCCTAAGTTTGCATCATGGGTGGTCATTTGATCACTTGCCCAACCTATCCATTTATATACAACTTTGAGTAGAGAGTATCATATGTACGTTTTATGTTGGCAAGTTGACATTAAGATCTTTAATTTGTTTTTGAATGTATGTTGCTGCCATATTCAAATTAGAAACCTTATTAATACTCCATGCGAACCCTAAGTTTGCATCATTGGTCCTCTCATTTGATCTCTTGCCTCTTGCCCATCCTATCCATTTATATACAACTTTGAGTAGCGAGTATCATATGTACGTTTTATGTTGGCAAGTTGACATTAAGACGTGGAATTGAATTGTATGTTTTAAATGCAATGATTACTCAATCCAAGTACATACTTTTTTCTTTTCCCGCTTGCAAGTTTTTATTCAATCAATCATCTTTATAATTTGATTATTGGGCCATTTCTATTTTTCTATTCCTTGGAAGATTTGGTGGCATGCAAACCATCGATTCCTCCTGCAGGAAAATATCTAATGAAAGGAAAAACAATGATGGCAGAACTCAGTTGGTGAAGAGTCACATCTGGCAATTGAAACCAGCGGACATGGAGCTCTCAAGGAGAATCACTGGCTTGATGATGGGGCGTACCTCATGGTAGGCATTACCTTTCAGCATCCTCATGTAGGGTTTCCCGAAATAGTTATTCACCGGAAGACAGAGAAATCACTTTAAATGCATGTTTATATGTATTAATGTATCTTAGCACGTAAAACGTGTATCTACATTTCATGCTTGTCTTTTTTATTTCTTGTTTTAATTTTACTTTTGCTTTCAGGTCAAGCTTCTAAATAAACTTGCTACTGCCAGATCTCTGGGAACGGGTACTGGTAGCAAAGTATTGACTGATCTAGTAGAGGGCCTGGAAGAACCAGCTGTCGCTGTGGAACTTAGACTGAAGATAGATCAGAATCATCCAGATCTCCTTGGAGGGTATATACATGATGATCTAACTTACTCTAGATCTAGTAGTATTTTTTTGGGCATGGGAGAAAACTAAGGCTCTGTTTCTTTCGACATAAAATGGGTGTAAAACAAATTTTACTCCCATTTTTTAAGTGGAAAAATGGCCATAAAATTTGTTTTATGCCCATTTTATGTCAAAAGAAACAGAGCCTAAGCAAACTTCACTATGTGCCTTACCCATCATGTTCTTATGACGCTCTTGTTTATCTTCCATTACAACCTGCTGCTTATTTCACATATAATGGTTTGTAAACAGTCAGGTTTGCGATTTTCTTCTTAGAAAGCACTTTGTTGCGCAGCATGTTACCTAGATTTGGTAGATTTATATAGGTTAGGAACTCTTTACTGTTGTTGGTTTGACAAAATCTTCTCCCTTCAGATCTTTCCGGGAATATGGAGAGGCAGTGCTGAAACAATTGGAGAACATGACAAGTTCAGATCCAAAGTTACAGAAAGCCCCTGTTAACTATGAAGGCGTAAGTTCTGTATTCTTGACTTACTATCTGGCAAGAGATTCAATGCTAGAATAGACTGTAGTACTTGTAAGAGGACATGCCACTTTATACTTGTGCTACTTGTCTTTTTCCCAGATCTTTTAGGAAATTTGCCTCTTTTTCAGTATTTCTGAGCTTGTGTGTGTGTGTGTGTGTAGGAAAATCAGGAAAATGATTTTCCCACTGATTCAATAATGGCACTACACCCTTTATTTACACTTCTATAATTAGCTTTTAAATGCTGTTATAATTCTCAAATTCTCTCAGGTCTCAACAACCGATTTAAAAGTGTAAAGAGTTGAGTGCTATTATTGAAACAAGAGTTTTGGGTCAAGTTCTGGACTTCTGTGTTAAGATATGGGGAAAATATTTCTAGCTTTATACTGAGCTTAGCAATGTTCTTGTGCAAGTTGTAGCCTCTCTTAGTGGTGTTTCCTTGTTTCCATATTGGAGCAAGTCAAAACAATGTTCGCAATCTCACACATCAACTCGAGATTGCGCTTGGCTGACTCTTCTTTGTGTTGCTGGACTCCTCCCAAACACCAATTATATAAAAGAATTGCATTTCATTAAATAAGATTGGCGAGTTTTTCCATAACTAGGTGATGCAGTGCCAACATGGCAGCCATGTCATGCCTAGGTGGTTTTGGTAGAGTTTCAAGGTGCAGTCCCTCATTAATGTTGCTGGCCCATTTTGAACCTGCTTTTTGAGCTTCTAAATGGAAGAATTATGGAAAGTGGTAAACTACAAAGTTGTAGGTCTCTTTGAGATCTTTCCAACAAGTATTTGTGCTTGGAAATTGGATAAGAGGGTAGAAAGTTATGGCAGTTTTGGTGGACTGTGTCTGTGGGTTCCCAAAACAGTCAAAGTTAGTGAGTTCCAATGCAATTAATGTTATGTTAGTCCCTAAGCTAGCTAGTGGATGATCTTGAACAAATTTGCTTTGGTTTTCTTTTATTTAAAGAGTTAGAAACCATCTTTAGAGGGGGATTTGGATGTTGATTAACTTATGTAATTGATGGAATATCAATTGGGTTGAGCATTGCTCCCATTTTCTTCTTCTTCTCTTGTTGTGTTCTTGATTTCTATTTTTCTTCTTCTTCCCTCTTAAGCACCCGCATTATCTGGTATCAGAGCTAACGTTACTCTCTTGGGCTAGCTTCGATTTGATTTTCATGGCGGCACGAAGAGGTAGAGGAAGGCGTGGTAACCAAATGATGGAAGATTTGAGAGATGAAAGAGATGATGAACTTCAAGCACTTCGAAGACAAGTTGAACAACTTACCATGCTACTTGAATGCCAAGAGGCTCGTAGTGAGCGTGGTAGATCAAGCCATGGAGGTTCTAGTTATGAATCCGATGTGAATCCCTTCACCAATACTCGTGAAGAAGGTAGGTTGGGAAGGTTCTATCGTGATTTCGACACCGTCAAGATTGACTTGCCGGAGTTCCACAGTCGTCTACAACCCGAAGATTTTCTTGAATGGCTTAGTGCCATTGAGAAGTTCTTTGATTACAAGGAGACACCCGAAAGCCAACGTGTGAAGCTTGTGGCTACAAGGCTTCGTGGCTACTCTTCAACATGGTGGGATAAAGTTCAAGAGATGAGAATCCGCAAAGGAAAGCGTAAGATCTCTTCTTGGGAGAAAATGAAGTCAAGGCTTAAAGGAGAAATTTCTTCCGTTGGATTTTTCCCAAATTATCTTTTCTCAATTCAACAACCTACGCCAAGAATCCAAGAGTGTGTTGGACTACACCGAAGAATTCTACAAACTCATGGCTCGTAATGATATTCAAGAGGGTGAAGATCAACTTGTGGCAAGGTATGTTGATGGTTTGAAGTTTTCCATTCGTGATGAGGTGGAAATGCACCGATCATTGAGCGTCAATGATGCTTATCAACTAGCCTTGAAGGTGGAGGCTAAGCTTCCTCGTCGTGGTGCTAAAAAGTATGTGGATGTTCGTAGTCTCTATCCTTCTTTCGAAGGTAAATCTTCACATGGTGGAGGTACAAAGTCAAGGTCCGAATATTTCAACAAAAATTCTACAAAATCAGCCCCTACACATCAAGTTGTAAATCAGCCCAATCGTCCCAACAATTCAAATGCTTGTTTCAAGTGTGGTCAAGTTGGCCATCATTTCAAAGATTGTCCAAAGAGGCAAGTAGTTGCCTTCGGTGATGAAGAAAATGATGATAATTTTGTTGATGATTCAAATCAACCCATATATGATGAGGATCTTATTGACTATTCAAATCAACCCATATATGATGAGAAAGATGGCATACAAAATGAAGAAATCGAACCCGAAGAAGGAGAAAGTTTGGTGATCCAAAGAGCACTTGCTACACCAAAGGTTGAATCCGATGATGATTGGCTTCGTTCCGATATTTTCAAGACTCGATGCGAATCTCATGACAAGGTTTGCTCCATTATGATTGATGGTGGGAGTTCCGAGAACATCGTTTCTCATAAAATTGTGAACAAGCACAAACTCAAAACCGAACAACATCCAAAGCCGTATCGGATTGCATGATTCAAGAAAGGATATGAGAGTAACTTTTTTATTTCCAAGAACGAATTTGATCAAGAGACCAATGATAATGGTAAATTCAATTCTCTACTTGTTGTTGAAACTAACGAGGAGTACGAGGATCTTCAACGGCAATTCAATGAATTCATCAGCAAAGAAATTTGATCCGATTGCATATTAGGTGAACCGATGGATATTGAAGTGATGGGTAAATGGAAAAATATTACATCGATTTTTTCATCCAATTACATCGATCCATTTTTATTCGATCCTACATTGAAGCTCACAGTTGATATTTATATATTCAAACATGTTCAAAATCTAGACAAGTTATCACTTCTTCATGGAGATTATGAAGCGGAGTTTGATCTTGGGAAGTTTCAATTGATGATCATTCTTTGATACTTCAAGGTTCGAGGGCGAGTTTTCTTGAACCAAGGAAGTTTAGCAAATTTCAAGATCGTGTGGATGCCCCTTTTCAAGTGCTTAAGAAAATTGGGGATAGTGCATTCAAGGTTGAGCTCCCTCCAAATATTTATACTCACCCAACTTCAATGTTAAGACTTGACAACTTATCATGGAGAGCTTGATGAGAACTCGTGGGCGAGTTCTTTCTCACCCGGAAATAATGATGCAGTGCCAACATGGCAGCCATGTCATGCCTAGGTGGTTTTGGTGGAGTTTCAAGGTGCAGTCCCTCATTAATGTTGCTGGCCCGTTTTGAACCTGCTTTTGAGCTTCTAAATGGAAGAATTATGGAAAGTGGTAAACTACAAAGTTGTAGGTCTCTTTGAGATCTTTCCAACAAGTATTTGTGCTTGGAAATTGGATAAGAGGGTAGAAAGTTATGGCAGTTTTGGTGGACTGTGTCAGTGGGTTCCCAAAACAGTCAAAGTTAGTGAGTTCCAATGCAATTAATGTTATGTTAGTCCCTAAGCTAGCTAGTGGATGATCTTGAACGAATTTGCTTTGGTTTTCTTTTATTTAAAGAGTTAGAAACCATCTTTAGAGGGGATTTTGGATGTTGATTAATTTATGTAATTGATGGAATATCAATTGGGTTGAACATTGCTCCCATTTTCTTCTTCTTCTCTTGTTGTGTTCTTGATTTCTATTTTTCTTCTTCTTCCCTCTTAAGCACCCGCATTACTAGGTCAGTTGATCTCAAAATCAAAGCTTCAATTTCTGAATTTATAGTCTGTCCCCGGGCTTTGAGTTAGAGTGCTTCTCTTAGTGGCAGTCCCATGTTCCCAATTGGCTAATCGGAACTCGGCTGAATTGACTCGGTTCTGTCCGGCTCTGACTAACAAGTCATTGCTCCAATCTGATAAGGTTTAGCTGATCTTCAATTCAACTTTCAAAAACTTCATTCCTATTTCAAAAATTCAGCTGAGTTGAACTCAACATCCAAAGACCAAGCAAAGTTTAAAGATCAGGTTGGAGTACCTACTGTGGTAAGCTATACCTCTTGAAATGATCCCCTCGTCTTTAATCTACTGTCTCACAACAAAAAATCAAGCTCATTGACAGTATACTGTAGTCTTATTATCTCACTTAAAAATGATAGGGCTTCAGTCCTTTTTCTGATTCTATTAGTCTTAGATTGATGTTTCAATGTCATGGTTGAGAGTTCATTCCTTTTCATGATTTTGGATTCTTGAGTCTAAACTACAGTAAACCTAAAACTCAATAGATAGTTCTTATGCTGAGAATGCTAGAACCAAGACTAGATAATTATGGCATTAAGGTTCTGTTTTTGGTTTGTGAATTGAACCATCAAGATAAATTTCTGCATTGACGATGTTTCGGTGTAAAACAGGTTCGGGTCTCTGGCTTTGGTGGGTGGTTCCTTCTGAGATTATCCCTTCACGACCCTGTTCTTCCTCTCAATATCGAGGTAATTCTCCTCTCATGCTAAAATTTATTAGATGCTAGCCATGTTGTGTCATGCCATTAACAGCACTGAGTGAACAATAACAACCATTGCAGGCACAGAGCAAAGAAGATGCTGTGAAGCTTGGACTTGCTGTGCAGTCATCTGTGAAAGAGTTCTCAGCTTTGGATACATCGGCTCTAGACAAGTTTGTCCAAGCATAATACTATGGCACTTTGTCTTGACTGGAGGCCTTGCAACCAAGCTGAGATGCTTTATTTTTTCTTCTTTTGGGTGTTTCAGTTCAGTTTGCTTGGACTCTAGCAAGTTCATTGCTGGATGTGAGATGCTTCAGAGCACTCTTGAGCGCAGTTTTTTTAGCTGAAAGATGTTCTATGTAAGCTTAATATAGTGGGTAATATATTCACCCCGTTATTCTCTCTCTATGTTGGATATGCCTCGTACGTTTAAATTTTCTGGTTCATTAATCTGTATAGATGATCATGAATTACCCTATTACTACTTGTCCCAAGCATGATTGGATGACACGCCCATTCCCTTGTCAATAAGACGACTTGTAGGATACGACCATGATTTCTAGACATTGGGTTGGATGAATACTATACACATAATCCGGATCACTTGGCTGGCCTCAGGGTAAGGTTGCAACTTGGGTTGGGGTTTACCTGACCCGCATCAGGTGCCGGGCGGGTTCAGAAATCATAGGCCTTGGGTCGAGTCAGTTTTCAAGTGTACATTGAATTTCTTAATTATTTCTTGAATAACATGATTATTTTTTTAGTATATTGATATCATTTTTTTCGGAGGCAGTCATGTGAAAAAGTAGTTTCTTTCTTAAATTCATGCACTGATGATTAGTTCTTTGAAATTAGTCATTATCTTAAGTTAAAACATTAAAAACCTGACACGGCCTAAGAAATTCTCTCGGATAGGGTCGGCTTTATGAATCTCGGGTTTTCCTGTAAAATGCTCGACCTGATGCAAGGTAATTTCTCGGGTAAGGTAGGGTTATAGAAAACTCGACCCAGCAGACTAAAGTTGCAACCCTAGCCATACATTTTCACAAATAAACTGTCCAAGGAGTATTCTCACAACATAGTGATGGAGAAAGCACCAATTCAAATCGAATGGATGAAAATTGGGTCCTTTCAGATGTCGCAAATGAGTTGAGGGTCGTTTGACTCGTTTGTTTTCCTTTGATGTTTGTGTACATTGCTTGCAAGATTTTGTGATTGCTACCCAAAAAATCATTTCCAAGTCATAACATATTTATAGAGGAACATCATTCTATGGGTTTGGATCATCCCATAGAAATGATTTTAATTTACGTTGTGGCCCATCAAATGAACGGTTTGGATCATCCAATGGCATGGCTCGTAAGTACTTTTGAATGGCCCATCAAATGAACGGTTTGGATCATCCAATGGCATGGCTCGTAACTCGTAAGTACTTTTGAAAAAGTACTGGACTAGACGGGCTTACACCGTATAAAATCTCATTTTGAGTTTTTATACTGTCATAGGTTTATTAAGGGCGCTGATATTGTGGCTAACGTTTTCCCACCATTTGACAGCCCCCTTCCCCGCCCTGACGGCTGGCTAACGTTTTCCCACCATTTGACCGCCCCTTCCCCGCCTTGACGGCTGGCTAACGTTTTCCACCATTTGACCTCTCTCTCTCTCTCTCTCTCTCTCTCTCCACACACACACAACAGGAACAGTTGGTGGGCCCAACAGAAACCGTTTGGTGGAATGGTGGGCCATCTTTGAACAACGTAGGCCCCTCCCATTCCACACCATAGGATAATCCAAACCGTCCATTTGATGGGCCATAAACGTAAATAGGTTGCGTCCCAAAATATTATTTCCATAGGCTGATCCTAGCCGTCCGATCTAAATAGAAACTACATCTTATGCAACCTCTATAGATTGTAGGGTTGTGATCATCCTACAAAAATGATTTTTGGGGCACAACCTATTTACATTGTTGCCCATCAAATGGACGGCTCGGATCATCCTATGGTATGGACAGTACACTTCATTTTCAAAAATATGGGTGGGGCCTAAATTGGTATGAACCACACCATAGGATGATACCATGGACGGCTTGGATCATCCTATGTTGTGGACGGTACGCTTCAATTTGAAAAAATCAGTGAGGCCTACGATTGGGCCTTAATGTTAGTGTATGACCAACTCCATAGGATTATCCAAACCATGGACGGCTTGGATCATCCTAGGTTGTAGACGGGCCTTAATGTTTCTGTACTGCCACAGGATGATCCAAACCATTCATTTGATGGGCCAACCCTTTTGGGGACACAACCCATTTACGTTATGGCCCATCAAATGGACTGCTCGGATCATCCTATGGTCTGGACGGTACACTTCATTTTCAAAAATATGGGTGGGGCCTAAATTGGGCCTTAATGTTATTGTATGAACCACACCATAGGATGATCCAAACCATGGACGGCTTGGATCATCCTATGTTGTGGACGGTACGCTTCAATTTGGAAAAATATTGGTGGGGCCTACGATTGGGCCATAATGTTACTGTACGACCAACTCCGTAGGATTATCCAAACCATGGACGGCTTGGATCATCCTATGTTGTGGACGGGCCTTAATGTTACTTTACGACCAACTCCATAGAATGATCCAAACCATTCATGTGATGGGGCCACAATGAAAATAGGTTGTGCCCCAAAAATCATTTCCATAGGATGATCACAATTCTACAATCTATAGAGGTTGCATAAGATGTAGTTTCTATTTAGATCGGAGGGCTAGGATCAGCCTATGGAAATGATATTTTGGGATGCAACCTATTTACGTTTATGGCCCATCAAATGGACGGTTTGCATTATCTTATGGTGTGGTATTAGCGGGGTCTACGTTGTTCAAAGATGGGCCCACCATTCCACCACACGGTTTCTGTTGGCCACCAACTGTTCCTGTTGTGTGTGGAGAGAGAGAGAGAGAGAGAGAGAGAGAGAGAGAGACCGGTCAAATGGTGGGAAAGTGAGATGTACGTTAAATCCTAACGTTTAGCGTTAGCCAGCCGTCAAGCGTGGGCGTGGGGGCGGGAGGGGTGGGGGGGATGGGGGATATCAGCGCCCTTTATTAATTGCACAATTTGCACCAAAGGGAATGGACGCCATTCCAAAAAAAACAAGGCGAGGTCGGTCAATTATCAAAACATGGACCTGCGGATATTGATAGTGTCACTCCTCTTGCCATTCAACATATTTCTGATTCGTTACGAAAAGGTTGATTATAAATTCGGACCCCCGTATACGATAATTCGCACCGCTGTTAACGCGAATTGATGTTCAAGAGATTTTGCTTTATTCCTGCCTGATTTCATGGAATTAGGGTTTTTTCCTTCAAGAATCCATGGAATTAGAGCTCTGATCGCAGACTGGCTCTTTTGTTTTTCATGTTTGCACTGAAGCCATGTAATTGAGCCCCTGATTCTAGATTTTGCCCCTTTTCTAACCAAATCCCGAACTTAGGGCTTTTTTCAACAATAAATCAGTAAAAAAACCCTTTTTTACTTAATTCTGCCAGAGTAAGGCTTTGATCGAGTCTTCATAGTTTGAGCTTTTCTTCAAATCTATCCGATTATTTTGCTGAATTAGAGAGGTTCATCCTTTTCTATTCTGTGCCTACATATTGAGAAAGTGCTCTGAATCTTATCTGTCTATGAGTTTGAGTTACCAAAGTGATGAATTCAAGCCATCCTTCGATTCATCCCGTCGAAGCACCTCCTCTCACCCTGATTTATGAACCAAGAGTGAGGATGAAGGACATTCAAGGCATGCCTGGTACTCCTGGAGGCCTTGCCTTGAGATTCTTTCAGTTCTTGTTTGCAATTTTAGCTCTCTACGTCATGGTTTCAACCAGTGATTTCACCTCAGTCACTGCTTTCTGGTACCACACTAAAACAATTCATTGACTCTACTTTCCTTTTATATCAATATCTGTGTCAATTTGAATGTTCTTTCTTTCATTTTGTGCCTTTGCTAGGGATTATTGATATTTTGAAGCTATACACCTCTGATTTATTTCTGTTCTTTTTACATTTGCCGAAACTAGAATGATAATTCTGATATTCAATACTGGCTTCTGCCTACTGAGAGCAGATGTGGAACACATGGTGTTTTTATTTTGAATTGGTCAGGAGCACGTTGATATTGTTTCTTTTCTTAAATCCCATTTAGCCTTTGATAACTCACTAGGTGGATTAACTGTACAGAAAAAAAAAAAAACAGTTTCTGCCAACACTCAAACACTTAGGGCACGTTTGGCTGCCAGGAATTGTTTTTCGTGATAAATTGGGCGTCTCCAAGTGGAGATGAGGTGAAGTCGGCTAAAAATCCGGAGTCAAATCCCAGAACTATAAAAAACCGGAAAAGGTTGATCCGGTTTTGAGTAGAGTTTTTGGTTTCTCGATTTTTAGCAACTTCTCCTCGCTGGAGACACTAGTTCTGGGATTTTTTTTTTCTGGATTTTTAGCCCACTTCATTCTCATCTCCACTTGGAGACGCCCAATTCATATTAAAAAAAATTCCTGGCAGCCAAACATGCCCTTAATCCTGGAAGTGAGTTACTGCCTTGCGTAGGTTTTGTCTGGACACATTTGGGTTGGGGTTTCCACCTCTTAGTAGCAGCGATGAAAGGTGATGTACCATTCAAAAAAAAAAAAGCGATGAAAGGTGATGTGAATGTGCTATACTCTCTCTTTGTGTTTTATGTTGTTTGTCTGTTGTAACTCGACATTCATAAACTAGAGGTGAAACCTAGTAAACAACTAATGTGGGCACAGGCTTACATGTGTGGACTTTATTCTTACTTTGATCATCGAAGGGGATTCTAGCAATCTCATCAAATGGATCCAATAAGGATGGTACCTATGCCATTTTGCAAAATACTTTGAAGGGATTATTGATCGCATTGATGGTCTTGACATGTCTTTCCAGCATGTTTGTAGATAAGCGAACGGGGATGCAAAGTCATTGACATGTTTTTCCAGCATGTTTGTAGATAATCGAACAGGATGCAACGTCATTGGCAAATGATGGGGGTCAATTGTAGCCCATTGTCTTCACTTCGCCGTTCCCTCGCGATTCGGATAGTAGTTTTCCTTCCTGCTATTGTTGGGTATTTGCTGTCGGCCATCTTGCTCTATGAGCTGCTGTTTGTCTTGTTGATTTTCTTAATAAAATTTTGCTTACGATCATGGATTTAAATTTCAGTTTCAGCCTTGGCCGAAACCAAAATTTCGGCCGACATCCGCTAAGAAAAGGTTTAATTTTTAATTTCGGTAATTTCTGCCGAAATTTCTGAAAAATATTTAATTTCGGAAATTTGGGACAAAACCGAAATTTCGGGTTCGGCGGATTTCGTTTTCGGTCCCATCTGAAATTTCGGTATTTTGGCCTAAATTTAAAACCATACTTACAATTCAAAAAATGAATCTTCATTCTTCCTTAATATTCTTATAATTCAATTGCTTCAAAGTTTTTTACCTCTTTTTATAATCTAAGATTGGAGGAGGACCATGTATTTTGTTAGGCCTATGGAATATTTGTTACAAGATTTGTAATGAAAAACTTATGATTATTCAGAACAGAATTTTCTCTGGTGTTTTACTTGAAACCCTTGATGAGAGAATGCTTTTCGTTAACCATTAGTGGGTAGCATATCATATTTGTGGGCCAAGAGCTGAAATTTGTGAAAAAAATGTGAAAAAAAGAGCTGAAATTCGTGACAATATATAATGTCTTTGAGATGCCCATTGAAGTCCTGCCTGCCTACTCATGGCAGAGGTGAAGCTAGACGTGCTTGTGAAGATGGTGTATGGTTAAATCAAGCTGCTTGAGATCTGTAAAGATGGATTGCATAGCTAACAATGATCGTTGATCTACAGGCACGGTTTTAAATTTTCAGCGAGACCGACATGAAATGACCGGAATGTTTTTGTTTCCACCCTTGCTAAAATGATAACGAAACCAAAATCGTAAGTGCATTGGTGGTATACTATATCGATATGAGTTTCATAATTAAATTAAATTCATATGAATTGCTTGACAAATGTGGTATATGTATTATGTATAAATATTTATATGAATTACATGTGAAAGGTGGTGTGTTTCATAGTTACCGGAAACTTTCTAGTTGTGTGGGAAGCTCGCTTCCCCGAAAACTTGGTTCGGAAGCAAAGTTCTTCTTGCTTCCCAAATTCAGGAGAAGCGCATTTCCCAAGCACTTCCTACGTGTTTCCTCTTAATTAAGAGTATGCAGTAAGCTTCTTATTTAGGCGATTATTTCTTTCTGAAGAATATTTTCTCCTTTTGACAATGCCAGAGGAGTGTTTAAACAAAAGGAGTGCATTTAAAACTTGAAAACACATCGTAAATTTTAAATGAATAAAACATGTAAAACTAGAAATTCCTTAAACTTGTAATCTAATTAGTCACGGAGTCTTATTTTCTACTTGTATTCCTTACCTATATTAACCCTCCCTCCCAGACCTACTACAATCCTACTCTTTCTATGTACTTCTTGTTCGCTACTTTGCTTCCTACGCGGCTTATTACACACTTCATGTTGACTTTCAATGACGATTCCAGACTTTTTTTGCTGACTTTCTTTAGAGCTTTTTGCTTCCCGCAATCACTTCCCATTCTGCCAACTATAGTACGTATTGAATTATTAGACATGCGCGGCAACGTATGTCACTGTGTATTCGATGTTGTTAAACCATTATGGATGAATTCCTTGCTTATGTGATGATTTCCAAGTGTGTATTTGTGCTTATTGCTTTATTCTAGCATTTCCCGAAGTTTCATCTTAAAATTATATCATTTGCAACCATTCAAAAAAACAATTATATCATTTGCATACGTTTCCATGCATTTTTGTGATTTTATAGAATTTCCACTGAAAATTTCAACCGAAATCGAAACCGAAATTTAAAACCTTGTCTACAGGATTAGGTTGAGAAGAATCAATGTATGATTGAGCAGAACTTGGAGAGACCAATTTCTCATGTGACTCGATAGCCAAATTAGTATCAAGTTCTGGCTCGTTGTACAAGGTCAAGTGTAGCAGCAACATTAGCGGACAGAATCTCGTGCTCTTCTCCGATCTTCTCCAACTACTACTGTGCAACTGCGGGGCACTTCCTCAGGACTTCCTTTGTATGTCAGATTCAGAAAACCATCATTGTGGGCTTTAGTGATGGAACAGTTTGAAAAGAAGATTCCGTGGAAAAATGGGATCCACTCATTTGGTGGGAGGATAACTTATTTTAGTTTACTTTATGTTCTTGTTCCTATGCTGAGTCATTTGAATCGAAACTTGAGCATCTTCAGGACTTTAGTTGGAATGATGATGAAGACAACATGAAATGTCATGGTAAAATGTTAGGATGTTGGCGGGAAAAAAAGGTGGGAGGCATTAGAATCAATAGTTTGGAAGTGTTGAATCAAGTGTTGCTTGGGAAATGGCTGTAAACTTTTGGAGGATGGTAGATTGTGCAAGGATGTAATAGCTAAGAGGTATTCAGATGGATGGGATATTGGAGGTGGAGGGGAACTCATTGAATGTGATCTTGTGGACCTAAGGGGTAACCCTTGATTCATGGAGGCTGGCCAGATTCATCGATGGGGTTCTTAACATGTGCAGAGGTGCGATGTGGTTTTCTCTCACATCTTATCGAGTGCCAATGACCTTGCCAATAAGTTTTCAAAGTCGGAGTGTCTACACAACAAATATACACAGGGCTTTTACTGCCCAATGACATTTCTTTATAATCTGTTTTTGTTTTCTTAATCAATGTTCTGTTACCTATGTTAAAAATAAAATAGCTAAGTATGGGATGGAATTTGGAGCTTGGGATCTGTGAAGGGCTTCTAAAACCAAAGGACAATGGTGGAGGTTGATTAATGGGATGACAAGCTACTTCACACAGGGCACTATGTTTAAAGTGGGTAAGGGTAATAAGGTCAGATTTTGGGACAACCTGTGGTGTGGTTATATTTTCCTCAAGGTGCCACACTTGCGTTTGTTAGGTTAGAATTTAAAAAATGGGGTGGTGGAATCCTATGATAGGGAGATGGGAAGTGTGGTATTGGGACCTTCTTTTCTATAGAAGCACAAAATAGGTCCATAGTGGCATTGTTAACGCTGCTTGAGGGTATCGCACATTAGGAGGTGGTTGAGAAAATAAAATATGTAGGTGGAGCATGGTGGGGACATTTTTCCATCAAGTTTTTCTGGTTGAATTTGGCGAGATGGTGGAGCTCACATATTGACTATGGTCTAACTAGTCTCCTCTATAGTTATTTTATTTTTACAGACCACAACCCTTGACAAGAGCTTGATAGTGGGCCTTTTAATTTATCATCTTTTGGCGGCTCCCCTAACACGTGTGTGATGTATTGTGCAAAGGATTCAAAGTCATCCAACCAATCTTCCAAATTCCAATCAAGTGCCCTCTTGCCTCTAAGCTTTGGGATGTCACTTTCTCTCTCTTTTGTATCTAGCTAATGCCAAAAATCTATAGATAATTTTTGGAGGCACAGGCTCTTTCCCCATGGTTTACGAGGTCTTTACGGAAGGCGAGTTTGGTTGCTATGTTTTGGTTCATCTGGAAAGAACGGAATCATATAATCTTTAGAGGCAAAGATTAAGAGTTTTTTTTGTTGAAGCAATCATAGAGATATTTGATCATACTAAGGGTCATCCGGTCATTTTTTAGAATGTAAGGCGCTCGGGCAATAATGAGGATGAACAACTCACACTGGAGTGAATAGGCTCAATTTAGAGTATTTTTTCCTCTTCCTCCCTGAGGTTATGTGATGTATTTTTTTTCCGCTTGCATTTTGCCCTTCTCGGTTATAAAAAAAAGGGCGGCCCAGTGCACGATTTGCCCTTCTCAATTGCCCTCTTTTAATTAATCGTTGCCATTCAAAAAAAAAAACCGATCAAGAAGCAGCTGAATGATTTTAAGTAAAACGAAGAGTACGGAGCTTCCTGGTGTTGTGACTGAACTACACTTGGTTATTACTAAGTTGGCCTCTTAATTGTGAGTTGGATATTCTGCACTTGTACTCATGACTAGGCATGTCAAGTGGCTGGAGTACGGTCTTTCGACAACCAACCCTCCAAATCAGTAGTCTTGAGTGTCAAGGTTTCTTTATGTTCCAAATTAACTGAATGTTATGGTGGTCGGAGCCTCAGGTTTTGCATCAGACATTTCTCCTTGACGACGCACGCAAAATTATTCTGAGTGTAAATGAATTGACTATCTTGCATGAGACATTTAATGATTTGACCATTAAGGTTCTGTCTTCGAAATATGCTTTTCTTTCTTCTGCTCCCTTTGAGTCCCACTGCACATAAAATGTATAGTTGTTGTTGAGGGGAAATATAGATTTTGATATAGCCACAGCCGCCAGTGCGCCCCCTCCCCCCCCCCCCCCCCCCCCCCCCTCGCCACACACACACACACATTTATGGCCTTCCTTTCTATGAACACTTACTGAGGCCATGGCTGCTCGTGCATTTCTGATTCCGAAGAGAAGGTCACCTTATTTTTCTGGAATATTGATGGTTTTCTGGACTAGTGATGGTTCAAGTCTTCAGAGAGGGAGTTGCACCCTGAGTAATGCAGAAGCATAAATAACTTGCACAGAGAATCTTCTTACTTTCATTTGTCAAAGTATCTTTACAGAAGAAATTCAGAAAGCCAAAAAGTACAATAGAAACACGGACACAGTGAGAAAACACCTCAGCTCCAAATTACACAAAAGAGTAAACAGAACCAAGAAGAAGATGATTGAGATGATAAACTCTCTCCAACAGAATAGAAATAAGAGAAATAACCTCTTCTAATTTTTCAACAATAGATCCACAACAACAAATAATACAATGCTAAAAGTAACCACCATTTGACCTCTTCTAATTTTTTTGAACTACTTGATTTTCTAAATGTAACGTCAATTTATTTCAGTGCGAACATAGAGAAATCCCTGCGCTCTACGAACTCTAGAAAAGTAGAAAGCCTACTTTAACTTCCAAAGTTAGAAATGATTTTCTTTTCAGCTAGTTCATAGAATTACTGTTTTTACCTCTAATTGATATTTCTGCCCCAAACCTATCAGCCATTGGAAATGCTTAAGCGCTCTCCTGATTTTGCCAAGAGATGAAATTTTCTCTAGTTGTTTCCATAATCCATGTTCCCGTTTGGGACTGCATATCCTTTTTCTGCTATTATTTTATGGTTCTGAAAGGTTTTATCTTCAATGCTACACCGAATCATCCTCCCATGTTTTATAGTTTACTTTACATGAACCTGGAAGAAAAAAACTTTCCAATTGAGAACTTAATTATAGAATTGCACTTTTTAAATGTCACACAAAATAAGGTTTGGTATTTGGTGTTCAGCTACCTTGTTGCAGCTGTCATCTTGCAAAGCTTGTGGAGCTTGTCACTAGCCATTGTGGATATTTATGCTCTTCTAGTGAAGCGATGCTTGCGGAATTCCTGGATAGTCAGCTTGTTTGCCATAGGTGATGGGGTAAGAAACGTTTTTCCTTAGTACCGTGCAAAGAAACAAATGATTTAAAAATGTAGGGTATATAAAAGTAAGGTATTCAATTATGATGCCCATGTGAAAAGGATCTGATATTCTCACTCTCTTGATTTGATATTGGCAGCCTTAACTTCCTTTTTTTTTTTTTTGAAATGGCGGAATATATTGATAAAACGGAACCGAGATGGTCGTCAGATTACAAAGGGAAAGAAGAAAGAAGAGAAAAACAAAACCCCCAAATAAAATACAATTATGGCGGTAAATAATCGAACCACTCTAGACCCTGCCTAATGACCCCAGATTTAGCTAGACCATCAGCTTCTTCATTAGCTGATCTTCTAACATGGGCAAAAGAAATCTCTGATCCTGACACCCAATCTGATACCTCCTCAATGAGGCTGAGAAATCTCCATGGAGGATGAGCTTTACCAGCAAGCCATCTAATAACATTGGAAGAATCCCCTTCCTCAATCACCTTATCCAAGATATGTCTTTCAATGTGAAGGGTACCATAATACGCTGCTTTTTACTTTAGCCTCTGACAAATCAGAAATCCCATTCGGACCTGAGAACGCCCACTCCACAACACCTACATGATCGCTCATCAGGCCACCAAAACCTGACGAACCCGGATTTCCGAAGGATGCTCCATCCACATTTAGCTTGCAGAAACCCACGGGCGGCGGAACCCACGTTTGAATTGTCTTTGGCCTTCTTAACCCTTCCATACAGATGAAATCCCATCTTTCCCACAAATCATAAGCCGACACGAATCTGAACATTGGAAGACTCTTCGCCCATTGAATAGATAGAGCAATAATCCTCTGATAAATATTGAAGGCTGAGCAGGCTTTTCCATAAAAAACCCTACCATTTTTTTCTTTCTATACCGACCACCAAAGAGCTAAAAGGCAAATTCTCCACAACACATTCCCTTTCTTTTTCCAAGAGACAAAATCCCAACATTCCAAAAGAATGGGGATTGATTGGGGGAAAACCCATTGGATACCAAATCTTACTAAGACTAAACCCCAAATCACCCTTACTACTTTACAATGCATAAACAAATGATCAATAGATTCTCCATCCTCCAGACATAACGGACAGTGATCAATCAACCATAAACCCCTTCTCAAAAACTCAATGGTTTGGATACATCCACTACTAACAGACCAACCAAAAAATGACACTCTAGGGGGGCACTGAAAGGACCAAACCTTAGCCACAAAAGAATCATCACCACCCAGAACAATCTTAGCATAAATAGATTTCACAGAGAAGATTCCGGAGGAATTCCAAATCCAGATTCTTTTATCCTCACCGGATTTCTTAATATAGCATTTCTCGATCACCTGGAACAAGGAAGATAGATCCTCTAATTCTCTTTCAAAAACATTTCGACACCAGATCACTTTTTGATCCACTCTTTCGAAACAGTCTCACACAAAAGCATTCTTGTCTGCAACCACTCTCAGTAAATCCGGAAATAGCGAACCCAATGGCTCATTTGCGCACCAAACATCATGCCAGAATCTGATACGGCTTCCAGATTACACTCTGAACTTGCAACCCTTTCTAAACACATTTCTAATACGTAGGACATCCCTCCAAATCGTAACCCCTCTTCTCTTGAAAGCATCATCTGATTCCCAGCTACCAGCAAGCACCCCGTACTTACTCCCAATTACTCTAGACCACAGGGCCTAATCCTCCTCCCCAAACCGCCATAACCACTTGCACAGCAATGCAGAGTTGAAACCCTTAATTTTCCTGATTCCCAATCCACCTTTTCTAATCGGAGCACAAACCTTCTTCCATTTAACCAATGGGATACCTTTCTTTTCATTCGACCCCCCTCCCCCAAAGAAACCTTCCTTGTATCTTCTCTATCATCAACCCCACACTTACAGGGCATTTAATTAGCGATAGGAAGTAAACAGCAAGATGTGCCAAAAGTACCTTGACTAAGGTCAGTCTGCCCCCTTTTGAGACTAATCTTCTTTTCCAAGTCTCCAACCATTTCTCAATTCTTGCAACTATAGGTTCCTACAGAGCTTTATTTGGTCTCCCCACTCCTAGTGGAAGGCCAAGATAAGAGGAGGGAAGCTTTTCTACCTTACAGCCCAAAGTAGCTGCACATCTACTAGTTTCACAAGAGGATAAGTTGATTGTGAACATGCTTGATTTCACGAAATTAGACCTCTGACCTGTAATCATCTCGCAGCATCTAAGGGTTGCCTTGAGGGTCATCACTTTCACTTTGTCCGGCTCACCGAAAATTAATGTATCATCCGCAAATTGAAGTACTGAAACTTCCACCTTGTTCTTTCCTATCTTGAAACCTTCTATCAGACCCATTTCACTACCTTTCTGAATAAGCTTGCTAAGAGTTTCCGCCACTATGACAAAAAGAAAGGGAGATAAAGGATCCCCTTGCCTCAAACCCCTCGAGGATTTAAAGAATCCTTTTGCCGATCCATTAATCAATATTGAGAACCAAGCCGACGAAACTCATCTCCTATTCCAACCTCTCCATACATTACCAAAACCCATTCTACCCAGAAGATAGTCCAAACAATCCCACTCTACCCTATTATAAGCCTTCTCCATATCCAACTTACAAACCACCCCTTTTTTTCTTAGTCGGAGATAATCATCAATGGCTTCATTTGCTACCAGTGAACAATCCAAAATCTGCCACTTGTCCACAAAAGCGCTTTGGCTATTGGAAATGAGATTTGGCAGCACTACTTTTATTCGATCCTCCAGCACCTTTGCAAGCACCTTATACAGACATCCCACCAAGCTAATAGGCCGATCTTGGAAGCTCCTTCTATTTTGGGTATCAAGGTAATAAACGTGGCTCTTGTTCCTTTATCCAGTTGCAACCCCTGAAAAAATTCTTTGAAGAATCTGAAAATGTCACATTTCACCACCGACCAACAAGACTGGAAAAATGCTAAACAAAAGCCATCTGGTCCAGGAGCCTTATCTCTGGGAAGAGAGAAGAGAGCTTTTTCAATCTCTTCCTCACCAAAAGGAACTTCCATCTTTGAACTCTCCTCCAAAGAAAGACAATTAAAAACAACATCCTCCGGGATAGGACGTGATAAATTCTCGGAGGAATAGACCTTGGAATAGAAAGCTATAATGGCTGAAGAGATGCCTTCCTTTGATGACACCATCCTACCATCTTCATTGAGCACCACAATTCTATTCCTTCTCCTCCTAGCACTGGCCATTGCATGGAAATACGCTGTATTTTTATCCCCTTCTACCAGCCACTTAACTCTGGACTTTTGCTTCCACGAAATCTCATCATGCAACAAAATAGCCTGATGTTCTTGCTTTACTTTCCCCATCTCTTGATACTCCTCATCTCCCCCCAAACCACTCTCTTCTAGAGCAATAAGTTCTACTAGCCTCTGCTCCAGCCATCTTTTCCTTTCATTCAAACTTTCTTTTTTTTCCCGCTACCCATTCCTTTAGTTTCTTCTTCACAAACCTTAATTTCTTGCCAATCACCACATCAGCCGGACCTTTTGAAATACACATCTCCCACCATTCTCCCAGCTTCTCCATTTTGGGGTACTCAAGCCATGCAATTTCAAATCTAAAGGGATGAGGACCCCACGACTCCAGTCTAGGATCAAGCTGGATGGGGCAGTGATCCAACACTGAGTGAATTAGTGCCTTTCGAAGAACATCCGGGATCAATATCAACCACTCAGAAGAAATCAAGAAACGATCTAATCGACTCCTACTGACACCTCTGGCCCAAGTAAAAGATCCCTCTGCCAACGGAAGATTGATTAACTCGTTATCTGCAAAAAAATCAATGAAGAGTTGCATGTTCTGCAAAAGTCTTGAGCATCCAAACCTCTCCTCAACAGCCTTGATTTCATTGAAATCCCCACCTATACACCAAGGAAAGGGGCACGAATTTCTAACTCTACCCAATTCCTCCCAGAATTCCTCTTTTGCCTCCTTAGAAAACAGACCATAGATACCTGAAAACAGCCACAAGGATCCATCCTCAACCTTCTTAAGCGCCACTGAAAGAGTAAACTTGCCCTTCCATAAGTCAATTTTCTTCCAGCAGTTATCATTCCATGCCACTACAATACCTCTAGAAGCCCCCTGAGAAGGAATAAATTCAAACTCCCACTCCTCCCTGAGACCCAGACCCCCAATGACCCCTCTCGACACCGCTTCTTACTTTGTTTCTTGTAGACAAATCAAATCCAGTTTAGCACTCTTTAACAGCTCCTTAACTTGCATTTTCTTCCCTGCGACCCCAACCCATTTGAATTCCACGACACAATCTTCATGGATAACTATATTTATAGGTTGTCCTCCCCTTGCGGCCTCTACTTGACCTTCCGCCCTGCCCAACACAGCGCCCCTCCTCACACTGGCTTCCACTATAATTGATCCCAGACTCTAACCTTTTCAGTTCTCTTTCCTTCTTCTTGGCTGACTCAGCTGATCTCTTAGCAGAGTCTTGGGCATCCCTATCCCTAACCTCTGCAGACCTTATTTGATCCTTAAGATTCTCCTCACCCCCTGATGCTACCACCCCCAAGTTTTTGAAAACCCCTAAAGTATGGGTGACCGAAAACTCTAACCCCCCATCCCAAAAATCATCACCCCCCCCCCCCCCCCCCCGCAACCCTGGAATCATGACAAACCCCCTCACTGACCCCAGGAACCAGTGAGAGGTGATTTACCCTCGACAGACTACCCTCCTGGCAATTTACCCTCTCTCTAGGATCATACCCCACCAAGCTACTAAGCATTCCAAAGCAATCTGCAATGATACTTTCCACACCAGCAATATCCCCCATAGATACATTCACCAAGTTTTCAACTGATATTTTCAGGATTGGGCCCTCATCGAAGGATTCCATAGAAATAGTGAGGCTTCTTCTCCCCTTATACCTAGATTTAGACTTATACTTCTGGGGGTCCAAACTAATAGCCGTCTTTCTAAGCAAATTCCCCCCGAAAATAGTAACCTCTTCCTCTTCAGATTCATGTGCTACCAGGGATGGCTCTCCCAATAGATATCCACTGACCTTTTCCACCGGGCTGTTTTCTAAGAAAAACTGCTCCTCTTCCCCAAACTCCAAGCACATAGCAATTCCTTCAAAGTTTCTGCATCTTCGACATAAAACCTGAGACCTTCTCCCCCCACCGGGATCAGAAGCCTCTCCTTGCAGCACCGAAGAACCCAAGGACAGAAAAGACACTTCATTTTTGGACCACCCACTTGAATTCTAAAAGAACCCGATTGAAAATAACCAACCGACCGTGGGCTGGATTGCTCGATACTATCACCAGCGGCCTCTAAAGAATTGAAGGCCCAATGATTATTCTCTCCTAATGGGCTGCAAACAGGATAGGCCCAAGAGTTATTTGGCGATATTTGGCCCACCATAAAATAGCAAGCAGAGGGATAAACATTCAAAGATTCAGAATATCTATCCAACATAGATGTGGGGTCCACTACTGCCACTTCGATAGGGCTACCACCTATAATGCTACGCCACCTGTAAGCATTGGGAGACCCATTGTTTTGAAATTCAAAAAAGCCACCAGGTGTTTGACAGCTATCGTACACGCCCAGAGGCGCAGTATAGCATTCAATGCTAACTTGCACCCCCTCAGCTTCTCCGCCTACCTTGGGAACGCTTACGAAACCGCCGCCCACCTCACCAACCGCCATTACTCCACGCCCCAAGCTTTGATTATCATCAAACAAGGAGCTTTCTCTGTCACTTCTTCCCATCAAACCACTTTCGTTTGAGTTTTCTTCCTTTGATTCCATACTAATTCCCGACTCCATCTCTCGAGACGCTCTAACCCACCTGATAGAACCCCTAAGAGAAACTTGCAAAACAACTTCATTACCAAGACCCCTTCTGCGACTATTAGCATTCTAGCCATTGCATATCCAGAACCAGCCTTGCAAGAAGAATCCAAATCCAAAACCTTCCCAACCCTTTCCCCTATTTTCACAAAGTTTTCCTCACTCCATGCCTCAGGCTGTACCCCTTCTATTCACCACCATTGAGAGCTTTGGTCCCCTTTAAATTTATCCATCCATAACGAAATTTCACGGAAAGGGGAATTGATAGCTTTTTTCCACACCTCCATTGATATCCTTCTATCAACCCCCGCTTGGAGAATAACCAGAATCTCCAATTCAGCAATCTTATACACCACTACCTTCCCATGACCACGACTTCTTTTAGATAACCATTCTTCCATTGCCGGAAGATCTCCAGACCATCCAGGTCTAATCAACCCCCAAATGCCCATATCCACATTACTGATAGATTTCAAGGGAATAACTTCTAAGGTAATGGCCACACCTTCAGAAGTCATCGGCATAACCTCCCTTTGACAGATCCCAAGTCCTCTCTCAGTTAAGAACCCATCTTCTGGACACCTGGCTCTTTGCGGAAGGGGGAAGTTGAAGTCTCTCCCTGACCACACTTTTTTACATTCCCAACACACTAATCTTTTCTTGAAGTTTCTGAAGCCACACCTGCAGCACCTCCAATCCCCAAACCCTCTTTCAAACCTTCTTCTAGCAACCCTATCCACTCCTTTTGCTCTCTTCCCTTTTGAGATCATCCACCCTTGCTCCTGATTTGGGTTGAAATCCAAAAATATAAGTTCTAGAATAGCAAAAGAAGGAGAAATGGTCGTTTCTGAGGACGATTCCCTTTTGTTTTTCATAGTGAAATATGAGCTAAGGGGAGCGTCTCCATCTCCAGGGGACTGGTTTGTCCTCTGAGCTGGTCGTTTCTGAGGACAATTCCCTTTTCCGGCGATAACCCAGTTGGAGGAAGTCGGGATCTTCTTCGTCGGTTTCTCCTTTAGTTCCTTCTTTTACTTCTCCTTCTTCCTCCTCTTCTTCTTTTTCATCCTCGTAGGCCCATTTCGTCTGTTGAGCTATCCTCTTCGGCTGGGTAGTTTCCTTCACCTTCTTCAGTTTCCTCTTTTTTAGTTTCCTCTTCTTCGTTTTCATCTTCTTCTTCGTCTGCTATTTCATATCCTTCAGCTTCCTCTGTTTCCTCTTCATTTATTTCCTCTTCCTCTTCTTCTTCTGTGGTTGTACTTGCTTCTGCCAAGTACACCTCTGCCTCCCCAAGCTCTTCTTCAGAATCTGAGGAGGTGGTGGTGCTGGAGTCAGAATCTGTGGTGAAGTTGAGGATGTGAATTCCTTTGCACATTGTGAGGCTTTCAGATTGTTCTGAGGTTAAAGAAATTGTCGACGGTTTTAGGGCCCAAGCCCTTCAAGTCTCCTTCCTGGTTAGAAACTCTGGTTATTTAGGTTGGTGGGGTTCCTTGAAGTAATGGCTGGTGTAGGAACCTGGAATCCTCCCAGATGTGTGAGTGGGGCTAATGCAATTCCGCTTGGTAGAGTGGATCCCTCTGGAGGCCCCTATAGCTTAGCTAGTGGTGCTAATCTTATCCCATTGGGATCAGGGCGAGCAGAGGGGTACCAGGTTGATGGAAGAAGGTCCTAGTAGGCAGCCTGAACTTCCTTTTACATTTTCTCATTGCCTGTTACCAACAAGCTATCAACAGCCAATTAAAAATGTTTAAAATCAAGAGAGTTCTGCTGATATAAGGGAATTCAGATATTATCTCCTAATGTGAATCTGAAGCAATTGAGGTGATTGCAATCCTCTCGGACTTATTGTAGTCGCACAAAATTTTCCATGTTTTTTACTGGGTTATGATTTCCATGCTTTTAGGTTATGATTTCCGTGTCTTTTTTTTACTCCAGACACTATTTATTTGTGTCTACTACAGATCACTTCCACGCTTACGTTTGCGGCCGCTTGCGCATCAGCTGGCATCACAGTCCTCATTGGTAATGATCTTGGAAAATGCGCACAGTATTACTGTGCGAGGTTCGGGACTGCCACATTCATGGCCTTTATCAGCTGGTTCGCCGTTTCCTTTTCTTTTCTCTTTAACATGTGGTCATTGGCATCTCAGTGAAGAGCAAGCAAATCCCATTCTTGCAAAATATTTGGTGCGATCCTTCTTCCTTTTGTTTTCTCCAATTGAGTCTCGATTGCCCACTTTTGTATATTGGGTAGCTAGGCTTAAGAAATTTTACGTCAAACAGAAAAAATCTGAGTACGATTTACAGGTATTTGCCAGCATTATTGTTGCAATATCATGCATGGATTTGTAAATGTGTTGTAGGATTTTTTTTCTTTTGAATGGTATGTGTTGTACGATGTTTTAGTCATTTTAATTAAAATAATTAAAAATGAAATTGTAAAACTTAAGGGATTGTTATTACATGTACATAAGTAGAAGTGTAGAAGACACATCCGTATCAGTGATGTTCCTAACAGCCCTCCCTGTTATTCCATGAGTTCAACCACACACTAGGAACATCTTTTAAAAAAAATTGTCAACTCCTTGATGAAATACAAACACCGGGCTGTTTGGGACAACCATGACACAAGCGGGGTCTGGATATCCAAAGCTAGATGTCCAATCATGATTAAAGTACTGATAAACATGCCCTTATTTCTCGGTACCCAAGCACAACAAACATGCCCTTATTTCTATGCCTTTTGTTCTCTTCTATTTTCTTTCAATGTGATTTGTGGTTTTGGACAAGTTGATTTGTTTTGTTTTTCCTTTTTTACATTTGAGAAGCTAACTTCGAAAATAAAAAGAGGATTATTTGGAATTTTGTGTAGATTGTTTTTGTTCTAGTGAGGAATGTGGATCATTCTAGTATCCTATCTTTTTCATTTTTTTTCTTTTGGTACTATGAACATATTAAGACGATCTAACAAAAGGGAATCCCTCAAGTTGGAATCCGATGTCTACCCACGAATTTTTTTGTATTCCTCCAACTGGACTCTTCTTTTTGATATAATTCCTATATTTAAGAGATGGAAATTAGGTTGTAACTTGTTTTTTTTTCTTATTTCATTTTGATGGACCAAACTTAATAGTAAAGTTTGCTTCTTCTTTTCCCCCCTTGGTTACCTAATTTAATGGTGGTTGTTTTGCTCGTTTCAAGTGAATCTGAGATGCATGTTTGTTTTCACTTATTTTTATTTTGATCTTTTCATGTAATTCATGTAATTTGAAGTAATTGGTTTCTTCTTTCTTGTTTATTTTAATATTTTGTTTTATTGATGGGAAAACTTGAAACTATAAACTGTAATTTTATGTTTAACATCCTGTGAAGTAATTACGGGAGTCTGACACACTGGGCCGCTCTTCTTTTTTTTAATCCTGTGAAGTAATTAGATTTGTTTCTTCATGAGAGTGGATTCCATTTTATTTATTTTTTGAATGGTGAAGCATTTTACTAATAGAACAAGGAGGGGAGATAACTCGGACGACCAAGTTTTCAGTACAAGGAGAGAGAAAAACAATATACGGGGAAAACATAAGAACGTGAGCTCTCAAAGAGGGAGAAAATCAATCTACTCAAAACCTTCCCTTATGATACTGGCCCTGGCTAACCTATCAGCCTCACCATTGGCTGATCTCCTTACATGCCTATAGAAATGGATGCACCCTCCACTCGCTCGTGGATCGCATCAAACCAGTGCACAAATCTTTGTGGATAGGAATGATTCCCTCCAACCACCTAATAACATTGAGGGAGTCCCTCTACTGTCAGCTTATTCAGGATGATTCTGTCAGCTTATCCAGGATGATTCTCTCTGTGATCCTCATGCCCTGCACAATCGCTATTACCTCAGCCTCGTTGGAATCCACAATTGTCTTGGGAGGGCTTTCACCCAAGCTATGATTAATGTAATCATCTTAATTAGACGAAGTGTGAAGTCTCAATAAGGCCCTTAAATAGCCGTGTGTTCCTTTCCTACCAGAGGACCCATAATGTGGCCAACAAGATCGCAGTCCATTCTTTCCTTTTGACCACCAAGAGACGTAGAACCATCCCTCCAAAAGGTCAATAGCCCTTGCCGGGAAGACCCACACCATGCCAAACCTTTTTATAATCTTGCTCCGCACTTCTCTAGCCAGGCTACAATAAAGAAACATGTGGTCCATTGATTTACCTGACTCTATGCAGAGAGTGCCATGATCCACTATTAGCATGTTTTGATTGTGCAAATGGTATACTATAAGCTATGTCACAAATGTCGTTCTCGGGAATTTCTTGGTAAGGTAAAATCTCGGGATATATTAATTTTTATTGATTTTTTCGGGTTTATATCGGGAAATAAACGGTAAAATTAAAATTATTTAAAATATATATATATATATATATATATATATATATATATATATTAAATTTAAGAAAAAAATATAAAATAAAAATATCGTAAAAATATCGGGATAATATCACGATATTATCAGGATATTTTATGATAAAAACGAAAATATCGCTAAAATTTTAAAATCTCGGGATTAATTCAGGATTTTGTCGTTTTATCAAAATCTCGCGATAAAAATGCTATATTTTGAAAATATCGGAGATATTTGTGACATAGACCTGTCAAGAAAGGCAGTCCATCCAAACGCACAGACCTTGGGGGCGTCGGAATGTTCCACACTCTAGTGAGAAGTGAAGGTCCAAGGCCGGAGACTAGATGATGCTAGAAAGACTTGATGTTGAATGTTCCAGAGGAGCACCATGTCCAATCCCTGTTATCTTCAACAGTCCTTTTGATGGAACATGCCTCCAATATCTCCAATAGTCTTGATACTCGATCTATCTAAAAGATTCTCTTGAAATTTATCTTCCACGAAACCCCTCCTCCCACCCACTCGAAACACTCCTTTACAAACGCCTCCTTATCCACGACTACCGAGAGCAAATCTGGAAACATTTCCTTTAGAGGGTCTTGGCACCACTCGTCACCCGAGTACACTCTATATCTGATTCCCTCGTTGAATTTGTGTTTTTTAATCAAAATGTCCCTCCAAACTGTTACTCCACTATGCCTAAACCTATCCTCAAATAACCCTTCTCCCGGCGCATGCCCGTATTTACATTCTATGACCATAGTCCACAATTGGTGGCTATCCTCCCCAAGTCTCCAAAGCCACTTTCCGATTAAATCTTTATTGACACCTCCTAGCCTTCTGATGCCCAAACCAACAGCTCTTATAGGCTTGCAAACCTCTTCCCAACTAACCAGGTGTAGTTTCCACTTCTCATCTGATATGACCCATGGGATTCTCCTATGAATCTGCTCTATTTTGTTAATAATACTCATGAGTATTGAAACACTGATGAATGGGGATATTATCTAGTGCTGTCTTAATGAGTGTGATTCTCCCCACCAAGGAAACCAAATTTTGCTTCCACGTATCCAATCTTCTTTCCACCTCTTCCATGATTGGATCCCATTCATTCTTTCTCGGTCTCCCCACACATAGGGTAGCCCTACACATGGTTTTAAATTTCGACCGAAATTTCGAATTTCGGTCGGGAACGACACGAAAGGGGTACGAAACCAAAATTTCGGTCGAAATTTCGGAAATTTCGGCGAAATAAAAGCTTAATTTTTATTATTTTATTACTTTACCAAATTTCGGCTGAAATTCGGTTGGAAAAAACGGTATTTTGTGGGCCAGTACCCAATTTCGATCGAAATTTCGGTTTCTGGAAACACCGAAATTTCAGCCGAAATCGAAATTTAAAACCTTGGCCCTACATAAGTCAATGGAAACTTATCCGTTGTGCGACCAAGAAGTCTTGCCATTCCTTTTATTATCTTGTCGGTATCGATATCGAAGAATCTGGATTTGTGAAAATTGGATCTCTGCCCACTAACCAAATCATAGCATTTGATAATTAACTTTAAGTTGAGAACTTTATCAGCTTTAGGAACACTAAAGACTAGGGTATCGTTTGCAAAATAAAGATGGGAAATCCCTACTTGTTGATCTCCCGATCTGAAGCCTTCGATTTGGCTTTGCTCATTTCCCTTCTCAAGCAATCTACTTAGGGTCTCTACTACTATTACAAATAAGAAAGGGGATAGAGGGATAGGGGGATAGGGGGTCTGTTAGAAGGGTCGTATAATCCCCGAGCAAAATCGCTATGCGCAGCGGAATTAAATCGCATAGTATAATTATTAATTTTTCAATTCTGCGCTTAGCCTAGGATTTCTAGGAACTAGATTATATTTTGGTGATAAAATAAACAGATAAAAATCATACCTTTGTAGAAATTACCACGAAGAAGATCGTTTGCTTGATCTACTCCCCAAATCGTCACGAACGAACCCTTCTTCGCGAATGCCGCAAGTTGATCCGATGGGATCCTTTGATCTTTACACAAAGGGATAGAACAACTCTTGTTCTATTTAGGGATCTGATCTAAATCAGATCTAATGGATGTGATTATCTCAATCCTATATGGAGCTTTAATGGTGTTGAATAGAAGTAATGGAGAGAGATAGAGAGAGAGGGACATTTTTCACTTATGGGAGGTTTTTCCAAAAGCAATACTTTTCTTGTAAAACCAAACGTCCACCCTTGCTTATATATTTGAAGTTTGTATTTGTTTTTCCTTTTTGAAATCCTAAAAGATCTCAAATAAGATTTATCCAAAGTTGTGTGCAACTTTTTCCAACTTTTTAAATTACAAAGTCCAACAAATTTTGGACATTTTTGCATGCCCAAGTTGGGCGTGTAGCTTTGCCCAACCAATTGGTTTTTCAAATCAAATTCCTAAATATTCTCCTCTAAGATCTCCCCTTTTACTTTAAACGTTTTACACGCCCAAGTTAGGAGTGTGAGAAGCCCATGGGATTTAGATAAAATCCCTACAATAATTCCAAAGTATCTCTTTGCTATCTCTTAGGAAATTGGTTTCCTAATACAACTAGTTTTCCTCTTTTCAACACAAATATATAACTATTATATTTAATTTAATAAATAAGATAATTTCAATTGTTATCTTCCAATTCTACCCCTTTTATTTTGGATGAAATTCCATTTTAGGGCACATAGAATAACAGGGTCACCCTGCCTTAAGCTTCTAGATGACTTGAAAATGCCTTTAGGTGATCTATTTATCCAAATTAAAAATCAAGATGAGGAGATACACCTCATGATCCATAAGCACTACTGATTCCCAAATCCCTTCCTCCTTAGGAGTTACTCCAGACAATCCCATTTCTTCACTCGATCGTAGATTTTTTCCATATCCAACTCAGACACTCTTCTTACCTTGTTTAAAATAATAGTCTACTATTTCATTAACAATTAGTATACTGTCAAGGATCTACCTCTCCATAACAAATGTGGACTGGTTGTTAGAGATCATCTTTGGTAGCATCTTCTTGAGCCAACCTACCAGAAATTTTGCCAGCACTTTATATAAACATCCGAATGAGCGCAATAAAGGTTGCCTTAGTTCCTTTGTCGAGCTCTAAGCCTTCGTAATATTCTTCAAAAAGTTGAGGATGTCTCTTTTTACAAAATCCCAATAACTTTGAAAAAATACCAAACAAAATCCATCCGCCGTAAAAAAAGGGTGCTCCCCATCTTCTCTCTCTTACTAACACCAGTATTACTGTCTAGATCTATGTTCATGGATTACATAGTTGACCGGTTATATATAACCTTCCTCCGCCCAGGTGCTCGGTCCCTGCCTAAGGCGAAAAGACCCAGCCTTATCTCTTCTTCATCGAATGGTTTTTCTAAAGAGGCTCTATCGCCTTCCTTCACCCTGCTAAAAGTCACACCTCCATGTAAGGGTCGAACCACATTCTCAGATAAATATGGATTAGAATAAAAATTCACAATTTCCTTCACTGTAACATCCTTCTCCCTCAGAACTCCATCCACCTGCAGAGCAGCAATTCGGTGCCTCTCCTTTTACAACTGGCTATTCCATAAAAGGTGTCCTCAATTTGTACCTCCAGAAAATTTCTTCTAGCACCACCCATTGAATTCTTCTTTCAAGGATCACATCTCCTCTACGATTCCAGTGTGGCCACGCCCTCCTCGTCGGCCCTGGATATTTCATGGATTCTATAGATCAACCTCTTTTTCCTCTCCGTTCCTCCTCTATGGTTCTCTTGGTTCCACTCATTCGATTTTCTTTTAATGTAGCGGAGTTTCTTACCGATCATCACATCTACCGGATCTTAAGCTGTGACTTCATTCCACCACCCACCCAATCTCTCTTCCATTTTTGGATCTTCTAACCAAGTCAATTCAAATCGAAAGGGAATGTGACTCCCGGACTAAAGTCTGGGATCTAGGCTTGGACAATGATCCGATATAGTGTTAGGTAAAGCCAATTAACAAACATCGGGAAGGCAGAGAACTATTGAGGGCAAATAGGTTGAAATTACATGGTGGAACCGTGGAAGTACCTAAATTTATGAATGGTAATATTAGCCCCTTCAAGAAAATAAAAGTAAAAGAAAATTGATACGGAAACTGAGTTGGGAACCAGCAATAAAATCTTAACATGTGACAATTACTTAGCCTTATTTTAGTTTCTTTTTTTTTTTGTTTTTCATATAATGAGAAAAATACGCCTCCCTATGCCATGTTGCATATATTGGAAGACTTGACTAGTAGCTTACTTGTAAAGTTGGTTGTCATGTGACATTTGGTTGCAAAAAGGAGTTAAAACCAGGGAAGCAGGATTCGTACCTGAGGGTGGGGATTCGCGATTCCCCGAATCGCAAATCAGAATCGTGATTCGATTCGATTCCCCGATTCTGGGGAATCCCGAATCGATTCCGTCGGAACCCCGATTCCCAATTTATGAAAACCCCGATTCCCACTTTATAGGAACCCCGATTCCCACTTTATAGGAACCCCGATTCCCAGGTGATTCCCTGCGAATCCCCAGCGAATCCCAACTCCCCAGTGACTCCCAGCGATTCCCCGGCGAATCCCCGACGAATCTCTGGCAAACCCACGATTCCCGCTTTCGAATCCCGCTTTCGATTCCCGCCTTGGCAACCTTGGTTAAAACCTCATAAGACTACTTGCCCACTATTCTGCTTATCAGGTTCTTATCTGCTGAGGTGGTATCCTTTGACTCTACTACAAAAAAAATCTTCAAGATATGTTTGGTTGCACAGTATATGGGGTTTATTAGGTTTTTTGGTTGGTTTTGGCGTGCCCCGTTCTCTACTAGTGGTGTTTAGTTGCATATTTTGATTCAAACTACCAGGAGATTATTTGCCTTTTTCTCCACTGTAAACGCCCATGTGGCGTAACTTTTGTCCCTGAACAAAAGAGTTGAAAAAAGGTTTTTTGCTAGTAGAGTCTTGGGATTTAGCACTCTTTTCTCTCTTCTTTCTATATTGATAATGACATCCCTCTTACCCCTTATTTTGGTAATGACACTCCATAGTAGGAAACTGCTTTAGTTGACAACCAAACACTACTTACCACTACTCTACGATCCATTACACCTGTTGACTACTTCATTCCCAAAAAGTGTCTGTTTGGATGCACGAAGCACCAAGGTGTCCTAATAGAGTCATGGGTAAGTAGTCAGCTAGTAGAGTAGCAGGTGAATAGTCCATTCGTAGAGTTGCGGGGTACTAGTCTCCTAGTAGAGTAGTGGTGAACCCCCATAGTGTGTTTGGTTGTCAAGGGTGAGTTAGTAGTCTCGTAGTAGTCTCCTTGTAGATTATTGATAGAGAGGAGAGAAAGAAAGAGAAAGAGAGACATAAATCCCACAACACTATTACAAAGGAACTACCTTTGTTTGGTTGCATGCAGTTGCCTTGTATAGTAGTGATGAATTAAAACTTGAAACTATTCAACAAGTGTAATAGCAGTGAATTAGTCTACTCTTGCAATAGTCGTAAATGGTGTTTGGTTGTCAATTGAAGTAGTTTCCTGGTGCAGAGTGTCATTACCAAAATAAGGGGTAGTAGGGGTGTCATTACCAATATACATAGAGAGAAGAGAAGAGAGAGAATAGTACTAAATCCCAAGATTACTAGCAAAACACCTTTTTTCATGTTGTTTGATGGGGGCAAAAGTCATGCCACGAGCAAAAAAGGGAGAGACAAGTAGTCTCTTAGTAGTTTGAATCAAAACATGCAACCAAACACCACTAGTAGATGACGTGGCAACCAAAACAAAGTAAACCCCATAAATTGTGCTACCGAAGAGACCCAAGCTTTTTAGTAGTAGAGTTAAAGGGTATCACCTCAACAAACTATGGAGTTACAGGTAGACTAGTGGGTAAGTAGGCTTCTAGGATTTTAGCTTCTTTTTGCAACTAAACACCCCATGACACCCTACTTTACTACTAAACTACTAGTAAAGTCCTCCATATCATACAACCAAACAACTCAAAAGTTTGATTTTTTGTAGTATAGTTGTGAGATCTCTCTCTCTCTCTCTCTCTCTCTCTCTCTCTCTCTCTCTCTCTCTCTCTCTCTCCAAGGAGACTACTAATCCACCCTTGACAAGCAAGCACACCATAGTGTTTACCACTACTCTATCAGGAGACTAACTACCCCACTACTCTACTAGTTGGCTACTTACCCACTACTTTACTATGGATTTGCTTGTTCTTTATCTCGATTCGGCAGCCAATTTCCACAGCAGCACTCAAAAGTAACTATGGATAAGAGTAAAACCACGAGAAAGAGTAGACATTATAAGGGCTGTTTACAATCAGAATATAGTTGTTGGATTGGCTACTCATAGGATGGGCTATCTTTCTTGTATAAGTTTATCTTAAAATCTATCTTGGCTGTTGTTCATTAATTTTATTTTGGTATATCTTATCCAAAATCAAAGATGGAAGTCAACGGAGGATGGAAAATGTATGAGGATGGACCAATTGGATGTTGGGTTTGCATGATTGGTACCAGTTTTTGGACCATGAATGACATACATCTCTATCAGTCAAAGGTTAATACAGTGAGTCGCCGGAGTGTCCCTCTCAAAGGGACAGTTTGATCCTCGCCATTCGCAAGAGTGGAAGGCTGATTTCTGGGCATTACACTTGGTCATGATGGAGGTGAAACAATCTCCTACTCATAGCCCTTCCACTTTTTAAAAACCCCACACCATCTTCGATATGAAAAACCCATAGATTTCTCTTCTCTCCATCATCTTCTCCAATCTTCTGATTCGCCATACAACCTCTTTCTCTCCGCAACCGTCAATCTCTACGTCTGTACAAAAAATGGTGGGTCTAAAAAATTTCCACCGTTCTCAGCGGCATTCGATTCAAGCACATCTTCTCACTCCACTTCCAGCTGCGTTTCCACTTTCTTCCTTCCCTTTAATGACATCTCTGATCTCATCCAAAACCTTAGAAATCTTTTTTTTAAACCCCCAAAACCTTAGAAATCTCCTACCCTCTCCGTGGGTTGATCGCATTGCTAACCAATATGGAATCCGATCAAGACAACTTCTGTTGGAAATTTCTCATCTGATTATCCTCGACTTTTGTTGCTTACATTCTTCAATCCATTGAAATTCTTAAAAAAGAACCATAAACATAAACCAACGTTTCAGTTCATATGCTTGAATCTTGCATTTACCTGATCGATATCTTGTCTATGCCTAGGAATTTGGATAGAGTTCTATTGTTAGTTGCCAAAATTAGACGTAGAGAGTTTGTATTGACGATGGGCGCGCCAAATGCTTCAATAAGAAGCTTGGGGGTTTTGGGAGTGGTCGAGGAATTGCTGTGGGTTTGGTGTCGAATGAAAGACTTTTGAATTGAGAGGAGTTTATTTCATTATAATTTTTTGATGGATGGGTTGGTGACTTGTATGTTTTTCGAATCCACAGAAAGGGTTTGCAAGGTTATGGAGATGGGGGGAAGATCCATCCGGACGTGGTGACGTATAATATATTGATTAAAGGGTATTGTAAATCTAGAAAAACTCAAAAAGAGATGGAGAAATTTAGGGACTTGTAAAAAAAAAACTTCGACATAACATATTATTCAGGAGCGGGTTTCAATTCGTGTTTAGTCCTTTACCATGAAATGGAGGACAAGGGAGTGAAGATTCAAGATATCAAAAGGGCCTTAGCAAAAGTTCATGTATCTCCTTCCTTCCTCAAAAGGGTCTTATCATAAGTTCATTACTCCTACCTCACAACCACTGCAGTGACAGATTAATGTGGTTGATATCTACTGATATGATTCTTTTTGTGAAATTGGCTTGGTTCTTTCCTCGCTCAAAAAATCCAATTAGCTCCTATGATTTGTGTTAGGAATTAACAACGCAACAGAATAACGATGCAAAGATAAACGAAAGATTCACACACAGAACACACAGATTTACGTGGTTCACTCAACCAGTTTGGTATTGGCTACGTCCACGGCAGAGCGACAAGCCAATGATTCCCCTTTTCTGAAGAAAAGATTACAAACCCTCACGCCTGTCCGTAGCGTCTCCTGATATCACATCCCTTTTATATGGCGTTCAGAAACGTGTTACAATAAAGAAAAAATCCTAATTCATGAAAGTACAAAACTACCCCCAGTATAAAAATACCTTAAGGTAAAGTGTACAATACTTTCCATATTAGACTGAGATCAGCCTTCACCAATAACAATCTCCCACTTGATGACTGATATCTGCACTTCCACTGAATAGCTTCACTCCTCATGACTTATTGCTCTCGCATCCATCAATCATACATGAAGATCAATCAAAGTTGAGCAAAGGCTCAACTTTTCCCTTATCTGCATGCCAAGAATTTGCTTCGCCTCACCCAAATCTTTCATGTCAAAGCTTTTGGACAGATTCTTCTTGAGTTCATTAATTCTTTGCATATTTGATCCTGCAATAAGCATATCATCTACATGCAATGCAAGAATTATGAAATCTCCATTTTCAAATCTTTGAAAATAAACACAGTGATCAGACTGACATCTGGTAAAATTTGAAACCTGCATAAACTTGTCAAATTTCAAATACCACTGCCTTGGAGCTTGTTTGAGGCCATACAAACTTCTATTTAATTTGCAAACCAGATTCTCCTTTCCCTTGACTTCAAAGCCTTCAGGTTGATGCATGTAGATCTCTTCTTCCAAATCACCATTGAGAAAAGTAGTTTTAACATTGAACTGCTCAAGATGTAAATTTTCTATAGCCACGATACTCAACAAAATGCGAATTGAAGTCGTTTTAACAACAGGAGAAAATATTTCTTTGAAGTCAATACCTTTATTTTGTGCAAACCCTTTTACCACAAGCCTTGCTTTGTACCTCTTCGTTCCCCTGATTTCATCTGTCACCCTGTATACCCATTTGTTGTACAATGCTTTCTTTCCAGCTGGCAGTTTCACCAAATCCCAAGTTTTGTTTTGTTTCAATGAGGCCATCTCCTCATTCATGGCTTGCTCCCACTTTATTCTAGAATCATCTTGCATTGCTTCATGAAAACATGAGGTTTAATCTATCTTGAAGATCTTCTAAGAATAGGAGTTTCCGGTTCCTGCACTTGAAGATTATCACCATAACTGCTTGCAGATTCAACATCTGAATTTCCAAAATCATCATCTGAACTTTCTGGAATTTCTTGCACACTAGATCTGATCCCACCTGCAATCTCATCGAGTTCATCTTTTCTACTTTCCTGTTGTCTATCTTTGTACATGCAATTCTCATTGAATATAACATCTCTACTCCTGATGATTTTGTTATGTTCATAATCCCATAAACGATAACCAAAAGCATCACCACCATATCCAACAAACGCACATTTAATAGACTTAGGATCAAGTTTCTTTCTATTTTCTTTATCAACATGAGCATAAGCAATGCAACCAAAAGTTCTCAAAAAAGAGTAATTTACCTGTTCTCATGTCCAACCTCCTCTGGAATCCCTCCATCTAATGCGCTAGATGGACTCCTATTTATCAGAATAACAGCAGTGTCAACTGCTGCTGCCCAAAACTGTTGAGGTAACCCCGAATGAATCCTCATGCTCCTCGCACGCTCCAGGATGGTTCTATTCATTCTCTCTGCAACGCCATTCTGTTGTGGTGTGGAACTGTTTCCAATCTTCTGATTCAATTGAGTGAATTGAAGCTCTTAAAGTTTCCATCATCATACTCTTTGCCATTGTCCGTCTTAAGATATTTGACTTTGTTTCCTGTTTCAGTTTCTACAAGAGCTTTCCACTTCTTGAAAACATCAAACACATCAGATTTATTTTTAATTGCAAAAACCATGTTTTTCTACTTGCATCATATATAAAGGAAACAAAGTAAGATTTTCCACCGAAAGAATTTACCTGAGCTGGTCCCCAAATATCTGAATGTACCACTTCTAACCTTTCTGTTTTCTTCTTGTTCCCTCCTTTCAGAAAGCTAACTCTCTTCTGCTTTCCATACACACAATCTTCACAGAACTCAAAATCAACCCCCTTCAAACCAGGTAACAGATTTCTTGAGTGTAGATTCTTCATGCCAGTCTCACTCAAATGCCCAAGCCTGTGATGCTAAAGTGTAGTATTCCCATCTGTAGAAGCTACTGAAATAGTATAATCATTAGTGCCAGTAAACATGTACAAAATACCAACTAGATTACCCTTGGCCACTACCAGAGACCCTTTTGTAATCTTCCGTTGACCATTACCGAAACCAACAAAATACCCTTCACTGTCCAGTTTGCTTGTTGAGATGAGATTGTTCTTTAAGTCGGGATCATGGCGTGCCCCGTCCAACTTTAAGTGGCCACCATTAGACAATTTTAACAAAATTGTACCTATTCCTATAATCTTACATTCTTGTCTGTTTCCCACAGTTACACATCCATAATCACCATGAATATAATCATGAAAATAATGCTTATGAGAAGTACAATGAAAAAAAGCAGCAGAATCTATAAACCAAACTTCAGATTTAACATCTACTGATACAGATAAACACAAATCACCATATACCTCATCATTCGTAGATAAACACAAATCACCATATACCTCATCATTCGTAGACACCATGTTTGCTTCGTCATCACTATTCTGCTGACCTTTTTCACCTTTGTTCTTCTCCTTCCAGCAATCTTTCCTCATATGTCCAATCTTGCCGCAATTCCAGCATTTTCCTTTGATTTTTCCTTCAGTTTTCCCTTTTCCACTTGACTTTGATCTGCCTCAGGATTGTGACTTTTTGCCATTCGAAGTACTTCCTCTATGTTGTTGTCTGCCCCTTGTTTCAACTGACAGAACAGTGCCAGATGAGACCTCTAAACTTTTTCTGCGCATCTCATCACTCAGTACACAACTGACAACATCGTTGAATACTAACTTTCCTGTGATTGTATTACTTACAGCCATAACCAAGTTATTCCAACTTTCTAGCAAAGAACACAAGAACAACAGAGCCACAACTTCATCATAAAAAGTCAAATCAACAGATTGTAATTGACCAATAATCATATTAAATTCATTTAAATGATCGGCTATGGAAACGCTATCAGACATCGTCATATTAAATAACTTTTTCATGAGGAAAACTTTATTTAATGCAGAGGGTTTTTCGTATAACTTAGCTAGGGTTTCCATGACTCCAGCGGTTGTGGTTTCTTTGGAGATATTGAAGACCACCTGCGACGTGAGAGATAACCTCACCGTAGCCAACGCCTTTCTGTCCAAAATCTTCCAATCTTCAGCCTTCATCGCTTCCGGCTTCTTGCCCAACGGAAGATATAGATCTTTCTGATAAAGACAGTCCTCGATCTGCATCTTCCACCACTGAAAGTTCTGCCCGTTAAATTTCTCAACTTTCGATTTTCCATCTTCTGCCATTGCTCCCACTCAAGCGAAAAATCTTGTCAGATTCGCTTTTCAACCTCGGCTCTGATACCAGTTGTTAGGAATTAACAACGCAGCAGAATAACGATGCAAAGATAAACAAAAGATTCACACACAGAACACACAGATTTACGTGGTTCACCCAACCAGTTTGGCATGGGCTACGTCCACGGCAGAGCGACAAGCCAACGATTCCACTATTCTGAAAAAAAGATTACAAATCCTCACGCCTCTCCGTAGCGTCTCCTGATATCACATCCCTTTTATATGGCGTTCAGAAACGCGTTACAATAAAGAAAAAACCCTAATTCATGAAAGTACAAAACTACCCCCAGTATAAAAATACCTTAAGGTAAAGTGTACAATACTTTCCAAATTAGACTTAGATCAGGCTTCACCAATAACAATTTGGAATCCAATTGTTGCTCCTAAGATTTCTTATTTGCCAGACGAGTTTTCCTATTGAGATTTCAACCATGCCGCAGTTGCAACACAAATTATAGGCTTGCCTTCATATTTTATCTCTCTACAAAAGAGTAGAAGAAGCCATGTCTTACGTCCTTCTCAGTTGTTCTTTCTTTAAAGTTATTTGGGCTGCCATTTGTTCCTAGTTTGATCTCCCCAACCAATGTGTTAGCTCATCTTTGCTCAATATGGATGGCTAAGCTCAATTTCTCTAGCCATGGTAAAATATTTGCCCGGTCTACTTGTTTTTATGCTGTTTGGGAGATTTGGTTTGCTTGGAACATGGCCAAATTTCAAGAAACAAAAGCCTCTAGATATCGAATTATTCAAAGCGTTAAGGTGTGGAGTCTAGTAAAGGGCGGAGGTTCATATAGCATGAGGGGGGGCGCCCCCCCACCCCCCCCCCCCACCCCCGGCACACACACACAAATGACTTGCAAAATCTATTTATGGTGCATGGCTGTACATGCATGTGTTACGTAACTATTAGGAAAAATAAATTAGTCATTTTTTATCTGGCAGGATATTCTCAGTTTGGTAGGATAAGAGTTATTTGTTAGTAGGACTCTATGTGATAAAATGTTACATAACTATTAGGAGAAATAAATTAGTTATTTTTTATCTGGCAGGATATTCTCAGTTTGGTAGGATAAGAGTTATTTGTTAGTAGGATTCTATGTGATAAGCATTGTGGATGAGTTTCATTGACTTACATCCTTTGTTGGCCCTAGTTTTTAGGAGCGAAGGCTTATTAATTGTAAACGTTTCCATTATGAGAATCAATGAAGAAAACTGTTTCAGAAATTGTGTCTAGTGCACAAAGGAGGATCGATCCTTCCCTCGAAGTGGATCAAAGAGGCTGATCTTCCCTCTAAGAAGATCAATCAAGTTACGAACCGATCCGGGTTCGTAACAAGATCGATTCGGGTTCGTAACAAGTGGTATCAAAGCTTTAATACCACTTGTTACGAACCCAGATCGGTTCGTAACTTGATTGATCTTCTTAGAGGGAAGATGAGCCTCTTTGATCCACTTCGAGGGAAGGATCGATCCTCCTTTGTGCACTAGACACAATTTCTGAAACAATTTTCTTCATTGATTCTCATAATAGAAACATTTACAATTAATAAGCCTTCACTCCTAAAAACTAGGGCCAACATAGGATGTAAGTCAATGAAACTCATCCACAATGCTTATCACATAAAGTCCTATTAACAAATAACTCTTTTCCTACTAAACTGATAATATCCTGCCAAATAAAAAATAACTAATTTATTTCTCCTAATAGTTACGTAACATTCCACCCCTCTTGAAATCAACCTTGTCCTCAAGGTTGAAGATTAAACGCTGGCCCGTTGGTGATGAATCAGATCTTGCACTCTTTCCGGAAATCTTTTTCTGTCTCCCGCCTTTTCTTCCTCTCTTTGTCTTGTGGTATGTCATCATCAGTGTCTCAACCCCATTTTTAAAACGATCCTATCATGGCATTCATCAAAGCTACTTCGTTGTGTCTTTTTAGAATGATTTAGACGTTGATGAACGAATGGCCGTGTGTGGGATTTTTTCCGATGGTGGTAGACTCTTCGGCTGTAAATTTTCTTTCTCGGCTTTTTTCGCCTTTTCTTCTGGCTGATTTTTTTCTCCCTTCTTTTCTCTTCTTTTTCTGTTTCGCCGTTTTCTTTTCATCGTGCACGCCTTTTCGATCGTTGTCCTGATTTTGTTCAAGCCTTCTACAAACCGTCGATGTCCTTCCATCATTTTCAAAACAAGTGCTTTGATCTTCTCAAGATCTCCAGATGTGGATTCCCAAAACTCCGAAGGTGTAGCCATTGCGCAAGATCGACGGCTCTGATACCACTTGTTACGAACCCGGATCGGTTCGTAACTTGATTGATCTTCTTAGAGGGAAGATCAGCCTCTTTGATCCAATTCGAGGGAAGGATCGATCCTCCTTTGTGCACTAGACACAATTTCTGAAACAATTTTCTTCATTGATTCTCATAATGGAACGTTTACAATTAATAAGCCTTCACTCCTAAAAACTAGGGCCAACATAGGATGTAAGTTCATGAAACTCATCCACAATGCTTATCACATAGAATCCTAATAACAAATAACTCTTATCCTACCAAACTGAGAATATCCTGCCAGATAAAAAATAACTAATTTATTTCTCCTAATAGTTACGTAACAAACATGCTTAGCTAGTTTAGTGGCCATGGCCCTCCAAAGACCAATGCAGGCAAGTGTAAATTACTCCGGCCCCCAAGTGTAAATTCCTGGCTCCACTCCTGAGTCTAGTGATAATCTCGAACTTGAGTCATATCTGGAGTAAAGATTACAAGCTCTCCTGGTCCTCTAAGAAGAAATTCAATAGATGCATCCTTTGCTCCTAAAATTACTCAAAAGTCAAAACTGATTTATCATTCAAAGAAAAAGAATTACTCAAACTGATATGGACCCCTCCCCCGCAAGACTAGAAAACATCGATGGCTTCTTAAGTCTAGGCTCGGTTGACTGTGGTGGTGTCATCAGGTCGAACTCTGCTTTGTTTTTGTTGGGGTACTGCTCAAATTTTATGTCTCTATTTCTACTGTTGAGTTTCTGGTTGTCTTGGTGAGTTCAAATTTTGAAACTCCCATCTGGATTGAATGTGACTCTTCCTTTGATGCTGATGCTATCCAGAGGAAAACCATGATATCATCGCAGCTCTTGACAATTCTAGACAGAATTTAAGGTCGCCTTAATAATGTCCAATGGCACATCTCCCTAATTCGTAGAGAGGGGAATCATGTGGAAGATTGGTTTCAAATGAAGGGATCAGATCCTCTTAGGACAGGTAAGTTGTTCTTGACTCTAGCTGGCATTATTCAGTTTCTTATAGATGATGCTAACGGAATGCCCCACTACTTTTTGTCCTCGTTTTTGTTTTGCTTCCTTTATGTTGATTACTCTATTTATGTGGTTTGGATTAGCGGATCAGCCTTGCTACCAGCTCCCCTATTATGCATTATTCCTTTTTTTTTTCTTAATTAACTCTTGCTTAGCCTGCAAAAAAAGGAAGGTTGAGGCATGCCAAGGACTATGCTACCATAAATATACTAGGCTACCATAAATATCCCTCTGAAGATCATCTAGATGCAATTGGTATACTAGGGATTCGCTTCAAAAATCCAATACCATTTACTTGATTGGACATCCTTGATGATGTGAATGCATCATTTGAGGACTTGATGAACATAAACTTACGAGTTGCTATGGCGATCTCAAAGATTGAAGAAGTTAAACCAAAGTCTGATCTATGTCTGTCCTGCAACTCAATCGATAATCCGAATCATTAATCAATAAGCAAAAGCATCGATCTATAGGTCCAGATAGCGATCGACAGATCTGTACATGGATCTATATAAGATGTTTATTGTGCATAGTAGTAGTGGATAAAGGCGAGTCAGCATTGATCAATGATCCATTTCATCAATCAATGAACCAAAGTATCGATCGATGATTGATACAGAAAAATGGTGACAATTATTTTTTTTAAACTTTTATTTTTGGATTTCTTGATTTTTTTTCCTTGTGTATTTCTTATGGATTTTGGAATCTTTCGTCGTACTATTATCTTAGAATAGTAGAAGGGATTTTAGGATTTCTTTAAATGGTAATTTCCCTCTTGCAAGAAGAGGTTTTATTAATTTTGGTAGGGATTGTACACTTCTGGCTATATTGGCCGTTAATTACATTTTTTGAAGAAGAAATCACCTCTAATTATCCATCAAGAGGTTCCCTATCTAAATACAAGTTTTTATTATTATCCCAAAAGAGACGCTCTTGGTGAATGCGAGTTTCCTTTAGTCTTAGAGAGAGAGAGAGAGTGAATTTGACTGTCTGATATTTTTGTTTCTGAGTTATTTTTTACTCTTTTGTAAAAGATTCTCTTGGGAGAGAGAAACCTTTTGAGTCGTCTCAGATGATTTTATTTCGACTCTTTTGTAAGAGAGTTCTCCAAAAGAAGAACTCTCTTGAGTCATTTCATCTTTTTCTCGGATCCCTGCAGAGAAAGGTCTTCTGGCATCTTTCTCCCGTAAACTAGTAGAGAAAGGTCTTCTGGCATCTTTTCATCTTTCTCTCGTAAACCGGTAGAGAAAGGTCTTTTGGCCTCTTTCTCCTATAAACCGGTAGAGAAATGTCTTCTTTTCATCTCTCTCCTGTACACCGGTAGAGAAAGGTCTTCTAGCATCTTTCTCCCGTGAACTGGTAGAGAAAGATCTTATTTCTTTTCATCTTTCTCCCGTAAATCGGTCGAGAAAGGTCTTTTGACATCTTTCTTCCGTAAACCGGTAGAGAAAGGTCTTCTTACTTTCTCTCTTAAATTGGTCGAGAAAGGTCTTCTTTCTTTTCATCTTTCTCTCGTAAATCGGTCGAGAAAGGTCTTTTGGCATCTTTCTCCCATAAACCAGTAGAGAAAGGTCTTCTTTCTTTTCATCTTTCTCCTGTAAATCGATCGAGAAAGGTCTTCTGGCATCTTTTGAGTAGTCTGCAAAAAATGGAAAAAGAACTGAAATGGAAAAGAACTGTTAGTTTTTTGGGAGATCTTTTCCTTTTCTTTCTTTCTCTACTTCCTTCTTTTGCTCTTTATTTGCGTAACTTCTTTCCTCTAAAAGATACGATCTTTCGTCTTGGATTGAATGGTAGCGGAAAGCGTTGTGTTGGACCCATTGGCTTCCAAGGGTGAAGGCTGCATGATGCTCTTTTAAATTGTGGGAGAGGGGTACATCCATTGTACTTGTATACTTTTATTCCTCGAACTGTATACTCTTGTTCCTCTAACTGTAATTTGTCCTTGGGCTGTTGAAGCATTGCAAGATAGTCTGCTGCCCATTTTGCACCTAGGTCTGTCTGTCCTATCACCACTTCTCTTGGGCTGTATCTCATCGCTTGACGAAGCCGACACGCTGCCATATCTTTGCTTCATTGGTTGTATGGTGTTTACCGCCATTGTTGCCGAGAACTTGAACTGTCCTTTCAGTCACAGCTTTGGCTTTTGATAGCTTTGTTGCTACGCAATCTGCTGTGTCAATATTTGTTGTTGATGGATATCAATCCATATAGAAATTGAGGAATTAATGAAGGCGTATTCAAGGGAAGGACTGTCATAATCAGAAGCCTTTGCGGAATCAGTAAACTTGATCCCATGGAAAGCATTGGAGATAAGAACTGGAGAGAGGGAACATGAAGAGGAGGGAAAATATAGGTTTTGGGTACCACCAAGATTATGATGCAAAGGTTTGTGGGCAACCAGGGAGAGACTAAAGAAAGAACTGGGAGAGAGATAGATCGGCTATTTCCTCCGTCTCGACTCTTTATTCCTCCTTGTTCGTCTCCAGCAAGGCAGCAACAACCCTCTTTTGTATTTCTCCAATGCCTCTTTATCTTCCTCCAACCCTCTATTTCTAATTCTTGTGGAAGAGCCTCCTCGAAGCAGCGGCTACCTCCTGGACTCTTTTCCTCCTCCTCTTGGATTGATTTCTGGAAGCTCCCTCTCAGTTTTTGATTTATCGGAGAGCTCCCTTTTGCTGTTGGTTTTTTCTTTAAATAAAGGATGGGCAATAGCTCCGTTACCTATCACGTGTTCTTCACGTAACTGACCATGATCCTTTTTAGTGACACTTCTCATTACGTGCAAGAGTCCACGTGAGTTGGTTTTTTTAAGCACCACTATGCTATCTTTTCTCTTCTTTATCGGTTTATTGTGCAACAGCCTTTGACCAGTTCTCTCTCTTTCAAGTAAAGATATATCAAGAGGCCACATGTAGATCTTAAAATTACTCACCTTACCTCTTCCTACTAAAGTTGCCTCCACATTTCATTGCTCCTTATACTTTACTGGTTTTTTGCTTTTTCACCACTTTCCCATTATCTTTTCATAAAAGCTATCTTGTATAATTTTCCTAACCTGCTAAGGTTTGGTTTCAAAAAATGATTGGTCCCTTTTTTTCTCCAACCAATCATATCCCATCTCTTCCCGATTCTTTAAACATTTTGAGCATACATAAGAAACTGATGCATGGCCCATGTTACTTTTTGTTCATGTTGGAACAGTTCCTATATCCATTTAAATTTGATTTGCATATACGGTTTCTTTTAATCAAACCAAATATAACCCATGCCCATGCCCGTGTAGGGATCTGCTAAACGAGCATAACTCATTTTATAGGGGAACTGCATATTAAGGAGACCACTATAAATATGAGGGTTGGGCTCATCTGATGGATATGATTTTTTGGGCTACAACCTATTTGCATTATGGCCCGTCAAATGAATGGTACTCATTGTATAGAAGAACTGCATATTGAGGAGACCCCTGTAAATCTGAGGGTTGGAATCAAGGTTGCCAGAGCGGGAATCGAAGGCTCCCTGGATGGTCGGAAGCAGGAATCGTGAAGTCGCCGGGGAATCGGTGGGGAGTTGGGCATCGCCAGAGAATCTCCGGGGAATCGTCGAGAAATCGCGTTTCATATAACATTAAACTACGGTTCCCAAAAGTAGGAATCGGGTTTCCGGGGAATCAGGTTTCCGGCGAATCCGAACCGGAATTCCCAATTTTTGGGGATTCGAGAAGATTCCCGTTTTGGATTCAAGAACTTGGGAATCGAGGTTCCCCACTCCCAGGGAAGAATCTTGCTTCCTTGGTTGGAATCATCCACTGGGTATGATTTTTTGGGCTACAACTTATTTGAATTGTGGCCCATTAAATGGATGGATCGGATCATCCTATGTGTATATTAAGGAAACCTCCTATAGATCAGAGGGTTGGGATCATCCGCAGGATATGATTTTTGGACCACAACCTATTTACGTTGTGGTCCATCAAATGAATAAAGCCATGTCGGTTGCATCATGATGATCCAAAAGATCAACGGCATTGATTACACTTGTATGTCCCAAGTGTGATCAATGCCGTTAATTACACCGTTTGGATAGCGAATTTGTGGGCTCCAATTCACGCTTTAATGTGGTGAGGCCAGACAAGCAAATATTTTTTTAAATAAAATTTCTATGCCAACAATGGTTTGTAAGCATAAAAAAAGGCATAACAGAGGTTGAATGGTACTTTTTGACCAGTTTTGAATATTGAAATTTCTCTTTCAAAGTTTGCAGCAAATTTGGTTAGCTATTTTCGTGGGTTTCTAGGGTTTCACATGAACACTAGCACATTTCTTATTTTTTTACTTCTCAAGTGCAAGGATTGACTTCTAGCTTTCAGACAATCGATTTATTCCTCAAGTAGTTGAAATTTTGCTCCCGCGCTCATCTTTTTTCCTGTCGTCGTTCTTTGCATTTATCTGGTCCTATTGTCGACCACCTGCCCATACCATTACTAAGGTTTGGCGACTCAGGGTTCATGGATGTAGTAGACAACAAGGGCAATCGGGGTCAGGGAGGGGGAGATGGTACTCAGAGATTGCCTTGAGGAGACATCATGGAGCTCAACATGCCCATCGGTGTACACTACTAAGGGAATAGATTAGAAAACGTTGATGACTCATCCTTCTCTTGATGATATCCAAAAAATGATCCAAAATATATTTGCAGCATCTCTTCCCAATGCCATTTCGATAACCATCTCTGCTACTAGCTCATCAGGTAACTCTTATTGCTTATTTGACTCCCATCCTTTGCCATTATGGTGTTCAGATTTTGATGCCTCCAATCACATAACTAGAGTACACAATAATCTCTATTTTTCGTAGATATATTATCCAAATATTATCCAGAGGGCAAGCCTTGACGCAACGGTAAGGTTGCTCCATTGTGACCTGGTGGTCATGGGTTCGAATCACGGAAACAGCCTCTCTGCATAGCAGGGGTAAGGCTGTGTACATCTAGACCTCCCTAGACCTCGCAATGGCAGGAGCCTCATGCACTGGGCCACCTTTTTTTGTGTGTAGATATATTATCCATAAGAAAATGAGCACTGCTAGAAAAATTGGAATCCGTTTTGTATTAAAAAAAAAAAACCGCATCAACCATTGGAGCCACGTCCACTAAAAGACAAAGGAAGAGAGCTCAAATCCTCGTAAATGAATAAATAAATCTTGAAAATGGTCAAATCATCGGTCACATCAGTCCCATTTTTATTTTCCACACGGGATCCTTTTTCAAAGTGTTTTCCTAAGAAAATTATCATTGCCAATGGAGATCTCATACCTATTTCCGCTTTTGTTTCTATTTCCATCTCTATCTCACTTGATCATTCATTAATTTTTAATAATATTTGATTTATTCCCATTTAAAACAAATTTACTTTCAGAAGGGCAGTTAGTTGAGAATAAATAGTATGTCTCATTTCCATTAATGATTATGCTAGACGGGACCTTTACATGGGGATGGTGATTGGAAGGGGGTGTAAGTGTGGCCAACATTACATCCTACTTTCTTGATTTTTAGTTGCTACATTCTAATTTAATTACAAATAAAGTTGATATTTCTTTACTACCTTTTTCCTATAATAGTGATTAATATCCCCTTATTAAAGAGTATTCTTAATATTCCCTTAGTAAGGAGTATTCTATTTATTTTTTCCACAAGTGATCATGCTACCACAATACCATTTGCATTGGTAGATAGTGATGTATGGGGATCTACCCCAATTTCATGTGTGGGATATTGTTATTTTGTTACTGTGAAAACGACCAATTACTCCAAAAGCTTAAGCCATTGGAGAAGGCGTTATTTAATCTTGTATACTTTAACACTCACTCTCACGAGTGGCCCCTCTTTTTAGGGTTAGCCTACACGTTGCACATGTGGCCCCTCTTTTTGGGTTGTCCATTACATGTGGATTTTTAATATCAAGGAGATTTGAACTTAGGACCTTTGCTCTTTGCTCTGATACCATGTTAAAAGGACCAATTACTCCAAAGGCTTAAGCTGTTGGAGAAGGCGTTATTTAATCTTGTATACTTTAACAGTTATATTTATAGATCATTTTTCTAGTTGTACACAGATGTTCCTTTTCAATAGAAAGCCCGAAGTGGCAAATGTATTTTTTTGCTTTTCTTAGGATGTTTTTTTTTAATGTTAAAAACTCAATTCTACTTGGTCATTAAGATCCCACCGTCTGATTCAATGGGCGTGTACCTTTCTATTTACTTTCAACAATTGTTATAGAAGAGCATCTTATCCCATAGGATTTCCCCCCAAAACCCTCAACAAAATGGGCGTGGTGGACATATCTTATCTACCATTCAAGGTTTTAAATTTCGGCCGAGGACCGAAACCAAAACGTTCTGAAACCAAAATTGCCGACATTTGGTAAATTTCAGCAAAATTTTTAATAAAATATAAAAATTTTATTCCTTTACAGATTTTCAGCCGAAATTTCGGCGGTAATTTCGGTGCAAAAACAACATTTCGAGTGCCTTTGCCGAATTTAGGCCGAAATTTTGGGATTTCGGCTAAAATTTTGGTTTCGGTGAGGACCAAAATTACCCCTGAAACCAAAATTTAAAACCTTGCTACCATTATCACTCTTCTTATTGAGTCTAACGCACCACACTTTCTTTTGTATGAAGCACCTCTTACAAATGTTCATCTTATAAATTATCATTTTTTAAGTCTTAGATGATCTATCCCCCCTTCAATCTCTTTGAAAATCCTCATGATTACTCTTTATTTCATGTTTTTTATTGTGTTTGCTTTGTTCGTCTTCAGTATGATGAATGAGATAAAATTTCTTCTTGTGTAGCTGTGTATGTTCTTGTATGTTATGGGGATGGCCAAAAAGGAGTTTGTTGTTATCATGTTATTTTTCTAGAAAACATTTATCACTATGACCATTAGTCTCCTTATACTTCCTATTTCATACCATATATTTTCATGATGATGCTTCTTTTTTTTCCTTTGAGCATGATATTTTTATTGTGTCAAAGACCAATAATCACTTATCAAAGGAAGAGAAAGAGAGAAGTCTTTTCAACTACTCTTATGTTAGATCTTTATAAGGCGCTAATTCCTCTTCCCCTATTTTAGATTCTGGTTCATCTTATTTGTGCACCATACATCATTCTAGTCGACTATCTACCATTTCTGATCATCTTGATTTTCCTCATCTTTTATTTCATAACTTGATAGTCATTTTATTCCTTCTTACGTAGAAGCAGAAAAGGTTTAGTGTAGACTATGCATGGATAACTTCAAGCTCCACGGAAATGATACATGGGATCTGGATCAATGTCCTTTATATGCATTAGTGATTGGGAATAAATGTGTTCATTCATCAAGTTTGATGGAAACTTAGATTGATATATAGTTTGTTTGTTTGTTTGTTCAGGAATACAAATAAGAGAGTGGGATTGATTATAAGGAGGCATTTTCACCAATGACCAATGACCAAGATGACTACTGTTCACACATCATTGGCCACTCCTTCAAATGGGCACTAAGAACACATTTTTACATAGATCTTCAAGAGCATATATATATATATATGGCTCCTCTATGGAGTATGGACTGAAGCAAGCACATTGTGCTTGGTTTGAAAAGTTTTAGATAGCTATCTTGGGTAATGAATTTTTGTACAGTGCCTCTGATGATTATCTATTTACCAAGTGCAATTGAGCAGCATTCATTTTTCTACTTATCTACGTTGATGATATCATCATCTCATGGGATAATTTGTGAGGTAGTGATTAGCTGAAGTCCTAGGACCTGTGACCGTTGACGTACTTTCTTTTTTAAAGCTATCTTGTTCAGATAGAGGTATATTATTCAGTTAAACTAAATATACCAAGGATTTGATATCTCTTGCACATTGTATGAACATCAAGACTATACCATCCCTTTTAGTCGAACGGTACTCTCCTTTTAGACCACCCCTCCCCAGTCTTATCGCTCTGACATGCGAAAGACCATCTGCGAAATGCCTTTTGCGATGGATGCTAGCAAATTACCCCCCCCCCCCCCCCCCCCCCCCCGGTCTTATCGCTCTGACATGCGAAAGACCATCTGCGAAATGCCTTTTGCGATGGATGCTAGCAAATTAGGGGTGGAACTCAGGTCGGGGCCCGGCCCGACCTGAGTTCCAACCCGACGAGGTTCCACCCGACCCGACCCGAGGAACCCACTTTTCCAACCCAAGTTTTTATGCTTATAGAAAAAAAAAATCATAAAAAATATTGAGTTGAACTCGGGTCGGGTTGCCCAAATCCTCAACCCAAACTCAACTCGAACTCAACCCAAACCCGCAAACCCAACCTGACTCTTTTGTTTTTTCGGGTTGAACCCGACTAGACCTGGCAAACGGGTAACCCGTGCGGGTACGGTAAAAAATACCCGCGATTCTATGGGTAAGTTTTCCGTGTAGGTACGATACCTGCAGGTACGGGTAAAAAATACCCGCTTTCTACGGGTAGGTTTTTCATGTACCGAGCCCGCGCAGGTCGGGTAAACCCGCAAAAGATTAAAATCCACCGTATTTCGAGGAGCGACCTGCAAAAGATTGAAATCCACAAATCAAATACAATCCAAGAGGAATTGAAGTGATTAATAACCCTAACTTGATACAACAGACCTCATCTTCGGACGAATCGCTCTCTTCAACTCAGATCTGCTTCTGCAACTTCATCTCCATGTTCCTGTATGAATAAGATAAGTTTTTTATTCCGGTGGAATAAAGAAACGATTTTGAAGAGATTATAATTGAAATTAGGATATACCTCGTTCTCTGAAGATGATGATTTGCTCTCTTCTCATCTTTGATGTGCTTCGTTGTCTTCTTTTTTAGATTCTTCATGAGCAAAGTTTCTCCTCTACTGAGTTCATAGTTGAAGGGGACTTGGCTTTCTTCTTCTTATTCTTCCTCTAAAGTGAGAGAACCCTCATTATTGAAAACTGTGGAAGGAGAGAAAAGAGTTCGAAAAAACAATGAAAAATTGAAAACCGATGGAAAAAACCCTAACCTAAGTTTTGCGGGTAACCCGCGGGTACGAGGGCCCGACCCAGACCCACCCGCTAGTCACGGGTGCGGGTCTATTTTGTTTGCGGGTAACAAAACTGGTACCCGTACTCCCAAATTTTGCTGCGGGCCGAGACCCGAGTTGTACCCATATAGCAAATCACCTAAAAAAAAATAAAAAAAATAGGGTGATGATATTTTCACCCCCCTACAGTACCTGCACACGAAAATATCATCTCCCAAAAAATATCTTCTAATATCTATTTATCCTTTCATTTACGGAAATGTTATCCACAACCATATTTTGATATTTGCACAAACTCAGCTGCCTTTTATTCTTTAATTGGCTCTAAGAGCTTTTTTTGGGAAATGTAATAACTTTTCGACAGCTCTTTAAATACTAAAAGACAACATGTTTAGCGAAAATATTAATATATGATTGTGCTGATATCGTTTCCCTTCATTTATTATCCTCTTTGAATCTGATGCGATTCTCCATCCCTTTTATTCAGTCACTATCTTTCATTCCCCTCCTTTTCATCTCCTATGCGTGAGTGCATCACACAAGTTTCTTACTAGTTGTAACATTAAATTACAAGTTGGTTTTTTTTTGTTTTTTTTTGTTTTTTTTTTAGAAATGATATATTTGCCCCTTTTGTTTACTAGGGACGTCCACCTCAAGGTAAAAGTGTAGTCATAAATACACTAGAGGTGCGGGGGCGGGGGTACCAAGTAGAAAATGAGGCGCGTATATCACTTTTTCTTGTTTTTTTTACATGGATGTCAAAAACTATGTATACCCAACTGTTCACATTCAACTGCTAAAATTACATATATTATTGAAGGGATTTGATTTGCTCCATCGCAAAAGGCTTTTCGCTGGTCTGTCGCAATTCAGACCAGCCACCTCGTGAATGGAGACAAGTGGCTGGTCTGAATTGCGACAGACCAGCCGCAAAAAGCCTTTTGCAATGGACGCTAGCAATTCCCATTAATGAATGTTGAAATGCATAATTATTATGGTTTTTTTTTTGTCACATAAGATATCTCAAAGCATGGCCTATAAAATGGGAGATTTTATGTGAAGTCAGCCCGTATAGCTTAGTATCTTCAAAAAAATATTGTACAGCCTACACCATTGGATGATCCAAACCGTCCATTTGATGGGCCAAAATGCAAATAGGTTGTGCCCAAAAAATCGTTTCCCTAGGATTAGGGGTGCAACTTGGGTCGGGTTGAGGCCAACCCTAACCCAACCGGAGATAGCATTTCCTCAACCCTAACCGACCCAATCCGGGCCTCGGGTTGAGGATTGTCAACCCTAACCCAACTCGCCTCCGAATTGGGTTGGGCTGGGTTCGGGTTGAGTCGGGTTGGTTTCAAATTCATCTAGGGCCAAACAAAAAAATACAAGGAAAAAACATAATCCTAAGAAAATCATGAAAAAAATAGAGGAGGGAGGTCGGGTTAGGTTGCCAAGGCCTCAACCCTAACCCAACCCGAAAATAAATCGGGTTGGCTTTTCCCAACCCTAACCCGACCGAACTCGAGAAAATGCCATCCCAACCCGAGCCAAAATCGGGTTGAACCCGTCGGGTTCGGGTTGAGCCCGACCCAAGTTGCACCCGTACTTAGGATGAACCCACACAAGAGGGGCCATGAGAGTTTTTGGAGACGGGTCACTATTAAAAGTCGCTTTCGGGTCTTTGTTTAGTTGCTACTCACATTTCATTCTTTCTACATGTTAGGGGGTATTTTGGCCATTTCATCCATCAAATGGGGTAGCTTCTTTGCCTCTAAGAAAACGAACAGGTACTGATAGTTTCGAACAACCCAATTGAAATTCCCATCAGATATTTTTCTCCGATTCCCCAATCTTTGGTTCTGGAAGAGAAATTCGATGGGTTTGGTGAGAAGCCCTTTCTTCATTGGGTTGATTTTGATTATGTTGTTGGGAATGGCCATTTATTTAAGACTCTGGGCTATCGATTCAACCTTCTCAAAAGAAGACAATGAAATGATCAGGTCTTTCTTTCTACCTTTTCATCTTTTATTTTCCTTTTCTTTCTTTAAATTGTCCTTTCTATTCATCTAAGCGTTTTTGTTAAAATAGATTTTTAATGGGTTTTTGTGGTATTAGTTTAAGAGCGTAGCTTAGACTAAAACAGTAAAAACCCTGATCATGGAACATCATAGCTCACTCAGGAAACTGTGATATTTGTTGTTATATTTTTATTTTGGTAATGGAAGAATACAATTTTGTCAAGAACTTGTAGCTCTTTCCATGCTTTTTGTATGGTTTTAGTATTAGTTGATAAAGAAAGAAGGCTGCCCACAAGTCTTTTGGTTGCATTCCTTTCATTCAATGATTGTTGAAGAGCAGAGTTTGGACTTTGGACAAGAAAACCCTAATCCTTTTTCGATGATGAAAGAAAATAAATGTGTGATTTTCTTCTACACCAGATGTTTCAATGCCAAAAGCAAGAAAAAAGTAGCTCCTTGTCTCGATATTCTTTTTTCACCATCAGCAAAATAAAATGCTAGGAAGAATTGTTTCCTTTTTTTTTTTTTTTTTGTAGAAACTATGCTATTCAATTATTACCAGAAGGAATGCAACGAAATGGGTATTGCAGCGTTCTTTATTTATCAACCAATATCAGTGTGCATTGTTCATCCACACCAGATGTTTCAATGTCAAAGGCAATAAAAAATAGGCTCTCGTCCTGTTTCTTGATCCTTCATATTTTTTTCTTGATTGAAGAGCATAATCCAAGTTGCAACTCCAATCCTTCCCATTATTGTTGCTGATTTTTAATATTTTGTGTGATATAACTCTTTTCACTGAACCTTTCCTTTTATGCTGATTTTTTCTTGAATAAAATGATGATCCACCACACGCACACGCTATATATATATATATATATATATATATATATATATATATATATATATATATAGAGAGAGAGAGAGAGAGAGAGAGAGAGAGGGGGGAGCGCAGATAAGCTTATTTGCGCTCAAGCACAGAAACAGGGTGGGGCCACATTTTGGGTGGGATCCAAAGCATTCATTTGATGGGCCCTTTCATGGGTAGGGTGTCCACCAAAAATCAGCTCCATTGGATCACCTTAGGGTGTCCATTTTGTGGGGCAAAAAATGGACAGATTTGTGGACAAACAGTATCTGTCCATTTTTGGCCCCACAAATGGACACCCATTGGTGATCCAATGGAGCTGATTTTTGGTAGGCCCCCCTCCATGATGGGGCCTTCCAAATGAATGGTTAGGATCACGCCCCCAATTGCCCCAACCCCTTGTTTCTGTGCTCGAGTGCAGATAAGCCTATCTGCGCTCGAGCGCAGCAACCCTTTTCTCATATATATATAATTTCAGTAGTTACCGGAAACTTCCTAGTTGGATGAGAAGCTCACTTTGGAAGCTAAGTTATTCTCAGTTCCCAAATTTAGGGGAACAGTGTTGCCCACACCTATGCATATTTTCGTAATTACGAGTACGCTTCCTATTCAAGTGATTTTTTTCTTTAAATAGTATTTTCTCCTTCTGATAATGCTGAAGGAACGGATTTGAAAAGGAGTGTATTTAACACTTAAAAACTCATCTTCAGCTTCAAATGAAACTTGCATGAGTTTTTTTTTTTTTTTCCAAAACTTAACATTAATCTACATGAATAAAACATGTGGAATTATAAATCTCTAAAACTTCTAATTCTAATTCAGTTGTGAAATCTTCTTTATTACTTGTAATCTTTATTCACATTAGCCCAAAAATACTATAGCCCTACCGTTTCTTTACATTTCTTGTTCGCTTCCAGTGATGCTTATACGTACTTCATGTTGACTTTCAATTACTCTTCCCACATGTTCTCTTTAATTTTTTAGAGGTTTTGCTTTCGGCTTTTTCTCTTTTCTAAACCTCTTACTTCTTTCTTTTGCTTCCCGCATCACTTCTTACACTTGCTTCCCACTTTGACAACTATGATAATTGCTAATAACCATGCACATGGATCCAAGGTTTTAAATTTCGGTTTTGGTTTCGGTTTTGGTCACCACGGAAAGGGAAACGTTTGGATTTAGGTTGAAAATTTAAGTGGAAATCCTATAAAATCACGGACACATATGCAAATGATAGAAAAAATTGAATCAGATCAATTTAGTGATCAGTCGACCCCCTCTTTAGTTCGATGCCGAAATCAAATTAAAGATGGAAGTTCAGGAAATGCTAGAATAAGCACAAAGACACACTTATAAACCATCACATAAGCAAGACAATCATCCGTTACACACTTATAAACCATCACATAAGCAAGACAATCATCCATTACACACTTATAAACCATCACATAAGCAAGACAACCATCCATAATGGTTTAAAAATATCGAATACCTATCGCTAAAAAAACAAAATATAGAACACCTATTGACATGCAATGTTGCAAATAACTTAGCACATACCAAATATCATCACATGTAATTCATGTAAATATTTATACATAATTCATTCACCACATTTCACTTGTAATTTATATAAATAGAATTATATACTACATTGTGATATAGTATATCATTATTACACTTACGATTTTGGTTTATGCATTTCGGTCGTTTCGTGTCGGTTTTAAGGGAAATTTAAAACCATGCATAGATCACTAGATCTAGAGTTCTACACTTATTTTAAACAAAGCAAATTGGCTTTACTACCCTTTGCAGATGCATTTCCATTCTTTCATCCAGCTTCTGTTACACTAAATTTCTAGAGGAAAGGTTGATCCAGATGAAGTCGGTTTGCATGGTTTTCATCTACGGATTTTTCCCCCTTGAATTTAGGAGTGGTCAACTAGAAATCAATATAAGGTCCTTCATGAGCCTATCATGAGACAGATCCACATTGAGTTATCTAGATTTCAGTGTCATCTCGAATGTGAGTTCATGAATTTCTCATGACACTGTAATTTAGTGTCAATATCACTATTGGAATGAATGCAATGTGTCCCAAAGGCTCTATACAAATGTATTATATAATGGACTTAATAGTATTTGGTTTCCTCGGTCTTGATTCAGGGCAGGCCAAAATACATTCTGTTGATCTGATTTTCCCTTTCCATATGCACTTCTTGTGATTTTCCTGTGTCTAAGAATGCATTATTAGTTGCCATTCAAAAATAAGAACGCATTATTAGATCTGCAAAAATAAACTTCAATATGAGAAGTTGTGATCTGGATGGGAATAGGAATGATCCATTTTTTAAGAGAAATGGAAAACACTAAAAAATTACCATTTCCTTTTAATTTGGGAAAAAGGGGATAACGATCCTCTTTCTTGCCTTTTAAAGCAACTCTCGTCAAACTTAGGAGCATAGTCACCATCATCTGTTTGTTGGGCAGGTTAAACCAATTTAACAAATGAAATACTTGAGGATCATTGACACTTCATTTCTAGAATTGTTTCCTTTAATGAGAAAGAGAAAACACTTTTCTATAAATGAAAATCATTTCTCAAAATTATGTGTTGTGATTTCTCACGTTCCCCGTATCCATTTGCACTCATAAGAACAATAGTTTTTCCTTACACTGCTTCCTGATTCTTTTTACCTAGCCAAAATGCATATTTAACTTTTTTGCTATGACTTCTATCCTGCTTTCTTGCTGCCTTTGGTGGATGAGGGGCTTGTTTTCCTTGTTCCTCTTTGAAAGCATTTCCTAAGTTTCTCTTATGGTCCATGTTCTGATATTTTTTTGAAAAACCCAACTGTATTAATAGAGGGGAAAAAAGGGAATAAACACCATTGTCAGGGATCAAACCCGGCACCTGAATGACAGGCAGGAATACTCACCTGCCTGTGAAGCTCCTCCTGAAGGTTTCAGTAAATTAAATTTTGATGGGTCCTGCTTGGGTAATCCGGGCCCATTGGAAGGAGTGACTCATCTGAAGCTGAAGTTCGGGCGGCATATCAGGGAATAAAGCACCTGAGTGGTGAAGCTTATGACAGGGTGATTGTGGAAGGGGACTCTTCAAATGTTATTAGTTGGTTATCGGGGAAAGCGGTTCCCCCGTGGAGATTCCTTAGTTACTTTGAGGAAATTTCTGATCTCATTTCAGGGGTGTCCATAATTTTTAAGCATGTTCGTCGTGAAGCAAATGGTGAGGCGGATTCTCTCGCTCGATCTGGAGTACACAAAGAGGGGTTGGAGTGGTTTGATTTCCTTCCCCCGTGAGAAGTTTTGGCTCTGTTTTCCATTGTATTTTTTGCTGTCCTTTGCTGTTTTTCCCTTTTGTATTTCTATTTCTGGTGACCTTCTTGGTTCCCTTCTTCAATATATATTGCCATTTCAAAAAAAAAAGGAATACTCACCAGTATACAACAATGACTGCTTAACGTTAGAATGATATAAGTTTCTTCATAACCCAATTCGGCTTGCAAGTTTTTTTGAATAGATTTATTCGAATAATATTGGTTGGTTTCATTTGAAATTAGGCTACCCTTTATTCTCAAGACTGATTGCTGTAGATAATGACTATGGGAATATTTTGTAATATTTGTGGTGTTAAATAGTTTGCTGAATTTGCATACTCATTTTCTTGTCACTCTGACGCTCAGAAGACAGTTCGATCTTGCGAATAGAGAAGCAATGGAAGAAGCTGCTGACTGGAGACTAAAATATGACGAAGAGGTGGAGAGGGGTGCTTACCGGTTGAAGGAGCTCATGGAGGTATAATCATTCCACTAGTTATAACTTGAAAGACTGAGATGTCGTTATAAATTATGCATGTGTGAATGTGTTGGGCATTGGGCCTTTCCTTTTTTCTTTTTTCTTTTTTCTTTTTTTTTTATCTTGGCTCTGTGATTGTTCTTGTTATGATAAAAGAAGGAAAGTTGAAGTAAAGATGCAAGGAGTAGGAAGGAAAGGCCAGTGGAGAAGAAAGGGAAAAAGAACAGTAGAGAAGAAGAGGAAGAAAATGGGGGAATTCATAGGTGTAAAAGTTAACCCATGAATCCCTTATGGTTTTATATGTAATTTCTAGAAATAACAAAGTACAAGTATACCACACGTGGGCCCCATCACGGCAACATCTTAGCAGTTCTCAGTGAGGGACTTCTATTTAGGAAATTGTACTGTAGAAATAAGGTGTTTTTACAAATCATTGCATACCACTTTTCATGGCTTATTTTTCTATACTTCAACTTTTTTTTAATTTACTTTTAAGTGAGACACATTTTTCCAAATAATTTACAATTTTTGTTAATGGAGGTGACTAAGTTCATATTGAACCATTTTTTTCTTTTGAAATGAAATTTCATATTGAACCATTTTTTCATTTTTAAGTTGAAGACTAGTAGTTGTTAGCCCATTAGATAGAACCAGTGTTGTCTAACAATGCTATTAAAGGTGAAAGTACAATGTGAAGCATACATCCCTCTCGTGTGGCTTATGCCCACGTTTTCTAATTTTTCAATTTAAATTCTCGGAAAATGAATAAAAATAGAAAAAATTTGAGAAATGGCAAAAACTAGGAAACATTCTAGAAAAAACATTTGCTTCATCTTTTAGGCATTTTTATGAGTGGGTACCATTTATTGACTTTTTTTTTTTTGCAAACATAAATCATTACTTCATGTTAATATTATATAGACACCTACATATTACTCAGTATTCTATTTCTACCACAAGTACCATTTTAATGCTCTCCAAATGGCTCAAAAGTCAAAACAGAACTAGAGAATGGGAAAAAACTAGAATGATGTTGAAGATGATAGTTTCTCTACTTATGGTAAGAAACAAGGGGTTTCCATTTACTGTTGCAAGTCAGTTCGTTATCCATGAACATCACGTCTAGATGATCGTTCCCATCAAGAGAAATCACCTGCAACTTCCTGATCTCAATTCTGTTGAACAGTTGCAGAGTATGATTGTGGCCTTCTTTGGGTTCTTTGTTGTCTTGTGATAGTGCACATTAACGATGCCTTGTTGGATTATCTCTTCGATTTGTTGTCTCCTATGGGTTGATAGATGTGTTTCTCCTTGACAGGTGAAAGAGGCTCTTGAGCAGAAAACAGAGGAAGCTGCAAGTATCAGTGGGAGATTGGCCATGCTGGAGAAGGTGATATCTTAATATCGCAATCTCTCTTAATCTCGTTTTCCATTAATTTAATCTGTTTCTGAAGTTTTGCTTATATTATTAGGAAAATCTTATCCTTCTTGAGCGAGTGGAGTCTATGACAAAAGAACTCGAAAACGAGAAGTTGAATTGCAGCACAAGAGAGACCCAAATTCGGTAAGCCAATATTTCGTGCGTGTTGCATGAGCTAAAAATGGATAGGTTTAGTAGTTTAGTTTGATCGGATATCCATTTACGTCAATTTTGTTGACATTCTCCACTATCTGCTTCATGAACAGTAGCTTGGTGAAGAATTTGAGAGATGTCTTTCTAATCAGCATGGTAAAGAGTTTGAGAGAAGGCATGGTCTTATTAGTCTTCATCACCTGCATCATCACCATGGTTTCAAATTTTAGTTTCGGTACAAATTTCGGCCTTGGGCGAAACCGAAATTTCGGTAATTTTGGCCGAAATTTGGTAAATTTTGGCCGAAATTTGGTAAATTTTGGCCGAAATTTGGTAAATTTCGGGAATTTCGGTTTCGGTGCATTTCGGTTTTGGTGTTGACCGAAATTTTGGATTTCGGTCGAAATTTAAAACCATGATCATCACTGCCATCCGCCACTCCAACTTCTCCGTCGACACCGTCCTCCCCCAGTCTTACACTTTTGCCTGCTTTATCGCCTACATCTCTAATTTGTATTACCAAGTGTTCTCTTACACCTCCGCCTGCTCCATTGCGTACATCTCTAATTTGTATCACTAGGAGCTCCTTAAGTGATGTGTGCCTTTTCTGTTATAGCGTTCCTTTCTTTGTGTAAAGACATGGGAGCTTCTTGTTGTTTAGAGATTTTGGGATGTTGAAAGTGTCTTCATTATTCTTGTTTTCTTTATTTCTCATTCCAATGTTTTTTGTAGTTTCTAAATACCTCAACTCAAGAAAAATTCAGTGGCGTGGTTCCTCGCCATTGTACCAACTCATCTTAAATAAATATTTTTGCTAGGTATTTCTTCTCATGAGCTTTAATGATGTCCGAAAAGTGTTTGTACTTTGTAGTAAGGTTTTCGGAAAAAAAAATGATGGCATGAAAAGTAAAACCAGTGGCTGGCCTTCCCATATTAAATGACAACCTAAGTCATACAACTCATTTCTTAAAGCTCTTCAACATGCAAGTATTTACTATCTCAATAGGTATGAGATATGCATTAATTTACAAGGAAGTTGAAACTAAGCCTTGTTTTGGTATTAGCCCCGCCCTATTTAGAGCGCAATACCCATCCTGCAATAGGTCCTTGTTGGGCCAATCCATCAGTTTCTAGTCACTGACAAAACATTGACGATTCATCACACATCAAAATGAAGCCTGATTGATGTACTCTGGAGCCAAAACACATGGCTTTCGGCTAGAGTATCCTCATTTGCTGCTGCCTCACCCGCCCTCACTCCTCACGGACTGTAGAAAACTGAGAAATTCCTTCTTAACAAGGATCAAACACGATGTGCAGCAAAAATGACAAGAAACGATGCAAAGAAACACAATAACGCAAGAAACACAAGATTTACGTTACGTGGTTCGGCAGTATGCCCATGTCCACGGGAGAAGTGTTTTTCAGTATATCAGTCTAGGTTACCAACTTCTCTTCTTCTTGGCCAAGAAAACACAAAGAAAGCCTAGCTACCCCTAACCCTAACATGTGGATTATATATTGATGCCACTACATCAGGAAAATTACCAAAATACCCTTTAGCTGATAACCGAAAAACAAATTTTCCTTCTAGGGCGCTATCCCGAAAGCCTTGACAGGGGCGTGCTGCCCCTGCACCCCAGCGAGCTGACCACACAACTCGAACTGTGTGTGTGTCGCGCACATTAGTCTGTCGAGGTCCTGTATAATGCCAGGATACAAGACATCCGGGCAACATTGGTAACTATTAGATATGTATTATGTGTCTGTATGTTGCCTAAGGGCATAGTGGTCATTTTATCTTCTCTCTTTATATAAATGCATAAGTGAGGGGAAGAATACTCCAACTCACTCTTTCTCTTCACTCTCTTCTCTTCTCTTCTCCTTCAACATGGTATCAGAGCAAAGGTTGTGAGTTCAAACCGCCTTGATATTAAAAAAATCCACATGCAATGGCTAACCCAAAAATGGGGCCACATGTGCCACGTGTAGGCCAAACGCCGCACATGAGGCGTAGTGTTAAAATTTAAAAGATTAAATAACGTCTTCTCCAGCTGCATAAGCTTTTGGAGTAACTGGTTGTTTCACAGTGACCAATGCAATCTCAATGCTAACCCCTCACACCTCTTCTCCAACAACTTCCCCTGCCTCTACCACATCCTCGTCACCATCAACATTGTTGTGAATCTCTCTGTAGCCATTTCCTCCCAAAAATCTCCCCATCATGATCTCTGAGAATAATTTCCTTGACGTCCCAGATATCCTCTCTCCACCTTTTCCCATCGGTTCCCAAGCCTCTGATCCCACCATCCGCTAGAATTTGCAGAGATTTCGTCAGTCGTGTCGACGAACTCCTCCAAAGTCTCTGATTACAACTATGGAGAGAATGTCTGGACTTGCATTTATGGGTTTACAAACAACTCCTTTTGTAGCCTTCTGATTAAAAAAAGAAAGAAAAGAAAACCAAGTCAAATAATGACCTCTTCTAGATGATTTACATGCTACCGACATTGTCATGACTAATAGCTCACAACTAATGTCAGGGACATGTACATAGCACAAACAACCCTATGAGTCTGTGACCGAAGAGAAGCGCGGTCAGGAATTTTTCCTGTCAGCTTCAAAAAATGGACTGAGGAGGGCAACATATTGATGGCATGAATAGCATTGTGAAAGGCTTCCATCCAAAGATGCTAAGGGAGCACTAGCAAACAATAGTAGTGAGAGCCTAGCTTTAGTGATGTGGTGATGTTTCCACTTTACAACTCCATTTTGTGCTTGGGCGTGAGGACAAGAGAATTGTTGCTTAATGCCATGGGAATGGTAGAACTCACGAAAATGTTGTATGTGTATTCTCCACCCTCATACGCTTCTTAGATGTTTGATATGAATGCTATAATGTGCAGTGATGAAGGTTTGGAATCAATAAAGGCAGAAAGTACATCCGACTTATGTTTTGAGGATGATAATCCATGCATATTGTTTGATGATAAAGTGTTACAAGGGAAAAGTAAGGTTTCTAATGGATATTGGGATTTCAAGTATGGAAGAGTGGGTAGGAGTAGTGTTTCAAATATTGTAGAAGGTTGGGTTTTGGGATTTTGAATGAAGAAAAGTGGGGTTTGGGATATTTTATTGGTAGAACATGGAGATTAGGGGCCATTTCAAAAAAAAAAAACAAAAAAAAAACATGTAGATTAGGGTTTTGAACATGGTTTAAAATTTCGACTGAAATGGTATAAAATTTTGGTCAAACTTTCGAAATTTCGGTCTCGGTCCGAAATTTAAGGAAAATCCCCCAAAAGCTGGATTTTGTCCATTTTTTAATATTATCCCGAAATAAATTTCGTACAACATAATATATTGTTTTAATTTATTTCGTCAGATTTCTGTCGAAATTTCGAAATTTCGGTTTCGGTGAGGACCGAAACGCATTCCGAAACCGAAATTTGAAGCCATGGTTTTGAATAGTAGTATGGTGTGTAAGTTCTCAGCACTCAGATAGTGAAGAAGGCAAAATAGACGAAGAAGAATAAGAAGAAAGGTTAAATTAGATTAGACGTTGAATGCTTTTCTTGTATCCTTTATTGCTTGCTCTTCGAGGAGTTAGATCCCTTGCTTCAACCTTGATTGAATTGCTCTGTTACCATATAAAAGGTGTTCTTGATCACTTGCTCTTTGAGTAGGAGATGTCTTGTGTCAACCTTGAATGAGTTGCTCTTATACCATGTAAAAAAATGAAGCAATCTTTTGTGAGGAAAAAGAGAGAATTAGAGAGGAGAAGATAGAAGAACCCGTACAATCTGTGGGACTGGTGTTGCTATTGTATTTTCTTAATGAATATCACAACCGTGATCTCATGTATATAAAAACCCACCAGTTACACAATTACAGGGTTTCCATTAATGATGTGACACACCATAAGACTATTGAGTTTGCACGGTATGGACTTTAGTATTATTTCTAACACTTACCACCCTGTAGTAAATGGTGGCCAGGCATTTCAGTCATCCGAGTGAGGTTTGCCTGAGCCTTAGATTAGACCCCTAGCTTGGCACATGGAAAGTCACCCAACTCAAAGGCATTATGTTTCTGGAGCATTTTCTCACAAAGGTTTCTAAATTTATTTTCAAAGAAAATGACTAACTGAATACACAGCCAGTTTTCTGCAGATATGTATTTTTGGATGAGGAATGCAGATCTTAGAGTTTTCAGTTTTCAGATAAGGATAATCGAATAAGACAAGGTATTCGCTTGGGATAATCCTGATCCATGTCCCAATTTATTCGCTTGGGACAAAGGCTTTGTTGAGTTGAGTTGAGTATTACGACTTGGGTAAGGCTCAGTTCATGATATCCAAACTGGATTATTTTATTCTTGCACGGAATGTTGCTAATCAGATCATTTTGCCTTTCTTGAAACCTCCAGGACTAGTTTCTTATTTAATGTCAAATGATTTTGAGCATACTGTGTTGCTTCTTTAGCAATTTTACTTGGCACTCACTACTTGAACAAGTGATTCATTAGATAACCAAGTCAACCTTACAACTTGAGATAAAACTTCACTTATGATAAAGTTAGATACCGTAATGTTTATAATATACTAAATTAAAAATATTGTAATTTTAACTTCATAGTGGCATGTTGACTTTTTATTTAGATCATAGATCATTATAATGTTGTTACTCATGTTTAACTAGGTGAATTCAATATTGCTTAGTTTTTCTTTTGTTAATTCTTATTTTTTTAATAATTTATATAACTTAGACTTTGAGATTGGAATAGAAGACAAGTGTATCCACCATATCCTAGTTCTTAAAGAGCCTTATTCATTTGCGACGAAAGCATTTTGAATCCCTTTACACACCTGTATCCTAGGATATTATCCTGATAACATTGGTACTCCATATTGTTCATTAATAGAAAACTTTATTGCTTGATACTCAAGAACATTAAAATATTATGACCACTTCTGACTCCATATGAAAGAACATTGAATTTTTGGGAATAAAAAAAGTAACTGGAGTTCCAGACTTATTTTTATATGAGTTTGATTCAAGTTATTTAATTAGTTATTTTCTCTTAATGGCCAAGCTTTTCTTGGGTAATTGTGGTCTTTCAAGTGCTTTTCTTAGTTGAGAACTGAGAAGGACAATTCTTGCATCAGCTTATCGTGCAAGACATCAAAATGTTGTTGAGTGTAGAGATTTCTTTTGATGTGCGTGTATCTATATAATTCATTTTGTGGTAGATCATTGAGCTATTTGGTCATTCCTAATTCCCATATTTGATTGCATCAGAATTTTGAATTCCTTAGCCATAGATTCTTGAAATACTACCTTTTGCTATGTAATAACATTGAGGTTGCAACCTGCATGTCTGATTTTGGGTCGGTTTTCTGTTTATTTTTCTCATGATCACAAGGCATTAGAGAGGGATAAATCAATCAGACGAGGAAGATTTTTCGTTTGCTCAAAACCGATATGGCTTACATCCCAGGTAAGTAGTTTGAGAAGAGAACATTTCTCGTAGTGGAGTTGCTGTTTGGAATTGAATTTTCAATTATGTGACAAGGATATTACCCAAACTCTCAGCTACTCGTTCCATCATAGAATTCTCAGCCATGGTAAACATTTCTAAAAAATTTGTTCTTAGCTGCAGTTTCATTAACTGTGGTTAGTCAGTAATGCAAAAATTATGTCGATACATTTTGGAAATGCATACATGTGAAAGCATACGTTGTTGTTGTATATACAAAGTACATTTTTCAGATCAGTTTATAATTCCTTCTTGTATGCACCTCTAATTATAAGAGAGGACTTTTACATTTAGAACTGAAATTTCCAGAAAGGTTTCAACTAGACTTACTTTAAGACAGTAAAAACAAAAGTCGATTGGACTGTTCTAACTTACAAACTAAAATCTAGAATAATAGGACTCTTAACTCCTACTACGAGAAGGGAACTAATTAACCGTTCCAACGACAAAACTAATCAACTAAACAAACAAAAGGCTTTGTAGTAGGACTCTGACTAGAAAACAATAACACTTTGCAATTGCAACCTCATCTACAGGCGTTGGCTTTGGATTTCAATCTTCGCGTGGGTAACCCAACATCCTTTAATTTTGATTTGTGCCTCATGTAATACCCCTTTTTATTCATGGGAAATGATTTCAGCACAACTATGTTTTGATACATGCGCTCATGTATCTTGTCTTTTAGCATTTAATTATCACGCGCAAAAACCCTTTTGCAGCTCTTTAAATGTAAAAGACGAGAAACATGAGCGTCATGTATCAAAACATGTTTGTGTTGAAATCATTTCCCTTATTCATTTCTACTTGTGTTCTTTCCAATTTTTTTGTTTGCCTTTTCCTTGGCCAATCTCCTCATACTATGGAACTCCAGGTAAAGCCGCAAACAAAAATCTCGTCTCTGAAATTATGCCCCCTAGTTTTTACTTTTTAAGGGCTGATTGCTTTACTAGAGGCCCAAGCAAGAGCATACGATTAAAGAGCTACTCAAAGATTTGACGTGTCTCCTCAGGCCCCAAAGAAGGGCCCTTGCTTCCGTCTCATTTGTGTCACACTCCTCCACCGGGTCGCCGGAGAAAGTTAATAAGGAACGACAAGAACTTTGCCAACTTCGCCATTTACAGCTCAGGGGACTTTCTATGAAATTGGAGAGAGATCATTAGAGAAAGGCTATCAAAATTAAAATGGTGTTGAGGTTTCTAAATTCTACCTCCACCAAATGGATGGGTAAAGCTTAATTTTGATGGCAGTTCCTTGGATCGTCAGAATCTTTATCAGAACTTCCAGTCTTCCGTCAGGCCATGGATTTTATAGTTCAGAATTGCAGAATGCTGGATTTTACAAGCTAAAACATGGATTTTATGCAAGTAATTTGAATAGAAGAGGGCCTTAATTCGCCGATCACAACTTGAGAGTCAAGTTCCAATTTTTTAAAATCAACCGAGAAACTTGAAAAATGAAAGGTTCCCTTGTTTTGAACCTTGCAAAACCTGCAATGATCATTCAATATCAACAGTTTGATTGAATGATTTTGATTTCCTTCCCAGGGAGGTGGACCAAATCTAGGTTGTCAAATTGAATTTATATTATGAATCCAATATCTCACCATAAACATCGTCTAATCGAGATTATTTTAAGAGGAAAATACAAACTGATAAACCCAATAAAAACCTAAACCTCTCTGGATTACGCCTAGCTCAGGCCATGTTTGGCAACCAAGGAATACTCGGGCGCTCAATTGTGTGAGAGAGGCTGAGGCTGAGGCAGAGGTAGAGATTTGAGTGGGCGGGAGTAGTAGCATTAATATAAACCTTAAAAACTAGTGAAGAAAAATTACATGCTTAAAATTGGGTTTTTGTTTTCCTGAGGAGCTTTTTACGCTCGCTCGCTCACGTGAACTATAATCCATGGAATATTTTTTCATAGTTACCAAACATGGTATTGGTTGCAGCACTTCCCTAGGAAAGAACCTGGTAAATGGGATGAGATTGAAAACGAAGAAAAACCCTTTTATCTCCAGCCAAAAGGCTCTGTTATGTTGTGCTGGCAGGAAAATCCAAAGAAGAAATGACTTGGAAATAAGAAAAGAAAAGAAAAGAAAAAAAAAATCAGAGATGGAGTAGGGCTGTAGAGATTCTAGGATTTGGGAACCCATGTAATTAAATTAATAGACATAAATATGTGATATTTAATTTTCATTTTTAAGTACAAAACTGGTTGGATTTTCTCTTTGTTTTTGCATGGTTACCAAGATTTAAACAAACGTCCAGTTGACGAAGGCAAAGGCGAGGCAGTGCGCTGTGTCATCTTCGCCCAGGACTTTCCAGGCGATAACCTGCTCGTAAGAAACATGCCGGCCCATGGTCGACAAACACGTCCCAACTGGAAGATACGCGTAACCCTGCAAGGGAGAAAAACAAGTTAACGGTTAAACTGGATTGTCCTTATGGTAAGCTCTACAATATATAATCAAGTAATGGCTAAACAGCCAAAACCTTCTAATTTTCTTGCTCATTTTATGGAAGATGAACTAACTGAAACTGATAACAACAAAATATAATATTTCTTTGGCCATAGTACAAAAGCTGAGGGCAAATGGGGGCATGAATCCACCATAAAACACTGGTGCGTGCTTTATGTCCTCGCGTCATGGAAAGATGTAATTTAAAACTGGAATATATTTTTATGCTAAGACTAATAGGAAAAAGACTATTTTATGGACAATATTTAGGAAATACCTTAAAAAGAAGGATATTTAGGATTGAATTACCTGCTGCATTATCTTGGTAAATTCGGAGCACAATGCCTTCCGTCCAGACTCATCGAATATCTTATCCAGCGTTACATCCTGGAGAGCCACCAGCGTCGTTTCCAACATGTTCAGCCCTGCTTGGTTGGCAAACGTGAAGACTGGTAGCGACTGCAAAATAAATACAAATAATCAACTAAAAGTCTGTCCCATATCTTGTTCAAAAACTTGATGCCCCAACTCGGAACTCATCTCTGTCGATGCATTCACTTGACTGAAAGAAGTACTGCCCTTGATATTTGATCCAACAGCAGCCTCTTACAAAGTGGGCTACTGTTGGATCAAATATCAAGGGCGGTAAGTCCAACACTGGACTTTACGCTCAGGAACCATATAAAATCTCAAACATACATGCATGTTGGCACTGTAGATCACCAAATGAAAAGGAGTCTATACAATTGTCTTGGACACCTCTAGCCATATCATGTCTGGATATAGAATACATAAGATGGATGGGTGCAAACTCAAGGAGAAGAAACATCCTCGAATCACTTTGTTGGATCCATACACAAAACCCTGAAAGGGAGGAGAGCATGATCCTTCTATCTTTGGGTTAATGAAATTACCACCAACAGTGGTCTATAAAATCAATTCATATACATAAATAATAAAACTTAAATATCATAAAACAAGAAGCAATACATTAATAGAATTTTTCCTAATAGACATGGTGGCGTATCGGACGCATGTCAGACACTCCAATATGGCAATTTTTTAAGCATTTGGTTGGTTTTATTTATATCAGACACTCCAACATGGCAATTTTTTAAGCATTTGGTTGGTTTTAATCATACCTTCAAAGAGCAGCATAAAATTGCATCTGAATGATGCCACAGAAGTTTCAGCACAGAATCTCCAGTTTGGCTATCTGACGTCAGGAGTTCTACCCCTAAATGATAACTGCAAAAGAAAAAACAAATTAAATTCATTACCGAGAAATATCAAACTTGAAAAGAAAAAACTCAGAGTTAGGAAACTGGTTTTAGTAGCAGAGACCATAAGATTATACAAGAACATTAAAATATTCTTTAGCGCTAAGCATGAAGTTCTAAACTCCTAATGTATATTTATTTATTTGGATTATTATAGATTTCAGTTAATCTGCATTCTTATATGTGATAGTATTCATGTAACAATATATTGATATACTTTTCGATACTATAATGGAGCTCTATGCCCATCTCGGTGTTAGGTTTGCCATGGTTGTGGAGTCTAACAGAGTGATAGTTCTCCTGCTAGAGCGCGTGTACTTTAAGCCAATACTTGAAAACTTGGGCACACAGAAGTTGCAAGCCAACCACAAAATTTCCCAGTCTGGTTCAGCTGGGTTGATATAAAAAACTCAGCAGTTTTTTACTCGGAACTCAGAAACCAGGCCAAACCATGTTAATAGCCTTGGATAAAGTTGATTAATGTTGAACATCTTAGATTACTTTTTTCATTCCTAGTGAGGATTCTTTTAGACATTTACCAAATCCGGGGTTTTCATGACAAGAAAATTGAAGTAAGGAATCCAGGCAATATTTAAAAACTAATTGATTGACTTGGAACCCAGCCATGTAAACCGGTATTGGCGAGGGTGAGAAAAATGATCTTGGTAAGTCAGACTTGAAACTTAAATAACAATGTGCCAGTTTCTGAACTTTGGTTTCTGGATGCAAACACAAGGTTTATCAGAACTTGCCTATAACTCTGGCAGATCCAACGCGTAAGTGTAAGAGCTTCCGGAGAGCCTGGAGGTGGCTTTGGCCCCATATGCGACCCAAGTCGAGATGGTGTTATAGCCAGAGCGACCCGCTGAACAGATGAAACAACGCTACGGACATACTGTCGGGCCATAGTTGCAACACTGTCCCTGAGATGGATTTCATAAGGGAATTGAAAGGCAATAGTTAGAACTGAGCGCGGGCTACAAGTGCTCGGAAATGTATCACTGCTCGCCCTGTTCACAGCTGAGCCTGCTTCAAGACTAGATGCCAGATCTAATGTCCGATGTGCAGTCAAGCCATCCTGTATTTCACACTGTGTATAAAAAAGCATTAGCTGAAGGATGATATAAAAGGCAAAAAATTAGCAACAGAAAGGAGAAAAGGAATGTTAGCTTGCATAAATTTGGACTCAACTGTTTTTGAATCCAGTGGTATGACACGAAAGCCAGATGGCAGCAGTGGGGCATCATCGGGGAACATTTCATCAATTGGGGCAAATACAAGCTCAGCGAAAGCCCCCACCGCATCCTCGTCCATTCCACTACAAAGCTGAAACATAAAGCCATCCAAAAATGTGAATATCAATATTGGTTAGCCTTTAAAACATCTTAGATTTTGCTTGAAAAGCCAAAAACAGAGGGAATGTAAAACAAAAAACACAAGATTGCAAGTGTGTGCACTCATATACAGACACAAATGCTGTTAAATTGAGAGCAGGAATAATGCTTTGTTTGTATTGATTAGGACTGAGGAGTTCTCTCCAAAACAAACAGTTGGATGAAGAATTAAATTATACAAAAGGTACATTACATAACAGTATAACACTATCTAAATAAATTACAAAATAACAAGCATGCACTCAAGGAACAAGCAGATAATAGACACACCCTTGTTCGATTATGGCATTGCTGTCTTCGATTTACACTTTTCTAATTAGTTGTTTAAAGCCATTACAGTTCCCAAAAAGCTATCAACAGCCAATGGAAAAGTGTTTCACAAAGTTATGAATACCACCATCAAAACTATGGGAATTTGTTCCAGAATCATCATGCGTGATAACCCTGTACCTGTGCCCAACACCAACACATGTGCCAGCCTCTAAATTACATGAGAAAGAGTAAACATCAGTTATTAATTATTAGTTAAAAACATGTAAATTTTATTTGTTTCAGAGTGAATGGAATGTTGTTCATTTTCCTCTCAAAAAAATATAAAATTAATTAATACTGCACGGTTAATAAAATTGTAGCTTGGGAATTATGTATCCATCAAAACCTGATATATCCAAGATGGTGCGTTTGATTAAGTTTTAGGTTAGTGTTTCTATTTATTCATACAAGTACAATCCATTCCTAAAAGTGATCATCTGAACTACCAGCAGTGTTTCAGGCCTTCAGCGTCTGCTGTAAATGGGGTCTATTGGTCACCCTGAGAAAACAATAATTGAGTTAGAAAATTGTATGCTCGTCTAGGTAATCACCAAAATCAGATTAAATAAGTACACCTCATGAATCATATGAAGTAATGACTCACTTTCTGAAACAAATGACTTGCAAAGAAGGAAAAGGCACAGCAAGTTATACAAAACCCTGTTTATTTAATTTACTTTAGGGTTTGTTCAGTTGGTTTCCTGATCGTGGAAAGGAATAAGAAAAGTGCCGCATTTTTCCATCGGGATGAGCATAATGTACGTTTAGTTGGTTTCAATGGAAACCTCTTTTGATTTTTAAGCTCACATGTAAAATGGGAATTTACAATGTGGAAAGAGATTTCCAGCGGTTTCCCTGATTTCCTAAAACATGTTTATGTTGCAATGGGGGTTTTCTCCAACTTTTCCCCGTCGATCCAAAACTCAAAACTCATTCGCATTCTTGAGATCATCCTCGCAGGAAACCGAAGATGTGGAAGGCAGTAATGGAGGAAGAGACGGGGCAAGGGAGGCAAGTAATCCTTCCCTCCCTGCACAATCAGTCCCAAATGCTGGGAATCAGTTTTTGATCGCCTCGAAGACGATAAGTACCTCGAAGCCCAGCCCTTAGCCTGCAAAGGGTTTCTCTCCATCTCTAATCAAACGCTTGTTGCACCCACGCACTCGAATCTATTGAAGGAAGAAGAGGACGTAATGGGCATTTTACAAATTGTTTAAAGGGGACAGAGATACAATATTCTTTTAAGAATTTCTTTTACTTTTTCGTTTTTTTCTATTTTTTATTCTTTTCTTTCTTTCTTTTTGGTTTCTTTTCTTTCTTTCTTTTTGAAAATTGACATATTTCATTAATATTATGACAGCAATCGGGACAGTAGTCCCATCCTGCAGTACAAAATATTAAGATGGACTGGACCGACATGCCGGCACCAGTCAAAAGGATAAACAAAGCAGCACCCAGACATTTATTCAAAATTCAATCACCATTCATGTCTTCTTTTTTCCACTTCAAAACCCTTTTTTTTTTTTTGGTTTCTTTTTGCCACACCATTTCTCAGGGTTTTCACGATCCATAAACCAATGGAACAAACCCTTGGGGAAAAAACCAAGTAATTTCTTTTCTCATCTAGTTTTAAAAAATGAACTTATTTCTTCTTCTTTTTTTCTTTTTCTTTTTTGAATGATAAAAATATGAACACTCTTAAAAAGGGGAAATTCTTAATAACGAAAAATAGAGTCCACAATTTACCAACTAGAGTCATGTTTTCAAGTGTAACAAGTTAAATTTGACTTGGGATTTTTGTACATCCATTAGATTAATTAATAATTGAATGTTTCAGACTATCCCATCCAGAGTTAATTTACTCAATTAATTATTTTATTTCAGCTGTTACTCTCTGAGCTAGGATCACTTATTCAGTATTAAAAGAAATGAGCCAGACGCATGCACCCAAACTAATACTATTTAATTCACTGAGAAAATGAAGAAATACCTGTAAGAGATGAATATCTCTAGATAGAACAGCCTCTTCTTGAGTGAAAGCATGGCCCTCAAGTCGAATTACTTCCATAAACTAGATGCATTATCCACCAAAAAAGCAGGGTAAGTGCAAAAACATCATAGAAGCGAAGCTTGACTACTAATGCAAATTCATGATATAGAAGAATCTTTCATCCTCGGAAACTCCTAGAAAATGTTTACCAGTTACAACTGTAAAACAGAAAAAAATAGTTTTCAATAGGAATTATTTTTCAAGAATATTCAATATTCTAATTTGTCGTAAATATGTGCATTTTCTATTTTTCTTATTCGTCAGCAAATTTTATACTTAAATTTATGTATTCTGTATTTTCATATATTTTTACATTCGAAGTATCATGCATTTTGAAATTGCCAAATCAAACATCTCATATCCATGCCCAGGTCATATAGCTTGTTATGTGTACATTTTTGAATAAAAATGATGTTGAAAAATGTACATCTTTTTCATATAAAGTGAAAGAATTAATTCATTCATCAAAAAAAAAAAAAAACAGAACAGAACAGAACGGAACTGAAGTATATTAGCTTTCTTTACTATTATGGAATTTTTTTTAAGAAAATGCTCTTATTAGAAAACTCCAGTACCATAAGAGTCGTTGAATTATTAAGTCCTAGATATCAAACATGATTTAAGAAAGCATTACTAAAAATCCCATAATGTCTACAAACCTATTAACAAGGAGGTACTTTCAAGATTCTAGCCAAGTCAGTATGATCAAGATGTGATCAACATGGACATTTGTCAACACGACATCCCATGAATCCTTTTTCCTTAGTTTTATACTTTTCAGTATGTTTTAAAGATAAATTCTATAATTTTAATTTGTGAGCTGCCATCATAGACTAGCAGACATTGAAATTGTCGCATCCAAACTGGCACTGATGCTCTTAACCAAGTAAAATAGACAAGTGGTAGATGCTATGATAACAAGACAAATAAAACAAAAAATATGTCCAGACATCAGACCTCTTCGTGTTCCACTGTGTGAGCGAGTGGCATGATGATTTGGCTCCCAGAAAACCTTGTAGGCCTCAATCCTTGAAAGGCATATGAACCTGCTTTCATAGATGCAGCAGAATAGGCATCAACATTGTAATCAGCCCATTCAGAACGGTGCTCCCTTAAGAACCGAACAAGCAATGCAGGAGGAACGTTCTGGGAAGAGTGCATACGAAATGTCAGCATTTATCAAACAAATGAAGAAAAATAAAAATTTATTTCGGTATTAGCTATTTTCAAAAACTTGGGATTCAACTCGAAGACTCAGAAATTGATTGATTTTCTAGTTCAACGAACACAAATCAATACAACACTTGCAAAATCGTTTCTACACAATCATAGTTAGGACTTGGTAGAATGGCCCGAGCCAAGCCTCAACTCAGTGAGATTCGAGTCAACCAGTAGGTTTTTTAAAATTGTTTTCTACCAAGAGCTCTATCAAAAGTAGATACAAACTTACCAACCAAATATTCAGACCATTGCTAATGGGAAGGATTTGATGAAAAATAAATTCCCAATTTCAAGCAAAATTCTTAAATCAACCATCAAGGATAAGAAAGCACAGAAGAACAATGTGTGGATTTAAATCATCTTGGTTGAGTTTCAGGCTGTGGAGAAATTTTTCAAAAAAAAAAAAAGGATAAGAAAGCACAGAAGTAATAAGCAGCCATATTTTTCAGAAGAACGATGTGTGGATTTAAATCATCTTGGTTGAGTTTCAGGCTGCGGAGAAAGTACTAAACATTCCTATTCTGACGACATTCCTGATTTGGAGTCCCAGGTGATTTATCATCATATAGCAAGCATCAACAAAATCATTTAACACTTAATAGATGTGACGATAATGAAGAAGACAACGAAATCAACTCAAAAGATAAAGTAAATATGGTAAGTCATAAGTTTAGAACTCACTTGGAGCAGCATGGATGCCTTTGCACAGAGGATGCCTCCAGGCATTGGGAGAGCATTTGCAGGACTGACATGAGCAGCCATGTTCTTGGTTGTATTGATTGCAATTATTACATCTTCAACACCATCAGAGCCCAACACCGACCAACCATCATCATTGAAGCTATTGATAGCATCATTGAAACCCCTGCAAAGAGAGAAGGAAAAAGTGATATAGTTGAACCTTCTCAATCTTTGGCTCAAAAAAAAAAAAAATTTCTTTGGCTCAAAACGAACAAGAAATAAGTAATCACCTGCTCAATCTTTGGCTAAAAGTTCTTAAAACAGCAGGTTGCCTGCCCAAGCCATAAACCACCTCGCCACTCGTCTCTTGAGCTATTTGCCTAATGTGGCGTAGTGCCTTTCCAGAAAACAATTTGTTGGTCATTATTTTGACTTGAATACGAAAAGATCAAGAACTGAAAACCCAAAACAAACTCAAATTTGGACGCAGATTACAAATCCCAGGCATTTATCAATGTTCAGCCAAAAGCTACATTTATGGAGACACATTAAAAGAAAAAAAATTAAAGCAATCCATGTGATAAACTAGTTTCAACTCAGCATAATCAAGATCCAACAGTCTTGTGCAGTAAATGCTGCAGTTTGGAAGCAACTAGAAATTTCTTCACCAAGATATGATTACAGAAAAGCTGCTATCCAAACATCAAAATCATTTGATTACCTACCGCAATTGTCATTTTCTGGGCAACAACCTTGGACGACTCGTAAAGTGGCCGGAGCACCTCCGGCACACTCCATGCCTGAGAAAGGAATGAGATAACAAGTTACTATCATAGTGGTGGGAACATAAAGATATCAATTTAAAAAAAAAAAAAAAAAAGAGTCAAACCTCAAGATCCAGATGGTCAACTATGTGTATTATTGACCCTCCGCCCTCGCATGGCCGAATCAAGTAACCGCTTGGCAGCATCTGAGCTCTTACAGATTGGGGAGCAGGGGACCCATCCGGACCGCCACCAGAAAGTGATCTCTCGCAGACCTTGAGATATATCATCAACCAATAATGAATGACAAATTAAATTAAGCATGGTTATGCAAAACTACTAAAGAATTAAGGGGAAAATGGGAAATTAAAATTTCAAACAGAAGCTAGATGCCTACATTCATAAGAATTAATCCTGGCTTCCCCACCACCCAGAACCCAGTATCAATTTTTTCATAATTAACTTCTTGTTACTCTCTTGCCACTCAAAATAAATAACTAAATAAATAAACTTCTTGTTACTTTCTGAGTTACGGCAGTTTGTTGGCTGGAAAAGAACATCTGGTGCAGAAAAACTTCTTTTATTAAACCTTACTGTTGAATCCATTTAATGAAACCCTCAACTAACAACTAGCAGCACACATCTACAAATAAAATGGTTATCAGGCTAAAGGACTGATGATATTACATACCACAAGGCTGCCATCTTCTAAAGTTGTGGTGTATCTGATAGTCCAAAAGTCACGTGCAGGAGCTAAAGTAGTTGGAGCATAGATCTGAAAGAAAATGATCAATAAGTGACGAATGACGCCAAGAAGAGAAACCGAAGATTCGGATACCTGGGACTATCAGCAAGTCCCAAAGTCAGGAAACATCTAAAATTTTCAACTACTCTTACCGACCTGCATGTACATCAGTTCAATAGTCCCCCCATTTCCAGCTGGAAACATAGTGAAAACCTCGAGGCTCCGGCAATCTCGAAACCATGCTGGACGATCTTTAAGGATCTCTACGATCTGTCAAGGAATGAGAATTGAACTATTGATGACCAAGCAACTCAATAATAATTAAAAAGAAATGCCTACAGCCACCCTACTTCTGAAAAAAGAAGTAAAGCATCTTGAAATTTTTTGAAGTATCTGGCAGATAAAAAAGCCTTAAATCTAACTCTTTTAAAATGTCATTAGCCCTTCAAATTTTTTACAGTGATCCATTTCAATTCCTTTAGAAATAGGAGGATTAATTGCCTAATTATAAATGACAACGCTTACCTTTGTAGGTTCTAGACTTACTAGACCGCAGGCTCGTGCTGCCACTCCACTACAGCTGTGTGAAATGGCGACAATCCCAAACGAATCCGGACCAGGCTGGTCACAATATAAAACATGAGAAGTGAGAACATACAATTTCTCAAATTTTACATTTCATTAAAAAAAAAATTACCCAAATTTACATAACATGGTTATAAGACTATAAATAAATGGTTCAGCATACAATGGAAATTCAAATGACAGTTGACCCATGTACAGCTTTGATCTACGGAGTCGTAAATAGCATAAGTATCAAAATAAACAAAGGATTAGGTAATGGTTGGGTATTGATCAAAAACCTTCATCCCAGGCATCTGGACCCAATCGACAGCAGTTCCGGTAGCCTTTGAAAGGAACTCTGCCAAGGTCTCCTCTGCAATTGACAGGAGTCTGGCTCGTACAAGAAACATATTAAATATTAAAATCAGTAACAGAACCTGTGGTACTGTTTAAAAAAAGGAGAAATAGAAAATAAATTATGGTGTTTCAGGAAAATATGACTACCCAGCGGGGTTATTGAAATCCCTCAGTGTCTGCTGAGAAGTGGTAACCACAGACTCGCAGCTTGTGTCTGTAGTAGTGACTGACGCCTGTACAATAAGAAACAATCAAAATGCCATTAAAAAATAGAAAACCAGCATGGTGAAACTCAAAGAACCCTCAAAAGTCAGTGAAATGCCTTCTGCGATGGTCCCTGCGATGGTCCCTAGCAAATTGCTGAATGAATAGACCCTTTAACTTTTCTTAAATATAGAACCACCTATACAATAATTACCAATAAATACAATACTCTTAATTGTATTCAATGAACTTCAGTCCTTTTGGGCCACTGGGGTGATGGTCCCTCGCGAATCTCTGAATGAATAGACCCTTTAACTTATATTAAATGTAGCCACCTAAGAAATAATTACCAATAAATACAATACTCTTGATTGTATTCAATGAACTTCAATCCTTTTGGGCCAGTGGGGTGAAAAATAAAAAGAGGTATTATGAACACCAAACAGGGTATTAACCTGATGAGGAGTAAAATCATATAACAAAAGAACATACGTTTTGCAGTTGCTGCCGCATGTACCCGTTCTCATAAACCAGCTGCGAGACCTGTTTCTGGAGGCGATCATTTTCTTCCATCAACAGCTTGTTCATTGCAGTCAACTTCCTGTTAACAGTCTGAAGCCTAGAAGCCTCTTTCCTCTGCTTCTCTCGGCACCTGCCAAAAATCAAAGAGCACCTTTAAACTCTGAAGCTTTTTTTAAAAAAAATCTTTTTCCTGCCACTAAAGCAAGTTGCAATGGTAAAAAAAACCAAGACACTGAATTTCAGAAACCTGATAACAATTTTGCTCACTATAAAAGCACAAAGGCAGAAACGCACTTCAGATGAACAGAAACAATGTAATAACTCGGATGCTTCAGACTCAGTCAACTCAGCGAGTCGAAATCATGCTCACATATATCGTTTTCAGAAGAACTGAGTTGAGATCTTCATGCGTTTGAGTATTTGAAAGAAAAAAAAAGGTGCTTTTATTTCAAAGGAAAAATTGAGTTTTCATCCCCCCGCCCCCCCCCCTCCCAATTCAGTTATCCAAGGAAAACGGAAAACACGAAACTCTCATGACCAAATCGAAATTTTGGCATGCATCGGTAGTATCCGTTTCCATGTTAAAACTCCGACTCGCTCGTTCAACTCGGTCTAGCATCCCCGAGTTCTGCCGATACATGAATTTTATAATCCAGGATTGTAAACTCCTGGATTTTACAAGCTAAAATCTGGATTTTATACTATAATCTAGGATTGTAAAATCCAAGTTTTAGCTTTAAATATCTAGGTTTCAGCTTGTAAGACTGTAAAATCTATGTACCTAAAGCAACGGATTTACATGAACAATAACCGGAAGCTCTTAGGAGAAGGAGCGATTCCAGCCACAAAGAGAGATATAAATAAAGTTCAGAAAAAAGAAAAAGAAAAAGAAAAAGAGAGAGATGAAATATCACACTAATACGAGTTCTTGCCTTCGATTCTGAAACCAGACTTTGATCTGCTTAGGCTCGATGTTGGAAAGGATCGGGCATTCGCGAATCAGTTGTTGTCTACGCATTGAACTCGGCTTCGGACACTCGGCATAGACTCGTTCCAGAGCTTCGACCTGCTCGGTGGTGTACCGGACATATTTTCCGGCATCCAGATGCTTATTAATGTCTCCATTACAGCTTTCTCTGTGCGGCACCATCGCCATCGCCATCTCTTAGATCTGAGCGAGAGAAATCAAACAGAAAGGGGAAATTAGGGCAAAAAAAATATAGAGCTCTGCTTCTTCTTCTCCTCACACAGTTTTGCCTAAAGATATTGACGGAAACTCAGTCAGATTTGTGAAATTAAGGCAAAAGTCTGATGGTTAGGACTTAGGAGATCAAGAAGGCTAATAAAGGTGTAGATTTGGACCTTCTGTACGACAAATGGCTCCACGAAGCTTTGCAGAACACAGAAAATACAAACAGCTGCTTGTTTTTGGTAAATCCACCCTCTTTTACTTGGATGAAGTTTTAGGAAAAGCTTAAGCTCAGCTTTTTGAATTTTTCTTTGGCTTTAGGTCATAAATCATCCGATTCTCGCCTTCTATTTTCAGAAAAGAAGCAGAGGTAGCACTGCAACGTGAAAAAATCTGTCTTGGCATAAATCAGTATAAAAAAAAGTGACCGAAACTCGATTTTAACCAAAACTCAGGCGATTTAAGCTCAAACTTGCTGGAAAAATGCTCAAACACAAGAAAACCTCAGATCCACTAGTGAAGCAAAAAAAGCTTCAAATCTTCTACTTCTCGATCTGTCATCTGTATTTCAACGCAAATCTCCACGTTTTTGAGCTGCTTCCTTAAGTAAATATCAATAAAAAAATCCGAAATCCTCCTCGTTTATTACTCCGGAAATCCTCAATTCGCTAAAATTACCAGCTGAAACGTAGCTAAAAAAGCCTCTTTTTTTTAACTTCTTATCGATGGCTCTCTCGACGAAGAGAGCCTGCTTTCTCTCGCATCAGAAAGTTACAGAAAATAAAAAACCCTAACCATATCCATATGAGAGAGAGAGAGAGAGAGAGAGAGACAGTCAGAGAACAGTAGCACGCTCAGAGCTCAATAGGGGAAAAAGGACTTGGTTGCCCGCAAATCGAAAATCCCAACTTCATTTATAGGGGTTATATTTACAGACATGACCCTGACAACGTAGAGAATGACATGTACGCCCTTAATTTCGAAAGTAAAAGTTGACAAATCACCGAAATGAACTTTTTCTTTTTTTATATTTCCGCCCTTTTCTTTTAAGACCTGCTAAGAAGACTTGCGCGCCAGGAAGCTCCATTGGCAGTGCTATGTTTTGATGATTGCATTAACTCACCTTCTCTTTTATTTTTTTAAACTACTGTCAAAGGTTTAAATAAATAAAAGACGAGCTGAGTTTGTGCAATTATGAAACCATCGTTAGTGATGTATTCGCCCCTTTTCTTCCTCGAGCCACCCTCTCTAGTGTATTTATGACAACTCTTTTCACACTTTAGGGAGTGGCCCGGGGAAGAAAAGGGGCTGAAACGTTTGGATACCTCATGTTTTTGTATTTGGATTTCGATTTGAGTTTTGGATACAAAATACATCAATCGTCATCATGTTGATGTTGTACGAGAGAGAAGGGGAAGGACGTCTCGTTTCTGCAATAGCAAGGTCGAGGAGCAGCGAGGATGATGGTAATTGCCATAAATATTGATTTCCAAATAATTTCTTGCGGTTCAGTCAGAATATTTTTCATTGGTGTAGCTAATTTGGAAATCTAAGGATCTGATCTAGTTCCAAATATCAATAGCAAATGTGAGAAATCCAAATCTAAATATTGTGAATATCCAAACTTGGCCTAATTGGGTTTCGTCACTTGCAAGCCATTAATTGGATTGACTATATCATCTGAACTCCGTTAAATTTGCGAGCCAAAACTCTAAATCCCACCGTATACATTTTCCATGTGTCCTATGTGATGGTAGGGACAATATGGTTGTGACAACAAGCCTAATGGCTCTCGCTTGCCTAAGGAACTCGGCTCTATTATCCACAAAAAAAAAAAAAAAAAAAATCAATTTTTCAACCTTTTGTAAACTCATCTTCCATTTTTTTTTTTTTTTTTTAAATGAAAATTTTCCTGTTTTTGCGAAAAATTACAAACCTACTAGACATTGGAAAGAAATTTCTTTCTTTAATAGAAAAAATTCCATAATTTCCCCTAATGGCCCATTTAGATATATGTAATATGGAATTTGTAAGCTCCATCGCAAAAGGCTTTTCGCGGCCGGTCTATTGCACGTCAGACCGACCAGTGACCTTGTGAACAGAGACAAAAGCTGATGTCTTCATTAATGAAGTGGCTGGTCTGATGTGCGACAGACCAGCCGTAAAAACCCTTTCGCGATGGACGCTAGCCATTTCCATGTAATATACATTTAAAGGGAAAAAAATAGATTCTCATTTTGCAAAAAGCCCACTGGAATCACGCAACACACACTACTTGTGTGCTTCATGGCCATGAAGAAGAGCCACAAGGGTTCAATTCAAATTTGACTGTTATGAAGCATGGGAGATGATTACCCAAAAAAACTAGGAGAAGATAAGTCCTTTACTTTGATTTTCCAAGTTTACGAATGCGGGGAACACGCCAAAAGAGTTGGTAAGAAAACAGATTTGATTCAGCAAGGTATGCTCTAGTACGATGCAACCTCTTTGAAATACAGTACGGTGGATCAATAGGTAGAACTACACAGTGGGTCCTACTTTCGATTGATTTGAACTTGATTCTATCAACGCCTAGATTAGTGTTGAGCAGTCCCGTGAGGTCCTGGTACAGACTGAGACCATCATATTTAGGTTTGGATAGTAAGCACAAATTAAATGAATTACATGTTTTTAAATATAAATCTTTTTATTCTTTTTTATTTCACATTTCAGGTGCTTTTCGCATGCCAAAAAAGCAGCCTCAAGTCATGTGCATCCCACAGTCACTCTGAATCCTAAAAGCCCACACACAGCAACATCTAATATTAGATGATTATTTTTAGGGGAGTGATAAATCAACTCCCCAAATTGATAAATCGACTCCCCATGTGTCTTTCTCTCTCCTCTAGGTTAGAGAGAGATAGACACATGGGGAGTCGATTTATCCATTTGGGGAGTCGATTTATCACTGCCCTTATTTTTAACAATAACTAATACATGTTTTATTTTATTTTATTATTTTTAACATTAAATAACTCATGTTTTATTTATTTTATTCGTATTTTTCATTTGCAAGCAAGATATGCTAATAGAAAAAGAAGCCACGGAGCCGAAAGGCGAGAGTGCGTCGCTAACGAAGAAAACAAACTGCAAGGTCCGGTCATTACTACTTAAATCAAAAATATAATAATGTCATGTTGTATATTAAATATCATTTATTATTATATAACATTCCAATGTTCCACTTTACGCATCATCCGTAAAATAATGCAAAGATATGATGGCGATAAGGTTTTTGATTATCAAATTCCTCCTTTTTAATAAAAAGCAAAAAAAAAGGAACGAATTAGATTTTTCGAATGGTTTTGATCATGATTAAGGATATTTTTTAAAGATTCAAGTATCAAATAAAGTATTTTTAAAAATTTGAGAATTCATATTTTCTGTAGGCCTCTGACATATAACTATTCTATGTGAACATTTCAAAACCATTATCGTGTAAGCGTAGTGTTTTTTTCGAAACGTATTGTACGGCCCACACCATAGGATGATCCAAACCGCCCATTTGATGGGCCACAACATAAATAGGCTGTGCCCCGAAAATCATTTCTATAGGATGGTCCTAGCTTTTCCTTTCTCTGTCTTTAAAACTTGTATCTTGTTCAAAATTGTAGGAGCCTATTTCATAATGTGTTGCTGGTGTAATCTACCTTACCCTTTTACTTTTTTCTTGAGGAAATAGATTTCTAAAGTTCATTTGGAACTGATCTAATTTGTATGAGAATTTGAAGAAGAAAATATTTGTTCTTTGGCAAAAGTATTTTTTTTATTCTGAGATTCTTTGAAGATTTGCTTTAAATTTTGAAATTTTGTGGGGCCAACCCTAAAACCGATTCTACTTGCCTTGGATCTACCGCTATCCAATTTGCCAATAAGATAAAAACGTGTGGAAAGTGAAGAAAAGAAAAAGTAATTGACTTTCTAGAGAGACCGGAAAGGCTTTCATGCGTAACATAGTGTTGTCGGTATTATTCGTATGCAAGCACCTCGGACATCATCCTTCAGACCCAGAGAGAGAGAGAGAGAGAGAGAGAGAGAGAGCCCCAAGGGAATTTATAAAGTACTGAAAATGCACAATGAAAGGAACATCAAATTCACTTGGGTAATGTGGATCCAATGAGATGCCCTTGTGGCTGGGTTTTGCAAGGACACTCTTCAGTTTAACATAATATACAGGGAATTGCTAGCGTACATCGCAAAAGGCATTTCGCGGCGGGTCCGTCTCATTTTAGACCACCCACCGCATGAATGGAGACAAAAGTGATTGTCTTCATTCATGAGGTGGCTGGTCTTACATGCGACAGACCAGCCGGAAAGTGCCTTTTTCAATGGACCCTAGCAAATCCCATTTATATATGGATTTACTAGGGACTTTCGCATATAGGCATTTCACAGCTGGCCTGTGCACGAGGGAGCAATCACACAGGCTCACTTTTCAGCAGATTTCATCGTATTCATTAAATTCACGTGAGGTGGCTTCTCTCATGCAACAGCCACCCGCAAAATGCCTGTCTTCGGAAATCCCTAGCAAATCCCGTATATATAGGGATTTGCTAAGCAATACCGTGGAACGTCTTTTCGCAGCTTACTTTTGCTGGAGAGAACAGCCACCTAGCAGATTTTAGGTGGTTGTTGTCTCCGGTGTAAGCAAGCTGCGAAATGGCTATCTGCAAAATTGCCTAGCAAATCTATATAGAGATATGCTAAATTGAACGGCACCCTAGCAAAAACTTAACTGCACGGACACCCCATTGGATCCACGTTGCCAACTAAATTAATAAAAGCATTGGAAATGCAAAATTAAAAGAATGATAAATGAGATCGAATAGGGCGCCCTTGTGATAGGATTTTTAGGGTGATTGGATTTTTGCAAAGGTCCAGTTTAGCATTCTTTGCATATATATTAATACAATCAATAGTCTATGATGAGCTATAAAAAAGTCAAATGGGGTATATTTTATTCTTCTTCATTGATGGGTTTTAACTTCCTTCCACTTTGTCTCCTACTTTATTTTTATTTTTTGCTTTTGATGGATGTTTCATATGGTGGGATGTTTCTATCTCTTTTGCCACAAGCCATTGCTTTTGTCATAGGAAAGGAATAATACTGGGGTTTCCATACCTCTTTTGGGCCCACAGTCAAATCAAGACCCTCTCGTGAGGGCCCCACCTTTGTCTAGGGTGGCAAGATATGTTGCGTGAATCAACAGATTGCAGAAGATGTGGAAGTCGCTTTCAGGGAGGTGTTGTTTCGGTGGAGACGAGACCCCACCATTTCAACCAAAAGATGAGAGAGCAACTCTACTGTGTCTGTCGGTAAAGACAGCACACTAGTGATGGAACTCAGACATGAATAATTTCATCTCTCTCTCTCTCTCTCTCGTTTGGATACAAGAATTTTATAATCTAGGATTATAAAATCCTAGATTTTATAAGCTAAAACTTGGATAATGTACATTTACAAATTGTAACATCCAAGTTTTATCTTATAAAGTCCAGGTTTTAGATTTAATCAAGGGAAATGATTTCAACACAAACTTTTTTGACACAAGACGCTCATATTTCTTGTCTTTTAGTATTTAAAGAGCTGTAAAAGGGTTTTTACTAAGGCTGCAACAGGGCCGGGTTTTTCAAAACCCTAGCCCAACCCTAGATCCCATTATCGGTGCTGACCCTAATCAGGGCCAAAGAAACCTCAACCAGATGCCCGCAGTGCAAGGCTCAGCACAGCCCTGGCCCGCCCTGATTGAGCTGGGCCGGGCTAGCCTTGATTGCCCCTAGTGCAAATACTTGTTAAGAGTGCCAAAAATAAAACAACAACATATCATATAGAACAAAATGATCAATAAACAGAGAAAGGGAACAAAATAAAACAATATGAATTCAACAACAGTCAAGACAATAATAATAATCTAAAGAAACCTCAATCCAAGATAATAGAAAACATTAGTAAAAGAAACATGTACAGATGGTTTTATTCTTTAATAGAAAACTTAGGGTTCAATTTTTTAATAAAAAACTTAGGGTTGGGCCAGGTCAGGCCGACCCGAGGTGTCAACCGTAATCCCGACCCGACCCTGAGTCAAGGCCTAAAAAATGAACCCTGGCCTGTCCTCAGGGTTGAAAAATCCAACCCAAACCCTGTTCGGGCTCAAGGCAGGTCAGGGATCACAGGGCCAAACTTGCACACCTAGTTTTTACAGTTCTCAAAAAGCACTTACGTGACAATTAGATACTAAAATACAAGATACATGAGCGCATGTATCGAAACATAGTTGTGCTGAAATCATTTCCCTTTTACAATCCAATATTATAAAATCCTTGTATCCACACACACACACACTCTCTCTCTCTCTAGAAGAGGGAGAGACATGAATGCCCACTTATACATGGATTATACTTTCTCATTGCATCATGTACACTTTATTTGTATACATGCGAGAAATAATATTTCCTCTCCTTTGTTATGATAATGAGACTCCATACTTTATCAAGCACTTTTTTCATTAATTGGCTGTATATAACAACCTATACAATCTCAATAGTCAAACATAAGTTATGGTGAGAGTGTCATTAACAGATCAAGGAAGGGTAAGTGTCACTTCATTATAATGTATATAAATATGCAGAGTATATTTTATTGAGAGAGAATGAGTGCAAAAGTCAAGTATTTAGAGAATGGGATTTGCTAGGGACCATCGCAGAAGGCAGTTTGCATATGGTCTGTTGCATGAGAGAGCCGCCACATCATGAATAAAGACAAAATATGTTGAAAAGTGAGCCTATGTGGCTGCTCTCTCATGCAGCAAGTCATCCGCAAAATGCCTTTTCTGATGGTCCCAAGCAAGTCACATATACATTCATACACGCAGGCTGGTTTGATAATTGCACTACATAGCAGTGTGAGTACTATTGTAAAAGCTGTTCGAATCTAAATAAAAGGTCTAAAACACAGTGAGTTGTGCTATTATCAAAATACGATGGTGAGGATATCAGTCCCATATATATAGATTATGGATATTGGGACTACCATGTTTTGATAACGAGGTGAATTCACCTTGTCATTACTTTTTTAATTGGCTACCGAGAGCTTTTGGGGAATTGTAATGACTTTTCACATGTGGTTAAATAATAAAAGACAAGGTAAGTTTGACCCATTATTAAATATGGTAATGTCAATATCAATAGCCTATGCCTACATATTATATATATATATATATCAGAAAAGTGTTTCTAGTCGATCGACCAGAAAACTTACTTGGTCCGTCGACTAGAAATGCATGGGGGCCTACATTGTTGGGTGATGCAAACCATTCATTTGATGGGCCCTAACACATATAGGGTGTGCCCAAAAAATCGTCTGCAAAGGATCATCCTAATCCTTGATTTGTGGAGGTGCAAAATGGACGGCTATGAAATCTATACATTTTGCACCTCCACAAATCGAGGGGTTAGGATGATCCTATGGAGATGATTTTTGCACACACCCTATCTATGTGAGGGGCCATCAGATGAATGCTTTGGGTCACCCAAACAATGTGGCCCCTACTGTTATTTTAAGCTAGGGAGTTGATAAGTTATCTACTCCAGGGAGTACCTACTCTTTTCTCATATAGGTAATCCCTGGAGTAGGTAACTTATCAACTCCCTAGCTTAAAATAACAGTTGGGGCCACATTGTTTGGGTGACCCAAAGCATTCATCTGATGGCCCGTCACATAGATAGGGTGTGCCCAAAAAATCAGCTCGATAGGATCATCCTAACCCTATAAACTGTGGAGGCAAAAAATGGACAAATTTGTGCAGGTTTATACATGTCCATTTTTACCTCCACAAGTCATGGGGTTATGATGATCCTATCGAGCTGATTTTTTGGGCACACCCTATCTATGTGGGGGGCCATCAAATGAATGCGTTGGGTCACCCAAACAATGTGGCCCTAACTGTTATTTTAAGCTAGGGAGTAGATAAGTTATCTACTCCGGGGAGTACCTTCTAAGAGTAGGTACTCCCCGGAGTAGATAACTTATCTACTCCCTACCTTAAAATAATAGTTGGGGCCACATTGTTTGGGTCATCCAAAGCATTCATTTGATGGGCCCTCACATAGATAGGGTGTGCCCAAAAAATCAGCTCGATAGGATCATCCTAACCCTATGAACCGTGGAGGCAAAAAATGGACAGATTTGTGCAGGCTTATACACGTCCATTTTTGCCTCCACGGTTCATAGGGTTAGGATGATCCTATCGAGCTGATTTTTTGGGCACACCCTATCTTTGTGAGGGCCCATCAAATGAATGCTTTGGATCACCCAAACAATGTGGCCCCAACTGTTATTTTAAGGTAGGGAGTAGATAAGTTATCTACTCCAGAGAGTACCTTCTCTTTTCTCTCTCTCTCTCTCTCTCTCTCTCTCTCTCTGTATATATATATATATATATATATATATATATATATATATATATATATATATATATATATATATATATATAAGTAAACAGTTCCTAAGGTGGCCTACTTTGTTTGGATGATCCAAAGCATTCATTTGATAGGCCCTCACATAGATAGGGTGCCCACAAAAAATCAGGTCCATAGGATCATCCTAACCCTTCCATTTGTGGAGGTTTAGATTTATGGAGGTTTAACCTCCACAAATGGAAGGGTTAGGATGATCCTATGAAGTTGATTTTTTGTGGGCACCCTATCTATGTGAGGGCCTATCAAATGAATGCTTTGGATCATCCAAGCAAAGTGGGCCTCCTATGTATTGTGAGCGCCACCTCATATAAGGTAGCGCTAGCGCCACCTCAGGAACCCTTCTCTCTCTCTCTCTCTCTCTCTCTCTCTCTCTATATATATATATATATGAGAAAAGAGTTTCTAGACACTAGTGTAGATAAGTTATCTACACATTAGCTTAAAATACAGTGGGGGCCACATTGCTTGGGTGATCCAAAGCATTCATTTCATTGGCCCTCACATAGATAGGGTGTGCCCAAAAAATCAGCTCCATAGGATCATCCCAACCCCACGATTTATGAAGGAAAAATGGACGTGTATAAACCTTCACAAATCTGTCCATTTTTTGCCTCCACGGTCCGAAGGGTTATGATGATCCTGTGAAATTGATTTTTTGGGCACACCCTATCTAAGTGAGGGCCCATCAAATGATTGTTTTGGATCACCCAAGCAATGTGGCCCCCACTGTATTTTAAGCTAGTGTGTAGATAACTTATCTACACTACTGTCTAGAAACTCCTCTCTCTCTCTCTCACACACAGACACACACATATATATACACACATATAGGGAAATGATATCAGCACCACCATATTTTAATAATTGCACAAACCAGCTTGTCTGTTCTTTTTTAAATTAGCTTTTGGACTGCTCTTTAATTACTAAAGATGTGTTAGTGTAAATGTCAAAAATTGGTTGTGCTGACATCATTTATCTTTGTGTGTACACTCCTACATGGTAGTGCAATTTAGGTTGGGTGGAGCTGAAATTTTGCTAAAAACCGATTTGGAATCAACTTGAACCTGACTCGGCTTAGCAAAAAGTTCAACCCAAATTCTAAAAAATGGACCCAAGTTGCAGCAACCATAGGAGCACATTTTGTGGAGAGAGAGAGAGAGAGAGAGAGAGAGAGAGAGAGAGAGACCTTTGCTTGCTTAGCACACTTCTGTTCTAGTAGCTTTTGTGGACCACTGAACTTCCATACTCTGCTCTATACTCAGCAAAAAAGTTCAACCTATATATGGTTAAATAAGCATTGCATCATCAGGTCGTTAGGGTTGTTGCAGATGCAGAGTGAGTGGGTCTAGACAGTGATCAAAGATTAAGACATGCTTTCTAATATGAATGTAGTCCATGTTGGAGATTAACAACCTGATGTGAACTCCTAACCTCTTCTAACCATTCATTAGATCTATTAAGGATTCAATTAGCTTTTCTTATAGTAATCATCAACTTTATCCTGTGAATATTATTTCATAAAGCAAATGAATGAGACTTAGTAATATACCTTGAGTAATCACATTGCCATTATGCTTGCAAAAGTCTCCATGATGGGAGACATGCCCTTCCTCTCCTGGTGATGTATTTTATACAAATACATAATAAGTAGCCATAAAATCGAAGAGCTTGTACACTAAGGGCATATCTTGCCTAGTCCCCTATTTGGTGAAGGAAGTTACCTTGTTTCTAAGAGCCCAAACACTACAAGAACAACACCTTATAGCGACGGAAGAATAAACTGTATGTCCTTATTAATCAGTCACTATTGAATATTTTTAGTGACGAAATTAATATCCGTCGCTAATAATAAACCATATGGCGATCGTATAATACATTCGTCTATGTCGCCAAAAGTTTTTTATATATCAGAATAAGAGATTTTAATTGGTCTGCGCACGTAAGTATAATAATTTTCAAAAAGTACAGTGAAGCCCACTTCATAGTATGATCCAAACCGTTCATTTGTTGGGCCAGAGGCGTGTAAATCATCTCAATAGGATGATCCTAACACTCCGATATTCTATAATGTGCAATCCCTCTATATGGGCAATCCCACTGCCCTTCTTGAAAAATACTGGACTCCTCGCCCAACACAATAATTGCATTTTTATTCAATATTTAGAAGCAGAAATAGTATTCTTCGCGCAAAAGGTATAATTAGAGACTTTATAAAGGATTTCCATTTCATTCTCTAATCTCATCTATTTAAAGAGCACAAATGGGATGGTTAGGATCGTTTGATGGGTGAGATTGCTGGGTCATGTCTCATCCATACCTTTCAAAATATGAATGGTTGGGATAACCTATCAAGTGGCTCCCACTTATACTTGTGCTCACTAATTTGAGTTTTTATATGGTGCCCGACCGTCAAGTACCGTCAAAACGGTGCCCCTTGATATTTGATCCAACAGCTACCCACTTTTTAACAGGCTATTGTTGGATCAAATATCAAGGGTGGTACTTTTAAAGTACCACCTTCACGGGACTTGAGGGTTGGGCGTCATATAATTTCTCCACTAATTTTTACTTACTAAGCAAATACATGCTGTCCCACTTATTATATAAAACTCAATAATTATAAAAGCATTCATCAATTTCTAGATAGGATGTCGAAACCACACATGACAAGTGGTGTCACTTCCATGACCCTTCCTGTCTAAAAAGGTGCATTAAAGCTAATCATTCTCTGTTAAGTATTACTTTCATCAGAGCAAAGGGTCTCCAGGCATTTTCATTGACCTAGTAATGTTTCAATGTCAAGCTCATTTTGACCTAAGAAATACCTTGGATCCCAAAGAGAACAACCCATGACAAAGCAATGATACATAGAAAAACTGGAAAAACCAGGAAACAAAAAATCTTTCCCAAAATATGATTCATTTTTTCCTTGTTTTTTAGCCACTTCTTAAAAACTCCACCGAAAATATGATTGTTTTTTTCCTTGTTTTTAGCCGCTTCTCACGCTCTACCCATTCGTCCCCTCTGAAGTCCATCCTTCTCCCACCTGCCCCGCCCTCTCTCACAATTGAGAAATTATTTTAGGGAAATGATATTTATGCCCCTTTTAATCACCAGGGACACCCAGTGGCAGTGTACGTTGCAATTAAAGCTACTGAATTTTTCTGACATCAAGTACAATAGCCTCCCTTTTGTCATTGATACACTGGTGATCAAAAGGAGCGTAAATAACACTACCCTTATTTTATCATGAAAAAAAAATTCATGGTTGCAGACATGGCCTAAGAGAATATGGACATTGATATGTTCATATATAACTTTGTCAATTACATAAATCTTACATTGGTTTGTTTATTGATCTCACGCCACTTGGATTTTGATCCTCGTTACCTATCCACTCCATAGCAATATGGGGTTTGTTGCAGGGCTCCACTCTTCACCGATTCACGCGATGGAAGATGTGGTGTAGGATGATCATCCAACGGCTACAGGCTTACTTAAAGGTACTACATGAACTCTATCTCTCTCAGAAAATCACGTGATGGAAGATTGTTTTTAAAGTCATCTACTAACACGTGTCTTAGGGTGATCATCCAACGGCTACGGGCAATCTCAAACATACCACACGATGGGCATATATGAATAAAGATTTACATTCAACGCTGACTTCAGGTTCATCTTCTTCCTCTCCTTTAAGCGGGATGGTGATGCGCAGAAAAACCAGACTCCACTTGGAAAAGCTTCACCGTACGTATCAATGGAAGCATACCTTCCATTTTGGGCTATATTCCTTCGGCTCCAAGACACCTCTTCTTTTTTTGTTTTTTTATAAAAACATATAGGTAATGTTTTATATAATGGGGTACTGTGTGTGTTTTACACAGTGTGTTTTTGTTTTACAATGGCTGCTTGCATCTCTAAGTTTGTTCAAACCCATGTTATCAACTGTCTCCCCATTGAAATAAGGCATGCCTGCCTTATTGGAAGACTCAGTTTGAAAACTTTTGTAATTGTGGTGGGTCTTTTATATCTATCATGAGCACTATTAATAGCCTCCTCCGTCCCATCAAACCACCTCCTTCCCTATCCCATGTAATGCTGCTTCTAGCTATCTTGGTGGTCATATTCTATGCCTCTTGTTTTTACCACTCATTCGTTTACCTTAATACTGTTGGATATATGTTCAAATATAAGCCCATAGATAAATGGACCAGGTGTTTGGGCCCATATGGGCTGAAGCCCATAATCTCCTCTCTTATTTCTCATCCTTATCCTTTTAATATATATACAGAGTATAAATAGGGGCTGGAGGCAACGTAATGCTTCAAGCATAAACCACCACCGCATCAACAATCCTTGAAGCAGTACGGCACCGCCTCTTGATTTGCTTGTGCTGCTGTCTCCAAACCCACTCTGTGGATTTTATGCCGTGGATTCCTCTCGCCGATTGGGTTTCGGTTGAAGATCTCTACTCTGTTTTGTGCGCCTATAATTTAGAGGGTTTTGACGCCATCTTTGTAGGGATTCTGAACGATTTTCTTTGTGCGATATCTGTGTGATATCCAAAAGGGTTTTGCGAGATCTGTTGGCCCTAGTTTGCTGCTGCCAGTACCGATTTACCTGGTTTGGTTGAACGGATTTAGGACCAGTTCTAGTGCCGGGTTTTATGTTTCTTGAAACAGGTTTTGTACCAGTTCTGTCTGATTTATGCGATAACATCACTGTGTGTGATATTCATCGATTGAGGCAAATCAGCGGCAGAATAAAGGGTGAGAAATTTGGAGAATTATTTCTCACCAACTCATCTGGTCTGAGACAGAAAGGTGAGAAAATTGCTGTTAATCTCACCTTGTCTGGTTCTTGCAATCTGGCAACAGCGTTCAAGATAGTTTGACACTGGTTTTTAGAACCGGTTCTAGCGATTGCTAAACAGCTTGGCCGAGAGTTGGGTTTTTTGATAGATGGTATTCGTGTTTCGGTTCTTGGTACGCATCTGAAAAACGTAGCCCCGGTTTTCGCCTTGGCTGATTTTCTGCTGGTTGACCCGAAAACCCCAATAGCTGTTTGGGTTTGGGTTTGGGTTATTGCCTTGGTGGTAATCTCTTGCTGCGGGTATCATCTTAGCTATCTCGGATTCGGGTGTTCGATTTGATTCGCGGTTTCTTGGCTTTGGGTTGTAGCGATTCACTAATCAGGTGCACTCTTTCTAATTTATTTTTATTTTGTGATTATAAAATGGAAAAGACTGTTATTCCCTTTGAGATGGTCAAGCTTCAATCCTTTGGAGGATCTGAGTTCAGTTCCTGGAAGCGAAAGACTCAGTTCGGTTGGAAATATGTGAATGTCTTCTATACTGTTCTGAGTACCTTTGCTGATACGGGAGAAGATGTTGATGAATCTCAATGAAAAAGGGATGAGGATTTCTGCAAAGACTTCTTATTAAATTGTTTATCAGATCGTCTTGCAGAAACCTACAGCAAATTTGGCACTGCTAAAAAAATCTGGGATCATTTAGATGCTCAATTCAAGAAAGAGGAAGAATTGTCCAAGACTCACCTTGTGGACAAATTCATGGATTTCAAGTTCCAAGAGAACCTGAAAATCACTCAAGTCTCTGATTTAGAAATTTTGAGATCTAAATTGGCCAATGAGAACATTCCTTTACCTGATGCTTTTCTGGTGGGTGCAATTATATACAAGTTACAATCTGCATGGCACTCTTTCAAAACAGAAATGTACAGAAAGAAAGTGCAAGTGGGACTGGATGATCTCAAACGATTCATTCGAATCGAAGATGAGAATAAAGCTAGGAATAACTTGGAAATTGTTAGACAGCAACAGTCAGCTGCTAACACTGTGATATATCCCAAGAAATTTCCTAAGTCGTCCAAGTCAACCAAAAGTGATACCCCTAAGTTGGAGGCCAAAAAACCTATCTTTAAGAAGCAGAAGGGCAAGTGCCACAACTGTGGAAAGTGGGGTCACTTTGCTGCAGATTGTAGGCAACCTAAAAAGGTTAAATCTGACACACCACAGAAGCAAGCTACTATGATGATAGATAAGGCTGAGCCTAAAAGTTTTGTTGCCATGTTGGCCAAAGGGAAGGCCACTACTTCTTCTGAATGGTGGTTAGATACAAGTGCCACTTGTCATGTTTGCAACTCAAAGAAACTTCTCACTGATATTACCCAAGTAAAGGAGACTGTTACAGTGGCTAGTGGAGCAGATGTAGAGGTCTATCACACTGGTACTGCGAACCTGGCCCTTTCTTCAGGTAAATTACTAACTTTAAAGGCTGTTAAAGTAGTTCCTACTATTCAAAAGAATTTGATTTCCATTGGTTTGCTTAACAATGCTGGCATGTGTACATCCTTCTTGGGTGGTAGAGTAACTCTAACAGTTAACTCTTATTATTTTGGATGTGCTTTCTTGATAGATGGTATGTATAGATTGAGTTTAGCAAATGAGACTGTTAGTCAAGTGAGTTCACCTTTGATTACTCCTAAGTTGTTACATAACAGACTGGGACATGTGAACTATAAGAAAATGGTCCAACTTGCTAAAACTTATGGTATACCTTTAAATATGTCAAGTGATTTTGACAAGTGTGAGGTTTGTGCTCAAACTAAGATTACTAGAAAACCTTTTCGTCAGGTTTCTAGGAGCACACAACTTCTTGGATTGATACATTCTGACCTCTGTGACTTTAAAAGTTTTACTACTAAAGGTGGTCGGAAGTATTTGATCACATTTATAGACGATATGTCAAGATATTGTCATATTTATTTGTTAAAATCAAAGGATGAAGCTTTTGCTAAGTTTAAAGTTTTCAAGAATCAAGTTGAATTGCAACTGAACCTGAAAATTAAGAGAGTTAGGAGTGATAGAGGAGGAGAATACACTTCGACAAAATTTAAGGAATTCTGTGCCTCTCAGGGCATAATACTTGAAACTACTGCTCCTTACTCGCCTCAATCTAATGGTGTAGCTGAGCGTAAGAACAGGACGTTAACAGAAATGTTAAAGTCCATGTTATTGACAGCCGGCATGCCTAATTGCTATTGGGGATAAGCAGCTTTGACTGCAAATCACATCCTGAATAAATTGCCACACTCAAAATGTTTCTCCACTCCTTATGAGTTATGGCATGGGCATCCTTGTAGATATGATACTCTTAAGACTTTGGGCTGTATTGCTTATGTAAGGATACCAGATCCTAGGAGACCTAAAGTGGGACCTAAAACAAACACTTGTGTTTATCTAGGAGGTGCAGAAGATAGTGCTGCTGATCGGTTTTTGGATCTATCAACCAATATGGTTATAGAATCTCGAGATGCAGTTTTCTTTGAGAATAAATTTCTCAGAGATCAGGGTTTGACCATACCAGGCGATATAGAGGTGGTTACAGAATTGCCGGTTGAGTCTGAACCAGTTACTTCTGACACTTGTCCCAAATTGATATCTGAGTCAGTTCCTATAAGAGTTTCTACAAGAGATAGAGTACCCAAAAATTTTGGTGAAGACTTTGTGACCTACCATTTAGAGAATGATCCATCATCCTATAAGGAAGCGATGAGATCTAGGGACTCTTTATTGTGGGCAGAAGCCATTGATGATGAAATGAGCTCTCTGTTACAAAATCTAACTTGGCAGCTAGTCGATTTGCCAAAATGAGCCAAGACTGTGGGCTGTAGATGGATATTGAAGAAGAAACTTAATCCTGACGGATCAATAGCTCGATATAAAGCACGTTTAGTTGCTAAGGGCTATACTCAAGTGAGTGGGATAGACTACTTTGATGTCTACTCACCGGTCTGTCATTTGGCAACGATAAGAATTCTTCTTGCTTTGACATCTATTGAGCATGTTGTTGTGCATCAAATGGATGTAAAGACAGCTTTTCTCAATGGACAACTGTCAGAGGAAATCTACATGAATCAACCTGAAGGGTTTGTCATGAAAGGTTTTGAGAATAAAGTTTGTAAATTAAACAAATCTTTATATGGTCTTAAACAAGCACCTAAATTGTGGCATCAGAAATTTGACAAAGTAGTAAAGAGCCTTGGGTTTCTGTCAAGTTACTCAGATAAATGCCTTTATTATCGTTCTGTGTTGAATAAGGTCGCAATTATTTGCTTGTATGTAGATGACATGTTGATTCTTGGTTCCGATCTCTCTATAGTGAGTGACGTGAAACTAACATTGGGTAAAGAATTCGACATGAAAGACCCGGGTGTTGTTGACACCATTCTTGGTATGAAAGTAAGTTTTGAGAGGCAAGGAATTTCCCTTAGCCAAGCCCATTATATTGAAAACCTACTTTCTATATGGGGATGCAGTGAGTGCAAACCGATTGAGACACCATTTGATTATACCAAGAAGCTGTTCTTTAATGAAGGAGACAGTGTGAATCAGTTAGATTATTCTAGATTGATTGGTAGTCTCATGTATGCTATGAGTTGCACTAGGCCAGACATAGCCTTTACAGTTGGCATGCTGAGTCGTTTTACTAGTAATCCTGGCCATGAGCATTGGGATGCCCTTATGAGGCTAATGAGATACCTTAAGGGTACTCAAAATTATGCTCTTTGTTATGGTGGCCATCCTCCTGTTTTGGAAGCATATTCTGATGCATCATGGGGCTCAGAATTAAGAGACAGTAAGTCTACCAGTGGTTATGTGTTTACCCAGGGTGGAGCTGCTGTAGCGTGGAAGTCGAAGAGACTGACTTGCATTGCCTTGTCGTCTATGGAATCAGAACTTTATGCTCTAGCTTCAGCTGCAGATGAAGCAGAGTGGATAAAGAATCTGATTATGGACATTCCACTTACTAGGTTAAGGATTCATTCCTTAAGTGTCTTCTGTGATAATCAAGCTACAATTACGATTGTGAAGAACTCACTCTTTAATGGTAAGAGGAGACATCTTAGGCTGAAACATGCCATGCTGAATTATCTCATTGAACACGGGATTATCACTTTGATTGATGTGCGATCGAAGGATAATATGGCTGATGCTCTCACAAAAGGATTGAATAAAGCTCGAACATTCAAAATTGTAAAGGAAATGGGATTAAAATCTGTAATGATAGAGGAAAATTAAGTTAAAGCCTTTATAGAAAAGACTTAACTTATATTAACCAGGTTTTGGACTTAATCTACATTCTCCATGTTCATTTGAATTTTTGAATATTCCTTGTGTGGCCCTAGATAAGCACTTGATATGTTTTCTTTATGTTTAAAGTTGTTGTATATCATTCCACACTTGATGATATACCCTCTTTTGAGATCAGTTGTACATTCCACATTTGATGATACAATTTAACTCAAACTTTGTTATCCTGTTTGGGAAGGGTTGGACATTCCACACTTGATGATTCAACTTGACTCAAATATGGATAAGATGACTTAACATTTTATGAAAACATGAAATGGTTGTTTACAAAAGAAACCAGCTTTTTGGTCTTGTTCTTTATTGAAACTTGACAATTATGGTGTAATGGTTCTTTGCAAAACAAGCAATTTTGGTCTTGTTCTTTATTGAAACTTGATAATGATGCTTATGGTGAGAGTGATACTGATACTTTTTTAGCCATTCATGTGTGTAATTTATGTTTTACACAAATGGTTGGATTCATTCTCATGAAATCCATATTGTGGTAATTCACAGGGATTGGCGAAAAAGGAGGAGCGCATCTTGATTTTGACTTTGATGAAGATGACTTACTTGATGAGTAAATCTCCTAAAGTTGTAAAGAATGAGTGCCTTCTTTCAGTATGTGTATAGAGTTCACTTATATGTGAAACTTTATTTTGGATCTTGATGAGAATCATACCCCATGAATGAATTTTTCTGAGATCAGTGAGGTTCATGTATATATGAAACTTCATTTTTGTTGAGTTTATTGCATATAAAACTCTTGTTTGTTCATAAAAGTATGTGTTTTTTCAGTTGGATTACAGATCTTTTATGATAATGTGATGTGGATAGTTCAATATATTGTTTGAACATCACACTTTCTATCTATGGATCGTGCTATATGTAGAACATAAGGAGGAGATTGTTGGATATATGTTCAAATATAAGCCCATCAATAAATGGACCAGGTGTTTGGGCCCATATGGGCTGAAGCCCATAACCTCCTCTCTTATTTCTCATCCTTATCCCTTTAATATATATACAGAGTATAAATAGGGGCTGGAGGCAACGTGTCTGGCATTCCACTTTGATGCCTTAGGCGTAATGCTTCAAGCATAAACCACCACCGCATCAACAATCACGGAGCGCAATCTCGTCGCCGAAATCCTTCATACGACTCGAGCTACTGACCCCGAACTTAGGGTTCGTTTATAGCCTGTAGTCGGTGTTGCTAGGTTCGCAAATCTCTGGTGCTATATCATTGATCTCCTTCTACCCACTTTGTTGTGCCCCATTGTTTATATCATTGGTTCCTTAGTTGACAATGCTAATCAGCATTTTTATATGGTTTTCGGACCTGCATCGTTTCTGCTCGTTTTGCTTCTGCGACTCTCTGTTTATTGGTTCTATAAGGATCCTTGCACTAAAGGAAATGATGCTCACACAATCGGCGCTTGTGGGAACGGAAGCGGGAACGGTGCACAAAGAAACGGAGCTCGTGGGAACGGGAACAGGAATGTTGCAACCTGAGAGTCTGGCCTTTACTCCATTATTTATATTCTCCTTGCACTAGTTTTAGTTTTTTGTGCTTTTCGTTTATATAATTCTTAACAGGGGTCCTTTGCAGAAAAAGTCTCGTAGCTTTTCTTATGCCCTTGTAATGGCCACTATCATTCTGATGCTCTCTGAGAGGGTACTCATTTGGTTTTGCTACAAATTTCTTATCCTCTACACCCCTTGCCAAGAAGAGTCTGGCAGAGGTGATGTGTATGTAGCTCGGTGCAATCCCCCACACTTCAGAGGCTTCTTCTGCATCTCCATCTTATCGCAGTGCAGTTGCCAACCCTGGTCCTTCATCCATCACTAGGCCTTCACTCACAGGCCAGTGCGAGATAACTGAAGTTATTGATTGAGTTGGGTTTTTCATCTTCCTGTTACAATTAAGTTTTTGTTGTTTGACTTCACTTTAGAATTAAGTTCAAGCCTTTTGGCCATTTATTGCAAATCAGGTCATATGGGGAGACCTTTCCTAACAGAATGTAAACTGGAGAAGTTTTTCAGTTATAAAAAGACAAAAATGCCCTTTATTTTTAAAAGACAAAAATACCCTCTGTTCCAATTTTTGGTACGATGACAATTATAAAGATTGTTAAAGTGTTATATACATGTAAATCATGGTTTAGTGCTAAGCATTATATATACTTAGACAACACAGATCGTGGTGCCGCTAGGGTTGAATCACTAGGTCTCACATGGGAAATATGAGTTTTAATCTGGACTGTTGATCTAGTGGGCCAGAAAAAGGCGCCTCACATGGTCCTGTTCACATTTTTATGATCTCGTGTGAAAGAAAGGTCGTGGTAACTTTATTATATACCAATCTCATCTTTTTCATAGAGCAGTGTAGAAACGAGATGCTTATATGGGGAGGAAGAGAGGAATACTTGATAATTTACTAATATTTTTAAAACTAGTATAGATGGACCAGAGATTAACTAACCTTATCTCTTGTGTAGAGTATACAATCTGCATAAGACGTAACCAATTAGTTAGGGCTACAACCGAGCTGAGCCGAGCCGAACTTTGGGGTGTTTGTGCTCGGCTCGCTTAGTTTGAGCCTCGGCTCGTGTTCGTGACGAGCTTTATACTATGGGCTCGTGTTCAGCTCGCCAAAATTCAACAAATCTCGAGTCAAGCTTTTAGTGAGCTGAGCCGAGCCGAGCCAGGCTCGAGCTTGGTTGGGTTCTGAGTCAGCTCGTTTAGTAAACACATCAAATAAATACCATTAAGTAATATATATATATATATAATAGAATATAATATATATAGTAATATAACGAACATAATCCGAGCTTTAAAGATCGGCTCGGCTTTATGAACCGAGCCTAAAAAGTTCACAAGCTTGTCCAAGCCGAACTATACAAAGCTCGAGTTCGGCTCGTTTATTAGACGAGCCTAATTTTTGGCTCGGGTTCGGGTTGTTTAGTAAACGAATGAGCCCGAGCCGAGCTTTCAATGAGTCGAACCCAAACATGTTCGTGATCCGGCTCAGTTCATTTGTAGCCCTACAATTAGTGAGTGATTTCATCATTTAGTGCCTTCAAGTTTCATTTACAATTTCTCTGTAGACTCCTTGCTTTTGACTTTATGCAAATCGTAGTCTTTCTAATCATTTTATGACTTGTCAAAACCATCCTTCACTTCACTTTCTGTATCATGTGTAGACCTTACTATATCAACAGATCTTGAACCTTGACTTTCCATAACTCAGATTTGTTCTTCATGTTGAACTTCTCTACCGCGAACCTCACATTTGAAACTTTCATAACCATCACAAAATCCAAACAAAAGCTCGCATAATTTGTTGTAATCTTATCAGTAGGGTATTTTATAGTCATTTAAAATCTTTCATAAAGTAATATTTTAACCTCTAAAGTATATTAAATGGGATTTGCTAGCATCCATCGCAAAGGTATTTTGTGGATGGCATGTTGCATCTCAGAGCAGCCACCTCCTGAATGAAGACAAAATCGGTTGAAAAGTGAGCATGTGTGGCTACTCTCAGATGCAACAGTCCATCCGCGAAATGCCTTCTGCGATGGACGCCAACAAATCCCATATTAAATAGTGCCCAATAGCCTTTTCCAAGTTCAAAGACTCATGGGATAGAGTTCATATGAGAAACTGATCGGATTATATGGGTTTCATATGGATGTGAATGTGAGTGTGTTGAGGATTGCTAAAAGCAACTTAAGTCATGCTAAAACGTGATCACCTTTTAGGTGCTCGATCTCTGTGGCCAGATAAGGATGATCGCTAAGGATGATCTAGTATCTTTCAAAAGGATGATCTAGTATCTTTCAAAGGAATCTATTAGAAAAAACTAATTCCACGTCTTAAAGGTGATTTAGAAATACTACATAAGCAAAACAATTTTTCACTCTCATATATTTTTAAAAGTTAGTTTCTTCTGGCACCCCGGATAGAGTTCATACGAGAAACTGATCGGATTATATGGATTTCATATGGATGTGCATGTGAGTGTGTTCAGGAATGCTAAAAGCAACTTAAGTCATGCTAAAACGTGATCACCTTTTAGGTGCTCTATCTTTGTGGCCAGATAAGGATGATCGAGTATCTTTCAAAGGAATCTGTTAGAAAAAACTAATTCCACGCCTTAAAGGTGATTTAGAAATATTACATAAGCAAACAATTTTTCACTCTCATATATTATTAAAAGTTAGTTTCTTCTGGCACCCCGTGCATCTCATAGGTTGTCGAGTAGTGTAATATGATACTTATTCTCGATGTAATGAGTAAAATCAAACATCGACGGTTCTAGTACCAGAAGGAGTAAGTTGTCTCTTGGAAAATCACGATGGTATAACGATTTGGGCATTCACTGACCCCCATTGGCTTTTGTAAGCCCAGTGGGAGCAACTCCAACTCTCGTGTACAAGGATGACAAAGTGGGAGCAACTCCAACTCTCTCGTACAAGGATGAGAAAGCGACTGATCCGACCATGGGTATGGATGCGTCAGATCCTTCGTGAGAGATTTCTACCGGTCGATTATGAGCAGATACTCTTCCAACAATATCAAAATTGTCGTTAAGGTAGCAGATCAGTGCGAGATTACACCGAAGAGTTCTACCGACTATCATCCAGGAATGATATTGCAGAGACTGAGACATAATGCGTAGCGCGCTACATCGATGGTCTTTATCAAGAAATCTATGATCAGGTAACTCTTCACCCGGTGTGGACACTATCTGAACACGTGAGGATGACCGAGCGAGTAGAGACCGTGCTCGATCATCCGGCTCAAATGACTTTTTACGTGAGTCAAGCCGTGGTACAGACACCGCAGATGGCAATTCCAACAACGAAGGAGAATGCGGTTTTGGATCTTCCTACCAAAACAAGCAACCTGCCCAGGCCTTACCGACACGAGGAAGATGACGCAAAGATGTTCCTTCTACTTCGGCAATGACCCATCCCACGACGTGATTTGTACGAGTCATAGTTTGAGCAGCGAATCATGTGCTGCAGGTGCAACCAATTGGGTCAGAAATCCAACCTGTGTCCTTAAGGTGGTCGTGAAGGAAGGTTATCCCCTTCTGGTAAGACCGCTATGCGCAACAGAATAAAAATCACATAGAACTTTAAAATTTTCTTTTCAATCTTGCAATTGCCCAAGATCCTAGAGTCTAGATTAGTTAATTATGTTAATCAAACATAAAGAAATACCTCTTTGAAGAAGAAATCAAGGAACCACGCTGCTTGATCTACTCCTCGAACGGTTGCTATTGTTCTGAACGCCGCGAACCCCGCAAGTTGAACCGATGGATTCTTTTTCTTTGCTCACACTATTGTGGATGTGAATAACTCTTATTCACCTCTTTAAGGTCTGATCTAATCTGTATCTTTATTGTAGAGGACAGAGAAATTGATTGAAAGCCTTTTTCTTTGAACTTTTTCAATTGGAAGAGAGATAAAGAGAAAGATATGGAAAACGATTTTCTAAGGGGGGAAGCAAGGAGGAACGAATTTTGGAGTATTCCTCACACCAAAATTCGTTCAGCCCTCTCTCATTTATAGAAAATAGAGTTTTGCTTTCATAAATCTTTATTTCTCTCTCCCAATTCCTATCCAATTGAGAACTTGAATTGAGACTCCTCGAGCTATTGGGACTCTTCCAAACATCCAAGGCTATGTGGGGACACCTAAGATAGATGGGAGAATGTGTATGAAGTCTCTCTTCAGCCCTTGTTGCCTTATCTCATAAGAATTGGTGTTGGAAATAAATTGCTTGCTTTATAGATCCTACAATTTAGCAATTCTTACCCAACAAAGAGTTTGAGTGCAACTCAAAGTCCTTGAGCAATTGGGACTCTTTTCCCCAGCTCTGCAACTAATTTGGGAGTGTGGTGGGCCCCACAAACTTTATCCAAATGTATAGTCTTATCCCAATTCCTAATTCTGTTCCAATTCTGCAACTTTTGCAAAACCAGTTTGGGAATAACTATCCTCATTTGGTTTATACATTATTATGTTTATTATTAATTAAGTTAATAATACATAATAATGTATAATAATTAAATACTTAATTAATAATTTAATTAATTAATAACTTACATCCAATGGGAGTTATTTCGGCTCCAATTTGTCTTTGAAAAATTCTCTTACTGTCTCTTATTACTTAACAAAGACATGTATATATACGTATATCAACACACACACATATATATTGTTAATTAATATCCACATTAATCTAACGGATCATATACGTTCGTGCAATTACATAAAATGATGTACCATGATTCGTTTGGATGTTATCTGGTCATTCGAGTTATGAGTGGGATCGTCGTAGGAATCCGACTGTCAATCCTGCAGAACCCTATGGTGGGCCTGTAGACACCCCATTTTGACTGTGCCCTAAACCTCTCTGTGAAAATGAATAACCCAACCAAATCAATCAGCTAAGGTCCCAAACTGCATCCTTAGCTAGGTTAGGATCCCATCTAGCTCCCCGTAAAATTTCGTCGAATTCCGAGCGCGTTTGCTTAGCGAACAAGCTGAGATGGTGTCGTAGTGCAAGTTCATAAAAGGGGGTTGAATTTATCCTGAGAAGGGGTTGAATTTGTATGGAAAAATCGTAAATAGCCGAATAAGACATGATTCGGGCGTGCGCCCATCACTTTTTGTGCAAATCCGCGCGCTTCATCCACTTGAAGTGCGAGTATCAACCCAAAAATGCTTTTAAATGAGATTTATCTTCTCATTTGAATCTCTCTTGGATTTTCGCAAGAATAGATCTGAGAAAGAGAGAGAGAGAGTTTTCCCCATTTCCTCCGATCTTCTCCGATCGCCTCTCCGATCAAGAGATTTTTACTTTTTTCTCTTTCTTTTCTCTTCTAGTTCTCCATTTTTCCTAAACCCTAGCAGAGGAGGGAGGGATTTTCGCAAAAAGCAGATCTGAGAAAGAGAGAGAGGTTCGGTCACCTTCTCCGGTAATCCCGTCGGAAGTTCACTGGAATCTGGTGCCATAGTGTTTAGAATCCTAATCATCATCTTACTTCCTTTGATTCAAGCCTAAAATCTCAGATTTTCTTCCTCTTAAACTTTCAAACCCTTGCTATTTTCACTTTCCCATCTTCATCTTCTCCGATCGCACCATTGCCGGATTCCGGCTATGTCCCGATTGACTAGTTCCTTTCCATTTCACCGGAGATCCGAACCGCCAAGACAGAGAGACGAGATCAACGGATTTCAAGCTCTTCGATCTTTCAGTTTTGAGTTAGATTCTGAAGATAAATGGATTGTTCAGGTGAGATTATCTCAAAGCTTATTATACTCATTCCTTTTTATTTAAATAAATTGTTTAATAGGAAGAAGGAGATCAGATGACTACTCTATTCGATATTATCGACATGAGTACTGTCTGATCTCAAGGCGGGATTAGAAATATTATCATGTGTATTATGATATCAGATGATTACTTTAGCATCATCTGATTTCATCCCCATATTGGGGTGGTGTTTGTGGTTGGGCATAGAAGTGTTTGATATTGTTTTCTTTTACTTTATTAGGCTATCCAGCGGCATGGTCTGGACTAATTAATGTTGTTTATCATTTTATGATTGCTATAGATTGTGTATTTTTTTATTGAAAATTATTCTTTGCTCAGCGCTTGATTTATTTTTATAAAGAATAGAATGGAATTTGCGATTATCTGGTAGCTTTTTCTTCTTTATTTGATAGACTAACACAGTCTTATAGATTTCTGTTAATTTTCTTTAGATATTAGAATCCCCTCTCTTTACAAGGGCGATGAAGGCGCTAGCCTAAGCCCATCCTTAGGGGACTCGCTTAGTCCAAGTAGCACTCCCATCATTTATTTTAAGACTTGTCCAGTCTTTATGGTGTGTATCCCCTAGACATTAGAAACTCATTCATTGCAAGGGCGATGAAGGTGATAGCCCAAGCCCATCCTTAGAGGGATTTATTGGATCATGATAATACCTAGACCTGGCAAACGGGTGGGTCGGGCCGGGTCAACCCGCGGGTGGTGCGGGTGCGGGTCACACGGGTCAGAATTTTGGTGACCCGCAAAAATTTGATGACCCGCGCGGCACGCGGGTGGGCTGGGTTAACCCGCGGGTCACCCGCAATTATAAGCAAATATAATATGGGATTTAAATTCTCCTGATTTGACGTGATTTGACCGCAACCAAGTTTTTCCTGTAATTGTAATAACTCTACACATGTTTGTCGTATTTTTCTCGTTATTTTATAATTACATAACCATTTATCCGTAATTTTTCATCAAAAACTTTATAACTCACTTATTTACTTTTCTTTTGTGTAATGATTACGTTTTTTTTACTTTTTCTTTTGCTAGAAACCTTCGCCCTCTGTCCGCATCTTTGCACAGCGTTAAAAAAAAAAAAACGAAATGTTACCAACACTGTTGAGGGCACTCTCACTTTTTTAAAGGTATGGTATGGCCCACACCATCGGATGATCCAAACCGTCCATTAGATGGGCCATAGGCAAAATAGGTTATACTCCAAAAATCATTTACATCTGATGATTTTCCAAGAGCTGATAACATTCTCCAATAAATTCTTAAAAATTACTTTAAAATGCGGGTGCCCGCGGGTACCCGCAGGTTGACCCGGCCCAACCCATGTTTTTGCGGGTTGGGTTGCCCGCGGGTCAAATTTTGGCGGGTCACTAAAACCCAGACCCGTGCCCGCAAATTTGCGGGTGGGCCGGGTCAACCCGCGGGCATGGGTCGGTTTTGCCAGGTCTAATAATACCGTCTCCCCTTTTCTTTCCTCTTATTTAGGTAAAGAATCCTCAGTCTTTTAGATACCCTAAAACTTTTAGTTCTTCATTGCATAGGTAATGAAAGAGTTATCTAGAGCCTTTTTAGGGAGACAAGCTATGTCTCAGCATAAAATTCAAATCCTTTAGAGACAGACTGTGTCTCATTAGAGAGCCCATCCTTTTAGAGAGACATGCTTTGTCTCATAGAAAGTCACACCTTTTAGAGAGACATGCTTTGTCTCATAGAAAATTTACTTTTTAGGGAGACAGGCTATGTCTCATACAGAGAAATGTTCTGTCCTTTTTGGAGATAGGCTTTGTCTCATTGGCCCTACTTATCCTTTTGTTTTAGGAGACATGTCATGTCTCATTAGAATCCTTCTCAGAGTCATTAGCATAGGATGTCTGTCCTTAGTTAGAGAGTCAGTCCTTCAGTTTCAGGAGTCGGTCCTATCATCATAGGGGTTAGGATTCTATCCAACCTCTCATCAGATCATGTGTTTTTCTATCCGCTCTCGCAGGGTATAGGATGCTGTCCGACCCTTGCAGAGTTGTTATTCTGTTCATTCCCCGCAAAGCATAGGATACTGTCCGACCTTTGCGGGATTCCAGAAGTCTACCCTACCCTTATGATGATAGGATTCTATCCTCTTGTGTCAAAAACTCAAAAAAAACACTATAAAACAACCAAAATATCAAAAACATCTGGAAAACCAAAAATCTCAAAAATCTTGAGTCATAGGAGAGTAGTTAGGAAATCTGTTCCGAACTACGTTGGCTTGATCTCTTTCAACAGGGTACGTAGTGCAGCTTGGGATCCACATCCCAAGTCCAGCCAAACCTTTAAAAATAAGCATTTTAAATCTTTCAAAAATTACAAAAATCTTTCAAAATATTGTTTTTCGAAAGGATCTTCCTCTAGAGTTAGGAGGTTGTCCTAGTTAGAGAGTTTTTGAGTCGGGAGTTGCTCCCTCGTTCGTTTTTTGTTTGTTGTGTGTTTTATTTGTTTGTGTTAGAGTTAGGAGTGAGTCCTAGCTAGGAGTTTTATGCCTCCGTCCGGTCAGTTGGCGATCCACATCGCCAATTGATGACTAGGTCTAAGATGCGATAGATCCTACTGTTTTTCTTAGGATATACAGCCTAGCTACACATAGATTATAGGAACCACCTGCATTAGCTTAGGGCTAACCTGCATTTAGTTAGGACATATAGGGTGTCCTAAAATCTACAATCCATTGGAATTTAAATAATCACACAAGAAGCTTTAAGAACTAATCCTGTCTTTTAGATCGAGTCTAGGATAGAGGTCTAAATGTCTTAGGCATCATAGCTTAGAATAGGTGCGAAGAACTACGTTGCCTTGATTCTCGTGGAGGCGGGGATACGTAGGCTTCTTTGGATGAACATCAGATCATCTAAAGACTCGGGCCTAGGTATAGATTAGAGTCTTAAGGTTGTATGGTATCGAGTCATTTTCTATGTTTTGCAGTGTTTTCTTACTTTATTGTGCAGACCTTATACTTTTTTGGTGTGTCATGCATGTGTTTGTTCATCAGAACTTAGACACCCATTAGGCATGTCAGTCATAACCTAGTTATTCTCAGGTGACACTTCTTTTATTTATTTTGTGTGTGCTTATTAATCATCTCCGAGACATGCATGATTAGATAGACGTCTTCTCGGAGATATTCGTTCCCATTTCATATGACTTTCGCTCAAAACTCTTCAAAATCAATATTAAATGGCATAAGAGACCAGGTGTTTGCACTTGGGCGGATGAGGTGCTCTTTAGACCTTCCGAATTCGTAACCAGGCACGAACCTTATTTTATATCTCTGGTTATCCGTTGCAACAGAGCATAGTATGGGATCCAGGGCCCATTTGCCTTTTTCCTTGGATGGCGACTCTTCTTTGTTTAAGGTACGCCTCGAATCTGGGCTAGTCCCCGAATCGAGAGGTATCTCACCTTTTTATCCCCACTCATGCTGTGAGGGGCATTTCTTCTTTCGAGAGTTCCTTGGTAGAGCTCTCCATTCACGTGGATGATCCTGAGACTGTTCGCGCGTGGGGCACGTCCCCACCGACTCTCTCGGATCGGGGTCCACAGGGCCCCAATGTGATCTCGCTCTACAGTTAAACTATACTCGCATTAGGTCAGTGGCCTCCATCGAGACGTAACCCTGAAGATGACCGTCAAATCATCTTACCTCTGATTACATCATGTATGTGCAAGTCCTTTCTTCGTAACTACATCTACTGAGTTGAGTCATACGGGAGCTGGACACCATTTATCCCTTTGGCCCACTCTTGGTATACCATTTTAGTCAAGCGGTGTTCGGCCTGCAAATGCATTTGTAAAATCTTTTGAAAACAATTCAATATTTCATAAAACTTTCCGATAAACATTTTATCAAATCCGCCTGGCCAGGCTATTTAATAGGCATACCGCTCTGACAAAATTGTAGATGTCAATCCTTAAATTTTCTGGCAAAGCATCCCTTGTTGAGTATCACTATTGGTCTCGAGGGTTTGCTCTAGGATATAGCTCTATTCGAATGTGACTCTAAAATAGAATCACTATAAGATAGACTAAGACCCTAGAATGAACCGACAGACCAATAATTTCCCTCAGGTCTAAGGACATGTGAAGGGTCTTGTCTGGAAGAATAACTTTACACTTTCTTGTCCACAAGGTGTTCTTTATTTGATCTAGTTCGGTTTGCGCGATCCAATCGTCGCACCCACTCTTCTTGCTTAGGGTCCACTACCCAGATGACCAAGATAAGTTATTTCACGACACGTCCATATAGGCAAGACTGGTGCTAGTTGTATACAAAAAGAGATGTCCAGTCTCTTTCCCAACTAGGAACTATTAAGGCTTGCATAGAACCGAAATGTCATATCTCCTTGCTCTATTAGATCTGTGAATCCTTTGAGTATGGCATTTCAACTATGCTACCTAAGGACGAACATGTGTTAATAAACAAGCACATCACACACATTTATTAATATAATTACCCATCCATGTCATGAAATAAATCTTTATTAATTAATAAATGTCATTCTACTGGCTTTTCAGGGCATATACTCTAACAGGTCGGCACACTACTAATTTAACCATTGGTGATGACCATGAAGAAGATGACGTAGAGCATGAAAAGGAACAAGATACAGAAGATCACATTAATTCTACTTGTGCTCCTAGGCGATCCTTTGTGATGCACCGTGTTATGCTCGCATCAAAAGTAGATGAGTTGACACAACACAACAATCTCTTCACATGCCAGTGTATGATCAAAGAAAGGGTTCGCAACGTCATCATTGATGGAGGTAGCATGGACAATTTCACAGCTAAGGATTTGGTGAAGAAGATCAAGTTAAAGATAGAGAAGCATCATCTTTATCTCTAATTACCTCTGTGTTCTGGCATTTAGATCTATCTGCACCATAAATCTTTCATAGAATTCATCTTGTTAGTTACTTCTCTCAACCCTTTTAAGTCTTTTTATCTTCTAAGTTGCCCTTGCACAACTGTCCTAGAACCTATCATTCCCTCTACCAATAAGCATGGATCTTCTCACCACGCGTGGTAACCATACTAACACAATTTTTAATTACCACCCATTCGACCATTGACTGTTCGTAATTACCACCTATTCAATGAATGACTATCTACCACATTCGAACTCATCGCCCCCTCAGCTAATCAATGTGTTTTCTCTCTCCATGCCTTTCCTCAACGAATGAGATTCGTTTACACAAAACAGTAGAGAATACACCACCGCCCCATCTACCTCTCTTCTCTCTACGCCTCTCTTCTCAACCAACGAGCTAGGTTTCTCTCAGACACAATCTTCAACGAGATTTCTCCCTTGGCCTTCTCCTCCAAGGCACGAAACTGTAGTGGCGTGCTCGGTCTTCTTCCACGAATTGCTGAAGCAGCCATCCCCTTCCCCATACCAAAGCCACGTATCCTGGAACCCATGCGTGTTGCTGCGGACTCTTCTGCAACTTCTACAAAGATTTAGCGGGAGATTTAGATTTTCTCATCTTTCTGGTATGTTTTTCTTATGAAATGGACCTTTTTGGTGTATGATTTCTTTATTTTTTCTTCCTTTTCATTGGAAAAAAGTAGTCAATTTTGAAAATACAGTGAGGGTTATTTCGAATGGGGCCAAGATGATGGTAAATTTTTCTAAAATGAATTTATGGTATGTTTTTTTTCTGAAATGGATACTTCTGGTGTATGATTTCTTTCTTTCTTTCTTTCTTTATTTTCATAGGAAAGTAAAATACACAAATGGTATATTTTTTATTTTAAATGGTATATTTCTAAACAAAGGATTTTTTATTTTTTTTTAATCTTTAAACAATGTAAAATTGTTTTATTAAATCTAGATGTGTTTTAGATCTTTCATTTGGGTGCTGAAATGCAGAGTTGTCCTTTCTAAAGTTCTTCATTTCCAAAAGCCTATTTTGAGGAAATCCCTTTGTACATACAGTCGTCACTCCTACCGATTGAATGGTTTGGTGAAGTGTTCATATTGCGGTGACATGGGTGGTTCGCCGGGGCATGAACCCAGCAACACAAGCAACCATTCCTAGTGCCATGGCCTTGCGCCATGGTCTTTGCAACCGAGCTTCCATGCCATCCAACGGGGTTGGACCACCATCAAACAAACTATAACTGATTTAATGAGCCATTCACAATTTCACAGTCTGAATTACTCTATACTTACACCTACATGGCTTAATTTTTGAGACAAGCATATGACTACCGGCAGGCGTGGTGTCCGGTGCTCCCCCAGCAGCCCTTGAAAATCCAAAGGTCTAAATGCTTCTCACACGCTCAGTCGTACTCATAACCGTGACGTTTTTTTATCCTTCGATGCATGCTCTTCTTATCATTGTGAAACAGAATTTGCCAGTGTTGTATTGTTCACCCCCAATAGAGAACGTGAGCAAGGTTTAGATCGTTTCCGATCCATCATTGAAATTTGTATTAGCATTTTTAAAATTGAACTTTTATTATATTTTCCATTCCGTTTTCAAGGGATTTAGAATACAAGTTGGAATAGGATGCCAATTTTGATTCCTGATTCCGATAATCCAAAAAGTAATTTGAGTTACGAAATTCTTAGGCAAGAATTCATTATTTTAGAATTTCCTAAAGGGTAATGGTGGAGAGAGAGAGAGAGTCATCCTAATCAATTGAGGAAACTATGGTGGAGAGAGAGAGAGAGAGAGAGAGAGAGAGAGAGAGAGAGAGAGTCATCCTAATCAATTGAGGAAACTATGATTGTGATTATGTGAAGAAAAGTGATTTGGTTTAAATTGGCCCGACCTAAAAAGCCATCTTAGCTCCATGGCTGATGTATCTATCCCATGGCTTACCCGAATTGGGTTGTTCTAAACCTTAAGTTGCAGTAATATCTAAGCCACGGCTAAATATTTGATGGGCCTAAAAAGGCCCATCATCATGGCTCAAAAGTTACCTAGAGCATGCTAGACCCATGGCCCTAGGCGGCCAAAGGAATACCCTGACTGACTCCCCATTCTATTCTATTGACGGCAGGCCCATGCTGGCCACGGTCCCACTCTATACAAAGCTAATTACCATGTCATATCCACACGAAGTTAGTAAAGAGTGCCACCATTTATTCACTTGAGAATCATACATGGCATTCCATAATTGCAAATTTGAAATGTAGGCTTACTCAAGTTGCCTAACAAAGCCCATCCATATCATGTAGGCCCGGTCCACAGGCACGAACACATACTCTACTTGAATGATTTCCAGGCCCGTCAATGGACCCGGGGTCCAATTCGGATCCACATTTAGATGGGACATAGGCATGCAACGTGAATTGTGCGAATTACATGGTTCGAAATCACGTCCGATCAGGAGCTTACGTGTACATATGATAAATTGTTGGGAGATGATTTTTTCACCCCCCCTGCATTATGCATTCGCCCCACCTGTTTGTCAGAATGTGTTAAAGTTGCCCACTGTTCACGTTAAAAGGGGGGTGAATGCATACTACAGTGGTGGAGGGTGAAAAAATCATCGCCCTAAATTGTTTCATGTCCTATTATAACATAAACATGGGAATGATAAATTGAACGGTGCCCCTCCAAAAACCAGCCGCAGGGGCACCCCATTGTGTCCACGTCATCCGAATGCATTTATCATAGCACTCAGAAAAGGCAGTAATAAATCGACCCCCAAAATGATAAATCGACTCCCCATGTGTCTATCTCTCTCCTCTTTCTCTCTCTAACCCAAGGAGAGAGAAAGACACATGGGAGTCGATTTATCATATTTGGGTAAAAGTAGTGGAATAATTAATGCACTCTGATGATGTGGATCCAAGGGGTGCCCTTGCAACTGGTTTTTGCAAGGCACTCTTCTGTTTAGCATTCCTTATATCAATACACACAAAACATCTCTATATTTCTTACGCGAGATTTGAAATTGCGTGTGTGAAGTCCAATATATTTCAAAAAGTAGCGGGCCCACTTCGTAGGATGATCCAAACTGTTCATTTGTCGAGCCACAACGTAAATAGGTTGTACCTTGTAAATCATCTTCATAGGATGATCCAAACCCTCCAATCTGTACATGTACTGTACATAATACAAATCTCTATAGATCGAAGGGTTTGGATCATCCTATGAAGTGGGCTCTGCTATATGTCATGAAAAATACTGGACTTCATTCCCGCACAACTTATAAAATCCCTTTCATATTAATAACTAGAGGGAAATGTTATCAGCACTACTACTGTATTTTGATGAGGGAACTCCTCAATTTATTAAAAGTACGGTATGGCCCGCACCATAAGATTATCCAAACTGTCAATTAGATCGGCCACAGCCTTAGGTTGTGCCTCAAAAATCATTTCCATAAGTTGATCCTAACCCTCCGATCTGAATGTTAGAGGGTTGATCCTAACCCCTATAGATCGGAGGGTTAGGATCAACCTATGGAAATGATTTTTGGGGTAAAACCTATTTAGGATGTGGTCCATTTAATGGACGGTTTGGATCATCCTATGGTATTGGCCGTACCGTACTTTTAATAAAGTGAGGAGCTGATAACATTTCCCTAAATAAATAATGCAGGGCAAAACTTATTCTTGTGTATTTATGTTTGTTATAATGGACTGAATGGTTTCAATTTGAACGTTAGGGTTTGGGAGCGACTGGAATTAGGGTTTAGGAGCGACTGGAATTAGGGTTTTTCTCTATGTTTTGGCAGCCACGACAGGCCTCCATCGATCTTCAAGCTCTGCAATGAGAAACATTCCTCCCCCTCAAGAGCTCCTCGATGATCTATGCAGGTCTTTTCTCTGTCGATACACGATTTCTCCCTTCATAATTCAATTTCTCCATTTTTATTTTTATTTTTATTTTTTATGACATGCCTCGTTGAAATTTTCGTTTTTTTTCTGGGGAAGTGTGGAGATTATGGTGATTTGATTGGATAACTTTAGTTGATACATTGAATAAACGATCAGGACTGAGGGATTCATGTTCGCGTTAGTGTTTATGATTGTTTCCATTGCTCTGTTCACGTTAGGGTTTTTGATCCTGTTTTAACTTGATCGTGTTCTCATCCGAGTCCGAGTTCCTAAATACGGGTAAAAATGTTAGTCACAGATCACATTTAAACACTAAAACCCTCCATCAATGCAGATGAAAGAATGCAGTAGTGATCATAAACAATGGATGCAGACATCTCTATCTTCATTGGTTTTTCATCAGCCTGTGGCCCCAGTGAGCAATTTAAATTTAAATCACAGTTACCACAAACTTCATAATTGGATGGGATACTTGATTCGGAAGTTAAGTTCTTCTCACTTCCCAAATTTAGGGGAAGCACGCATCTTAAACACTTCCCGCATGTTTCCTTTTAATTAAGAGTACACTACCTATTTAGGTGATTACTTGTTCTTAAAAGAGTGTTTTCTCCTCTTGATAATGCCGAAGGAGCATATTCTCAACTCAACAAAGCCTTTGTCACAAACTAGTTGGGGTGGGCTGAACGAGCATATTAAAAAATGAATATATTTAAAACTTAAAAACTCATCTTTTTTTTCTTTTTTTGAATGGTAGCAAATTTCATTCAAAAAGGGAAGACCGAGCAAGTCCACCCCACCAATACAAATACAGAACTAAATTGAAATATAAAAGTACAAAGAACCAAATATCCCTATCAAGGGGGTAAAAAATAAAAAAACTCTAATTCCTGCTTATGTACTCCATCCCTAACAAGCTTGTCGGCGGTCCCATTTGCAGTTCGTCTCACATGCATGGATGTGAGAGAGGAACCTACAGATCTGTCTTTAATCTCATCAACGAAGCGGGCGAATCTCTCTGCTTCACTGGCATCTGCAAGCCCAATTGGCCCAGTAAAAGCCCAAATAACTTTCCCCAAAGAGTCCCTCAGCACACCCCAATACCAGTTGGCCCGGGGTTGCCAAATCTAGAACCATCAAAGTTTAGCTTCAATATACCATCTGTGGGTGGCTGCCAAAGTTGCACAACCGAAGGACGGTTTTCCTTGCTATTTACTTATAACTCTCCATCCCTCTCATAATTCAAAAGCCGAAACAAACCGGAATAATGGAATAGATTTAGCCCAAGCAATAGTTAGTGCGATTACTTTGATAAAAAGAAAATAGGAAGATTTGATCACTCCCTCAAATATTCTTCTTTCCATAACACCCACATGGTGGCCAACAAAAAAAGCGACCAAAGCACCCTCCCTTTCTTTCTCCATGGAACCAACGACCAACATTCAAGCAAGTCTTGAAGGTTAGAAGGGAAGACCCAATTAATCCCAAACCTGGACAAAATACCATGCCACACCTCCCTGGAAACTCTACAATGGATAAAGGTATGGTCCACTGATTCTCCTGCCTCTATGCATAAATCACAATGGTCCACAATTAGCATCCTACGGACCCTGAGAAAGTCCACCGTTTGAATCCGTCCACGAAGTGCCGCCCAACAGAACGTGCACACCCTCGAAGAAGCTTCGATTTTCCATACTCCTGCTTCAATTGGGAGCGCAGGATAAGGAACCAGATGGTTGTAGACAGATTTGATAGTAAAAACTTATGTTTATCATTTTTCAAAAACCTAACATTAAGTCTTAAGTTTGAAATGAAACTTATGTAGATCATTTTCCGAAAACCTAACATTAAGTCTACATGGATAAAATATGTGAAACTACGAATTCCTAAAAGTTGTAAACTTGTAATTCTAATCCAATAGAACGTGCACACCCTCGAAGAAGCTTCGATTTTCCATACTCCTGCTTCAATTGGGAGCGCATGATAAGGAACCAGATGGTTGTAGAAAGATTTGATAGTAAAAACTTATGTAGATCATTTTTCAAAAACCGAACATTAAGTCTTAAGTTTGAAATGAAACTTATGTAGATCATTTTCCGAAAACCTAACATTAAGTCTACATGGATAAAATATGTGAAACTACGAATTCCTAAAAGTTTTAAACTTGTAATTCTAATCAGTCTCGAAGTCTTCTTCATTACTTGTAATCCTTATGTACAACAACCCTTCCACCCTAACATACTATATATCCCTACACTTTATATGCACTTTTTGTTTGCTTCCAATGAAACTTATTACATACTTCATGTTGACTTTCATTGATGTTTCATGTACGTTTCTTCTTTACTTTGTAGCTTTTTGCTTCCCGCATTTATACTTTTCTAAATCCCCCGCTTCCTGCTATTGATTCTCACATCTCTTTTTCCACTAGCTTCTTCTCACCATGACATATGTTTTAACTCTCACTAATTGGACATATCTGCTATTTTTTCTGTTGATCTTGGAAATCTTGTGGATGATCTTTGGCATGTGCATGTTTGGAGGTGTTACAAAATGTTATACCTAGAATTTTCGGTTTGGGTGTTGTTATTTCTTAGCCAGGAGTTTTATTGGTGAATATTAGAGAGAGAGAAAAAAGCTTCATCTTCAAACAAAGCAAGTGTTGATAAGCACTTTCTTTAGCAAATAGGTTTTGAGAATTACACAGGTATAGAAAGGAGGCAATAAATGCTGCTTCTCTGCTTCCGTCACTCAAGTATACTTCAATTCGTCGTGATTTGATGGTTAAATATTAAGATGCTTTACCTCTACTTTTCTTTTTAAATGAAGAATCTTTTTAAATAAATCTGTTGGATATTCTAGTTCCTTAACTTCACACTTAGATCCAATGCATGGTTGAAATGGAATTTGTATTTGATTCCTAAAACTCCTCTGCAGTCAGTATTTTCTTGGTCACAATACATAGTAATTTGAATAAACAAACTCTTTCATGTTAAAATTGGTCTTTGCTTCATCTAAAAGCACTCTATACTGATGATAAGCGATGCAATCATCTTATTATACACTATTCTAATACTTTACTGCAAGAGTTCCTATGCATGATATATAAGTATATACCATATCTGAAGCATCGTTGTAAATCTCGTTTCGTTTCGTCCGAAATAGACGAAACGTTTCGGTTTCGGCTGAAAACCGGAACGAAATGACGAAAATTTCGTTTCGTTCCGGATTTCGGCCGAAATCGACCGAAATTTACTGAAATTTACAGAAATTTGACGAAATTGTCCGAAATTTTCCGAAATTTCGTTTCGGTGGCCAAAACGAAATGGGCACCGAAACAAAATTTACAACTATGATCTGAAGTCTTACTATGTCAGGATTACCATTGGAATATTTTGTTTCTCATTGAAGGTTTGATTTGTGCTTTTGGTTCCATTCTTCAAAATATTATTATGTGGGATTTGTGCATCTGTTTGTTTAAGCCTTGTCAATATTTCTGCTCTTTTCAAATGTTCTAGCACAGGTAAGCTTTTCGTGGGGCCACCTGATTATTTTTATATAGGGGACATCTTGTTTAATATCACTTTCTGCCTGAATTAACATCAAGCAATTTCCACTTTCTGCAGTCGATTTGTTTTGAATGTCCCGCAAGAAGACCTACAGTCATTTGAGAGGATTTTATTTCTTGTGGAACAAGCACATTGGTTCTATGAGGACAATTCCATGGAACAGAATCCATTACTGAAGTCGCTCTCTCTCAGGGAATTCACATCTTTGAGTATCCTATTCCTCTGATCTCTGTTACGTACTGATGGGGTATTGGCTTCCCTGGTTTTGGGTGTATCAAAGTTGAAGAAGACTCTTTTTTTTTTACTTGTAGGCTGTTTTTGTTTTATGATACCAGATCTTTAATGCTAAAATGTCATTTCTGCAATCTTTCAAAACGCAAGGTCCATCCTATCTTTTCCTCAAATAGGAGCCCACTGGAGTAGTCATATTTGTTACAACAGCCGACTACGTTTTTTGTCCCCTTGAAAATGTGCCTTAGTGTTGTTATGTATGTGTTCTATTGTTGCTTTTATGGTAGATCTGCTGGTTAGAAGGTTTTATGGCATCAAATTGTTTATGATGCTTAGATAATCTCTTCTGGCAGGTACATATTCTTATTTATTGCTCCCCATTTTTTCTTAACTCTTATAGTGTTCAATAGCTGCGCTGCACTAAGACCGTATATTGCTCACATAGACGACATATACAAGGACTTCACTTCCTATAAAGTTCGAGTTCCAGTAACTGGGGCAATAATTTTGGATGAATCTCATGAACGGGTAAGCTCATACTAGACAAGCAGAAAAACATGAATCATCGTAGAGACAAGCAGACAAGCAGAAAAACAATGCCATTAATCTTTCAATATGACACATCCAGAATAGGCATTTTGCAAGTCCGATTTTAGGACATGTGATTAGTATACCACCTTAGGTTTACCGCATCAATCTATCATTCAAAAAAAAAAAAAAAAATGTTACCACATCAATCTCTACATTTGCATTCCAAACACATCTGAGTCTTATCATCCTAGAAAAATTACCTCTTTGGGTGGGGATATGGATACTCCCATGACCTGATTTGTATGGAGCTCCCAATTCCATTGCCAAGTATAATACATGCCTCCAAGGGCTTTGACCTGAAGTCTTTCATTTGGTTGCATTTCTAATTTGGAATTTAAGCATTTAAGGAAGCATTGACTACATGCAAGATATACTGTTCCATACTCCATCTATTCCAAATATGTGTGTAGCCTGCATATCCAAAGAAACCTGAGACATGCCACCAAAACCTGTCTTGTCCTGGGTATTTATCTCCTTAAACTTCCTCCTTTGTAAAAGGGTGCCAGCTTCCAACAAATCTCCTCTGTTGCTCATCAATGCAACATCTAAGTGTGACATTTGACCTTTGTTTAAAAGCTCCGAGTCAAGCATCTACTTGCCCGAGTCAACTTCCCTTTACTTGGCTGAGTTATTGTTCGGGTCCGATTTTGCCCTACCAAGTCAATCAAAACTTTTGTGACTCACCCATGTTAATGAAAAATTGACCGCATCAACCATTGACTTGCCCGAGTTGACTGCCTTTTACCTTGTGGCCCAGTTCTTGTCCAAGTCTGAGTTTTGAAACACTGCATTTGACCACACCATCCAAGTAATTTACGAATTACGAATTCTATTTTTTGTAAAAGGGTGTCCTTGTCATTGAAGAAATACATTTGTCATTGTAAGCTTAAGCTGTACCAGCTTGTTCTTGATGTGCACCATGTGCATTGCATTTTGCAGTGTTTATTAGTGAAAGGTTGGAAGGCTGGAGCAAGTTGGAGCTTTCCCCGCGGAAAAAAGAACAAAGATGAGGAAGATCACACATGCGCCATTCGAGAAGTATGTGTTTCTCACTGAAACTCCTTTTACCATTTTTAAATGATATTGTTCTGTTATTTGTCTTTCTTTTTGAAATGCTCTTATTGAAAGCTTTAGAATTAGGTTTGTTGATGGCATATGTACTGCTGTTTATGGACATTCTTTATTCGGATGGTGGGCAATGGCGGAGCCAGGAATTTACACTTGGGGGGGGGGGGTCAAGAATTTGCTTGGGGAGGGGGGCAAAAAGTTTTATTTTTACCAATACCTGGAATTTAATGATTTTGAATTGTGATTCTTTATGTACTAGTTTTGACATTAGTTAGCAAAACGGGGTCAAGAATTTGCTTGGGGAGGGGGGCAAAAAGTTTTATTTTTACCAATACCTGGAATTTAATGATTTTGAATTGTGATTCTTTATGTACTAGTTTTGACATTAGTTAGCAAAACGTGATTCGCCAAAAAGACGGGACGGCAAAAATTCGAGTTTTAATATGACACTGGTTCAAAAAAACGTAGTAAAAAAAAGGAAAACACAAGAAAATGAGTTTAGAATTTTGTCATTTACAAAGTATGATGGGGTAAAATTGGAAAGTTGGCCTAAAAAAGTGTTTAAAACGCATTTTAAATTTGTTTAAAACGTTTGCCTAAAAAAAAGGCGTTGTGAAAGTTTTAAACGGCACACCAATAAAACGCGTTTTTTTCAAAAAAAAAAAAATGGAGTTTTGTTAACTATGGTTTTGACTTGTGTTGGTTTTTTATTAAATGGACTTGTATTGCTGAAATTAATGACATGTTTTATTTGAATCTTATCTGAATGATGTTATTAAATTGATAACATACAACTTGGCTATCAAATTACTATTGATATACACTCAATTAATAAAATATTTAGTTAACTAAACACTAATTGTCTGAAAATTGTAATTTTCTCTGAATTTTTTTTATTTTGGAATTTTTTTCATGAAAAATAACTTTACCAAATGCTAAAAAAATAGATGAAGTCTATGAAAAAAATTAGATAAAGTCCATGTAATCCGTTTGATAAAGATGATCACAAGATAATATCAAAATGTTCATCAGTTCTTGGCATCATGCACAAATTCCAGAAATAAATATAAATATTAATTGAAGATCTCAACAGAGATGCAGAAACTTGATGGAATATTTTTCTCTGGAAAATTTTTTCTTTCCTCAATTTAGAGCGAAATAATATGATTACGGTTAATCCAGAGGTCTCATCATAAATTGATGGTCCCTCTAAATAAAAATTGAACAAGGTCTGTTTAAGTTATTTTGTTTTCATGGATTAAAAAAGTAGGCAATTTTACAATTTTTTTCCTTTCCAAACTTTTCCACAAAATTCTAGCAATCCAAACAGGGCCTTATGTTATTGATATTTGCACTACCATCAAAATATGGAAAAACCAAACCTGGGCCTTAGGTTATTGATATTTACACTACCATCAAAACATGGAAAAACCAAACATGAAACACCTGGTTTTTTGGCATTGGTGATGCTTTTGGTAAATTCAATCCAGTTTTACAGCTAGAAAATAAAAAAGGAACCTTAAAAATAGATGAATAGAGGAGTGTTAAGAGGAGATGACTCCTGGATTTATACAAAGCCCTACGGCCCCTACCTCATTTTGCCCTTTGAAAAGCTCTCTTTTGCCTATTTAAAATCAGCCACTGTGAACATGGAATTAGAGGTTGAGAGTGTGAGAGATATTGAGATAGATAGAGATTGAGGGAGAGTGGGAAAGAAAGAGAGAGATTCTGATAGAGTGGGAGAAGCAAAGCATATAGTTGGAAGTAAATCCCCAAAAAATTGCCGAGTATCTTTCCTCACGTTGTTCTCTTTTGCCGACTTGCACATAGAGTTATTAGAGAAATACCAATAATGGCATTGCCCCTCTTCCAAAAAAATGGAAAAATTAAAGGGGGCAAAAGGGCAATTCCGGAAAACTCAATTATGGGATAAAACAGAATCAATATTTTTACGAATTTTAGGGCCATGTCACTTCGGAAATGTAGACTAAAAAATCTGTGGGGGGGGGGGGGGGGGTGCGGTAGCCATATCACTTTGGAATTTAAAATAAAAAATTTCTGCACATATTAGAGATTTTGCAAATCATTGGGGGGCTGTGGCCCTCTGCACGCTATATGTGGTTCTGCCCCTGATGGTGGGGAAGCTTCCCCTTACGCTCACTAAATTGTAGGCAAGGACCTCTATTTTTAGTAACTGGAATCTTTCTCATGATATGCACTGGTCATTAATAATTATGGAATCTACTACTATATCAATTAAAATGATTCTTCTCTTTTGAGTCTATCCTTTTTTTTTTTTTTTTTTTTTGAATAGTCTCTTTTGGGTCTATCTATGCACTAAACACATAATCTGAGATGGTATGCCTATGGGTTCAGGGTAAGAAAAAATTCTCATGTTATGCATATAATATCATCAATTGTATCTTTTTAACTCCCCGCTATGAATTTTTTAACTTGTAACCGTTGAAACTTGTTTGAGTAAAAGTTCTCATGCTTTGTATATAATATCATCAATTATATCTATTTAACTTCCCACTATGAATTTTTACTTCGTAACCGTCGGAACCTGTTTGAGTTGCATTGAGGCTTTGTTGTTTTGGTTGACCTTTTTTTTCCTCCAAAAGCATCGTTTCTATCATTGTTGCCTGAACTTGTAAGCAGTGATGACAACTCATCAGGCACCATGTCTAACACTTTATCCATCCACTAGCGAATTTGCAAATTTATCCAGTCTGATAACTTATCAAATGGTTATCGGTTTCTTGAATGTGTGTCTGCAATTCGACATGTCAATGTTGCACCTATGAATCTGATGTATACAGGCAGACAGGTGTGATGTCAATCATTTGTTAAAATCAGCAGGTCACCATTATAACAGTTTTTTTTTTCAAATAAATCTGACCAAGTAAGGGTGAAACTGTTCCATCTTCCGCGATGACATTTTATTTGAATAAAATTCTAAAAGAGAACTTTCTCAAAAAAAAAAAAAAACCTCTAAAAGTGAACCTTTATTTATTCATTTATTTTGATCGAATGAAGTAAATTTTATTTAGGCTACTGATGTTGGCACTACCATGTTTTGATAATTGCACTAAGTCACCTTGTCTTTTCCTTTTTAATTGGCTTTGCAGAGCTTTTTGGGAATTGTAATAACTTTTGAAGGCTCGTCAAACAAAAGCCCAATGTTATTGCCGAAACAAAAAGAGTTCATTCCTTCGAACATATGGCATTCTTCTACTGCAACATATCTATGGGAATCCTACTGCAACATGTCGAACTAGGTTTTGCTCTAATGCCAATCTGATGTAGGACGGATCCATGGAAGGGTCTGGACACGTAGCTCTAGTTACCAATTCGACGTAGGACGATCTATGGAAGGGAGTATCGTTCAAATATCAGGCTCAGGTTTTAGTTGACTAGGGTGAGGAATAATGTATGTGCAATGGAAATAGGCTATACAGGCTGTAGGGATTTGAATACAATGGAAAGAATATATTGTTGTACTAGGGAATATGGGTGAAAATTAGGATTTTGTATTCTAAAATATGTGATTAGATTGCCATTCAAAAAACAATATGTGATTAGATTGGAAAAGTATTTCAACTAGGTTTAGTAGGTGTGCAACTTGGGTTGGGCTCAGCCCGAACCTGACTGGTTCAACCCGATTTCGGCTCGCGTTGGGTTAGGATTAGGAAAAGCGAACCCAATTTAATTTCGGGTTGGGTTAGGGTTGAGGCCTTCAACAACTCGACCTGGTTCAAACCCGACCTCCAACAAATTTTATCATGATTTTTTTAAAATCTTAAAGTTATGTTTTTTTTCCGTTTTTTTTTTTTTTTTTGCCCTTGCCCAACCCGAACCTAACTCGACTCAACCCGACCCTATTTGCAAAAAATGGGCTAGACAGGTTGGGTTAGGGTTGAGAGATTTAGAGGCCAGTTGGGTTAGGGTTGAGGGAATGCTTTCTTGGTTGGGTTAGGGTTGGTCTGAACCCGACCCAGGCCAGCCCAAGTTGCACCTCTAAAGTTTAGGGTAGGTTTGGAGGGTGCAAACGTATGCCGGGAATGTACATAGATGTATGCCGGAAAGGACTCTACGAGCCCTCTACGAATTAAAAAGTCTTAAATAACATTTGAAAAACTAAATAAAACTCTTTTAACACTAAGGATGTGCTCCATCCTTATAACTCCTTGATTCTTCAACGCATCTTAGATGGTCTCGTCACAGTTTTCTGTTGTCCATGGTGGGAGGGAAAATGTACCAAACTAGCTAAACTGTGTCAGTCGAGAGGAGCTTCAAGCTTCGGAACAATTGAATGGCCACTTTGTCAGCGTTTGGTGCAAGCGAGAATTTGTGGGATCAATGGTGTCATTTTAAACCTTAAAATGCTTATACTACTCATAATCTGTGCACTCCATGTGATAAGCCACTTGATGATGAGAGTTACTACGGCTTTTGGCATTTATACAAGTACTTATTTTCAGAATTTTCGTCTTCCAGATACACACACATATACTCAACTCAACTAAGCCTTTGTCCCAGATTCACACATATATAAATTATAATATATATAATGTCATTTTATATTTTTTAATATTTTTTTTGCATATGAGTTGGCAGTTCTGAATTGTTTTGGCTCATGGCAGGACTAACTGACAAGTTTTTAGACATTGAGACCAGTTACCACATTGATGCGACACTGGTCTCTAGACTCTCCTACAAAATTGTGTAGATATAAATGGAAGGAGAGTTCTCGAACTTATACATTTCGCTCTAATTCACTGTTTAAGTATGGCTTCTTTTGGTGTAGAATTAATTGATGAACTTATAATGCACATAAAGAAGACCTCATGCTTTCTTTGCTTCTTTTTGAATTTTTTTTTTGCACTTTCTCATCCGCTTCAACCTTGTGCACAGAAACAAACCTTATCACTTACCGTGATGATGATGGATGCAGGTTCTAGAGGAAACAGGTTTCGATGTTTCTAAACTATTAAAATTGGAGGATCATATTGAAGTTACAATTGGACAACAGAGAGTCAGGCTTTACATAATTGCTGGTGTAAAGGAGGATACTTTCTTTGCCCCACTAACTAAGAAGGAGATCAGTGTATGTGTCCCCTTCCATCTTTGGATGCCCTATAGATCAATGGAACTTCCATAATGCTGTTGAATCTCATTATTTAAATTCTATGATTTGGCCGGCACTTTGAATTTATTGCCGATGCGCATGTCGTGTCGTGTTCGACACGACACCCATGTCCACTCGTGTCGACACTCCTTTAGACACATTTAAGCGTACATCTAGAAGTGTCAGTAACTTTATATGTATGTATGTGTATAAGTGTGACACTATTTCTAGATTTTTAGGGGTTGCCATGTTAGATTCCTCATATCCGTTTAGAAACTCGGAACACGAATCCGTGTCCACAAATCATGATTATATGTACTTTACTTTCTATTTTAGGCGTGTCCCCGTTTCTAAATTTTGGGAGTTCGCCGTGTCCGACACTCCGTGTCCATGTCGACACACGACACTCGTGTCCGTGTCCACAAATCATAGTTTAAACTTGACTGAGTTGCCTCAGTTTAGTAGGACCCTTAGGGAAACAGAAAATGAAAGAATGATTTTGGAACCAACTGCCAAGTTTGATGTTCAAATCTCTAAGTTTTAGTGCTACACATGTTTTGTTGGTTACAGGAAATTTCATGGCATCGGCTTGATGAACTTCAGCCAGCAAGCAATGATCCAATATCTCGGGGAGCCAATGGCCTGAAGCTTTATATGGTGGCTCCATTCTTGCCGTGAGTATTTGTGAATTGTGTCTACAGCATCTGGTAAATACTATGATGCCTTGCAAATTTGATTTACAGTAACTGATAATATCATCATGTAGGTCTCTTAAAGCTTGGATTTCAGCACATCCACCTCTTGCAGCTCAAAAATCTGAAGGGTCTCCCAAAGGTCTTCCCTTATTCCCCCTTTTTTCCCTTCCCTGAAGAAGTTGTTTCATGGCAGGATGGTTACACCCCTGTTCATTTTGACAATTTTCAAAATCTTGCACCGACTTAAATTTCTTCTTTTGAGTTTCTGACTCAAGTAGGCCAATTCAATTGAATATTTTCCCAATTTTTTAAGATGTGCTTGTATCCTAGACAAACTGAATTTACTCAACTGAGTCTCAATTGGTTCTGTAATTTTCAGAAATTTGTTCTCTGTTCCTTGAGTTATGAGATCAAGTTTACCGAGTCCATGAATGACTTCCCAATTTTTATAAAAAATAGGAATTTGGACTTGCACTTTGAAACAAGTTGATGTGTAGTTTTTAGTTTTCAGACATTGGATGATCATGTCAGCAGCCAATTCGTAATAAAATCAGAATTGGGAGTCAGTGCTTGTAAGTTGTAACCCCAAGTATCATGTTGACTCAGCCAAGCACTGGACCAATCTCCAAGTTTTCATACATATTTTGCATTTAGGTGTCTATATTTTGTTTTGGCCATTTTCTCAAAACAAAGGAACATAATTCTTATTTTCGCATTAGTTTTTGGATATCTACTCAAATTCTTCACATTATGTTACTAACAATAATCTGTGTTTTTTTTTTTGAAAGGTAACAGAATTTTTTTTTTCTTTAACAATAATCTGTTTTTCCTTGTTTTCCCCAAGGTACATGTGTGTGGAAAGCAAAGAACAATTCCTCAGGTGGCTTGATGACAAGTGAGGGCCCTTCAACTAAACTTGTACCTGAAATTCAGCCTACGGATAACCGCCCTGGTAAAAGCTTTAGAAATTTCAAGTTTGATACCATTTCCATAATTAAAGCAATGGAAGTAGGTTTCTCATCTAAATAAAATTTACTTCCCAGTATTCATCCTTAAAAATAGCTGTTGTTTGCCACTAGCTTTGCTCAGTCCCTGCCACTGTCAAGGGCAACGCATGCTGTGTTGTAATAGATGGGTGTATGAATCATAAATGTATCTCTGATGTCTTCTGTTAATAAAAAGAAAAATGACATTATCTTATGTCTGAGTTGTTGGAATTGAATTTTCTTTGAATTTTGTGGTCTTTGGATCCCCCAAAAATTATTGGCACTACCATCTTTTAATAGTTGCACAAACTTAGCCTGTCTTTCCTTTTTTAAAATGCGGTAGTGCCAATATCAGTAGTCAAATTATTTCTTGCAATACTTGAACTCCTTGGAACACCAATTTCTTATGGAAGGCATTCCTGGAATTTTTTTTCTGCTGTTTGGTTAACATCCCTGTCATTTACTGTAATATTGAATCGATAGTTGCTTAACCATCCCAATACTGCCTCTCATGGAGAGCATCTGGAGGGTGGTCACCTTGGGTTCCACGCTAAACTAATTCCTTCTTTTTATTCTCGAAGCCCCTCAATTTAGGGCTCCTTAGGATCTAGGGAAAATGAGTTTTGAATTTCCATGGGAAAGAAGTATTAGGGTACAGTAAGAGAGAAATTAGAAGGTGGCCTCACATCTTCCATCGGATGTTCTAGACCATTCATTTTTTGGTCTCTGTTCATCTTAGGCCGAATGTATCAGAGGTTTGGATCATCCAATGTAGAGGATTTTTGGGGCCCATCATACCTACATAGGGACTGATAAATGAATAGTTTAGTAAATCCACAGTAAGTCGCTGCCATAGAATTAATCCTTGACCATTTTCCGGAGGGCTGAGATGAATCTCCAAAAAGCATGTGTTTTAATCTCAGCCTTTACCGAAAAGTTGAAATGCAGATGCACTAGGCAGGATGGAGATGAAAAACCTTGCACCAAAAATTGGGAAAGTCAAAGTGAATATATATATTGAGAAAAGTGTAGCTACACATACGTGTAGTTAACTAGATACACCGACTGCTTAAAATACAGTGGGCCCCACATTGTTTGCGTGATGCAAACCATTCATTTGATGGGCCCTCACATAGATAGGGTGTGCCTAAAGAATCAGCTTTGTAGGATCATCCCAACCCTACGATTTGTGGAGGCAAAAATAGACTTGTAAAAAACCTTCACAATCTGTCTATTTTTGCCTCCACAGTTTGAAGGGTTGGGATCATCCAATGGAGCTGATTTTTTGGGCACACCCTATCAGTGTGAGGGCTTATCACATGAATGCTTTGGATCACCCAAATAATATGGGCCCACTGTATTTGAAGCCGGTCGGTTATGTGTAGCTACACTTTTCTCATATATGTATTATCCTATTATCCTATTTCATTGTTTGGTTGCCATTGACACTATTCACATGACCCATCCTGATCTGTCCTTGCTATGAACGCTTTTTACTTTCGTATTACATGAAGAGGAAAAGGAAAGCAAAGAAATGGAATATATTTTCCTTTCCTTCTAAGGTATTTCTTTTATCTGGATAAAGCTATCCACAAGGGATCAACGGGTCAACCGAAGATAGAAAATGGAAGCCAACTCCTCTCTCTCAAAATGGGGTTTCTTTTATACAGGAATAGCTATCCTGGGTTGAGAGAGAGAGAGAGAGAGAGAGTACTACTTTTTTGAGAAGGATTCTCGGGTGAGTGTTTTAACAAGAGAATGGGATTTTGGTGGAATTCCTAGGCTGAATCCCTGACTTTCCGTGTAACTTGGGATTTCGGAGTGGAAGCTAAAAGTCTTGTGTGACTAACGTGTTACTCCTAAAGTCCTAAAGTCCCCAAAGTCCAACGCTACTAACACCCCCTGCTGCTTGAGAACACCTTTGAAATAAGAGAGCAATTATGCAGATACAGATACATACTCAGATTCATACCCGGCCCAAATATAGCATCTGAGCCAGTGGAGACACAGCACCTCAACGCAGAGTGAGTAACATGGTGTGCACCTCTCCCAGAGGACCCAATCAATCATTTACTCATAAGACCTGGAAACCCAAGGCTTACAATAAGCACAAGCACTTGACAAGCTTCCACTTTCTAGTAATTAATCTGCATATTGAATTTCCCTAAATGACTGAGAATCCCTATCATATAACTATAAAGAACATAGAGAAAAAACCAAACCAAAAACAGAGACCAAAGGAGAGGAAAACTATAAGTTTCATGAGGATCCAAATCCTCCCAACTTCATATCTTGAGCTGTCTCAAATTCTCCACTGCCAATTCTTGAACCCCACTCGCTGTTGCACTCCCAATCTCCTCTACCTGAACAGAGGGCCTCTCTGAAGGGGGAGGAGATGGAGGAATCATTGGTCGCCCTTCTATCATTGTGACCGGAGCTGGTGCAGCAAAAACTGGCACTGCCGGTCTAATATGAACCGGTGGTGCAATTCGCGTTGCCGGAGCTTGCCGGAGTGGTGAGGCAGAGAAAACTGGCACTGCCGCTCTTATTGTCACAGGCGGAGCCATTCCATGGTGCGGGGCTCGGCGATACCGGACAGGCACATATACTGCTGCTCCGGCCGCTGGAAACTTCTGCAGACTTGACCCAGGAAATAGGACTGGTGATGCCGAAGGGGGGATTTCGTTCATAGTCAGGGACATGGGTCTGTTCTTTGGACCTGTTTTTGGACAGATTAAAGGCAGGATTTTCGATCCTGTGACTTGGGAAGCGGGTGGAGTGGGTAGCTTTTGATCATGCATTGGGATTTTTTTTGGAAATGGCAGTGCATGTGGTGAATTTGCCGTCGCCAATGCCATCTTTTCCTGCAGACGGTATTTCAACAGAGCTCGGGATATGGTGACCTGTGCTAGCTCGTCATTGTTTTCCGTCTCTGATGAGGAGATCACGGATTCTTGTGCCACTGGTGAAATGAATTCAAATTTCAGTATCTTGCTCATAATTTCAAATTTTAACAGAAGCAAATGGGTTTAATTTTCAGAGTGGAAGTACAAGCATATGTTTCAAGATCCTTAACAAAGATACTACAATTCCATCAAATGTCCAAGCCTGCAATGAAGTATAATAGCAGACCCAAGCCAAGGGAAAACCAGGGATCCTTAACTGTACCCTAGAACAGCCCGGGCCATAGTTGAGTGGAAAATGCTTAATGCCTTACGCATCAATCAAAACAATGAAAAGAATAAGACACGAAATTGCTTTGCTGGGTTTAAGGTTTCAAGATACTAGAAGAAAATGCATTTTCCTGTATTTGTAGTCATAAAATCAAAGAAATAAAAACAAAAGTACACTCCAATGTTTAATGTTCTAAGGAAAGCCCCTCCCAATCTTTTCACTCGTGCAGTTACTAAAGATAATAAAAGATACTTCTATAAAAAAAATTCTTGAAAACTTTTACAGAAAATTCTGCTTTTCTTCAGTAGTTTCAAGTCATCTTAGGGAAAAACCATTTTTGGGGTAATATTGAAGAAAAAACGCCGCACATTGTGACATGAAACTGAAAATAGGCTAGCGCATGGTTTTAGGCATTTTGAATGGCTCCCAAAATCAGGCCAGGAGGCCCAGGACACAAGCCATGGACTCTTGGTTGAAGCAACATACTGACAGCCCTAATTGTAGGAGCCTGAAAATACTTGCTCAATTGAAAAGAGTCGGGTTCAATTTATCTACTACACTTTCTTACTTAATTTAAGAATGTTTTATACACGAAAAAGGGATAGCAATACTAAAGTTGGTGCTCTTCCCGGCTTACCAGGCCGACATGTAGAAGTCTAAAATCTAAAACAGGTTATATGATGCCCACCACGGATGTGACATGTCTAAAACATCACCAACCAAGGGATCCTTTTTTTTTTGAAAATTTACCAAGTGATCCTAATCATCCAATAGATGGACCTTCTCTGGTTGGATGTGAATCATTGGCCATTTCAGTTTGACTCTTTGCTTGCCACTACTGATCATACATGGCTATTGTTGTGAAAAATGGTTGATCTAAGAATACAAGAGATTTTATGTGGTTTGACAATGGTGAATACGCCCATGGGCAAAAGCGATCAGAGTCGCTACTATGCGAAGATTACAAAGTTACATCAAACGTCTACAAACCAGGCCTTACATAATGTCTCAACTCTAATCTCAATATAGAAGAAATTCAACCCAAACACGAAAACTACGCGATTTTCACATTACGAACGCACCCTTCCCAGGACCTTCCCTGAAGCTCTTACATGTGGGCCCTTTGGGGCCATAATTGTAATTGCAGACCTATGCATTTTACATAGGAATATATCATAAGTTTTTTAATATAGGGTATATATCTATGATCCATGGACACAGATTCGTGTGCAGAGCGGCAAGACGAATACGAGGTGTTCGACATGACAGCTCCTAAAAATCTAGATACGGGGACACACACACACACACACATATATATATATATATATATATATATATATATATATATAGATACATCTCTCTCTCTCTCTCTCTCTCTCTCTCTATATATATATATATATATATATATATATAATGAGGAATGATAGATACAAGGGAGCCCTTGCATAAAGAGCCAAAAAAGGGCTCTTGATTGGATCCACGTCATCAAATGTAACTGATTTTACTTTTTCAACCAATTTTAAATTGTGACTGAAAATGACGTGGATCCAATGAAGAGCCCTTTTGCGGCTCTTTATGCAAGGGATCCCTTGTATCTATCATTGCTCATATATAATTGTTGATTACTATCCTAATTTGCAACAAGATAAATATGGTATTCATTTAACAAACTAACAAATCTTAGGATTAAGCAATTATAAGTTTAAAACAAGAGCTCTAAAATGAAGGGTGCCCTAGCAAAAAAGGGATGAAAGGGCGCCCCCATTGGTTGTAAATCACCCAAAGTGCATTAAATTGGATGAAAAGTCAACCAACAATAAATGCACTTTGATGATTTACAACCAATGGGGGCGCTCTTTCATCCTTGTTTTGGAAGGGCGCCCTTCAGTTTAAGAGGAAACACGTAGGAAGCGTCTGACAAGTGGTGAGAAGCGTGCTTCCCCTAAATTTGAGAAGCGAGGATAACTCAACTTCCGAAGCGAGCTTTTAAGAAGCGAGAACATGACTTATTTTAATTTGAATGCTGATTTATTAAGAGAATAAAGTACTGTCTTGGGTTTTGATTTTTCAGCAAGGCAGATGGTGCTATCAAGGGGATGGAGGTGGACCTGATTGGAAAAGCAACACCCAGGCCAAACAATCTTTTCCAACCAATACAAATCAAGACCTGATCCTGATAGGAAAAGGATCACCAGCGTCGATGATCTTTTTCAACCTGTGTTGGACCCTATCCACAATGGAAGGTTGGCCAAGTTCCAAGTTCTTACTTCTCCCTCTTACTTGCACGCAGGGGGCGGAGCTACATGTAGCATAAGGGGGGCAGTTGCCCTTGTTGAGTTGGGCCAAATCCTTAATAGGCCCAACTCAATTGGGCCCAGCCCCCTTTAAAATTTGAAGGCCTGCCCCCCTTATGTATAAGCAGGTAAAAGCTTGCCCCCCCCCCCCCCCCCCCCCTTCTGCATAAATCCTGGCTCCACCACTGCTTGCACGACAGGAGTGTTGTGATAAACCAGAAGAAAACGTTCATCGAAACACCCAATAAAGGATTGCATTTTCATTTAGACCTATGAAACATTTAGCCAAAGGAATATCGATATGAAAGGTATCAACTTACATTGTTTAAGAGACGACCATGCGGCCATGGCTGCATACTTCTCTGCCTGCTTCTTGTTCTTGGCTGGATCGCCTGTGAAAGTGATTCCAGCCAGCTCCACTGTGCCTGTGAATACAGGAAGGTGTCCGAGTCCTGAGCGGAAGGTTGTGTACAATGGTAATGCTGCTCCAACTCTTTGTGAAATCTCTTGCAACAGATTCTTGTAAACGCCCGTCTCATCCTGTCCAGGACAAGCTTCAACATGAGAGAAGAAAACTCTATGACTGACAGAATGGCAAATGAACAACACACACTTGTTATAACCCTTTATGGTTAGCCATTTTTAAGACAAAAATCCTTTCCCTTTCTTATATAGGCATCAAAGAGTGAGGACTAGTTTCCATCACATTAATAAATTCAGTTGAGATATTTAACATGCCATTTTTTTATCAGGAGTAAAATATTATGGCTTTGATTGGCTAAGGCCAATCACATATTTTACTGTATGCATTTATTTGAATGTTTTTTTTATGAATGGCTGTGTCATTAATAGAGAAAAGATAATGTACGCATTTATTTCAATGTTTCATAATTTAAAATCAGGAAGATAATTTACAGATCAAATTTAAATAACAAACAAGATTTACTGTGATGGATATAAGATGTAAAGCGAAAAACATAACATTTTTAATGGGTTTGATACAAAAGAAAATGAAGGGGGGAAATCTACCCAAAGAAAAGACTTCTACAAGCCAATGAAAAGGTTACATTAAGAAATGGTGGAAACAACAAAAAAAGTTGGTTGCACTATCATTTCCCCATCATATTTCGCGAATGAGCTATAAAATGATACAACCAAAAATATTATACTTACGCTAATGTGAGAAACTTATGACAAGAAAAGAATGAGAAGCTTGTTCCAAGCCCACCTTCATGATATGAGTAAGATCTGGAACCTTAGATCAGGGAGTGACAATGTAGATGAAATACCCAAGGAAGAACTCCAATTGAATATCTATGCCTAGCCATTTGATTGAAAAATTTAATGTGGACGATAGTTCAATACATTCTTAACCATCCATTAGCACTCTATACTACACAATTACAGTCATCTTCAGAATAACTCATCTACATGATGAGACCCTTTGGATGAAAAGGTCAATATGATGTTGATTTAGTGGGGACGGGCCACGGTTAGCTAAAGGTTGGGTCTGGCCTGCACTTACCTGATTCTTTTAGGGCCCATCTAAAATCAACCTGCACTTAGGACTAACTACTAACTATGTCACAAATATCACCGACATTTTCAAAATATCGTGATTTTATTGCGACATTTTGATAAAACGACAAAATCATGAAACAATCCTGAGATTTAAAAAAATATAGCAACATATTCATTTTTTATCATTTGCAGTGAAAATATCACGATAATATCGCGACATTTTTACGAATTGTTTTATTTGATATTTTTCTTTTAAAATAATTTTATTTTGTAATTTCTCCCAATATAAACCCGTAAACAATAAAAAAGAATTTATACATCCCGAGACTTTTCCTTGCAGAGAAATTACCGAGAACGATATTTGTGACTTAGATTACTAAAGCCCGATAGCTCGGGCCAGCCAGGTCTGCATCACACACAAGCTTGAAACCCTAATTTGAAAAAATCGGTTTAAAAAGTGAGTTGCACTAAATCTGAGTTTGAAATATAGACATGGGCCAGGGTAGATCCACATTAAATCGTCCCAAATTCGGGCTTTTTTCTAAAAGTTTTAGGGCATTAATGGGCCTGGGTAGATTCAGTTACACTCTGATAGGTCCAATTTCACCCATCCATAATAAAACACTTCAATGGGAAAATATATAAAATATAAAAGGGGAAAAATACACTTAGACCCCCTGTGGTTTCTGACACATTCAACTTAACCGCTAATGTTTAAAAAGTTACAAGTAGACCCCCTGTGGTTTTGAAACACTATCAATGCTAATGAAGACCCCATACACCCCTCCAAACCCCATACCCGAATCCAAACACAACCAAAAACACAGTGGGCCCACATTGTTTGGATGATCCAAAGCATTCATTTGATGGGCCCTGACATAAATAGAGTGTGCCCAAAAAATCAGCTCCATAGGATCATCCTAACCCTTCAGTCTGTCGACGAACCGTCAACTGAGGGAGCCTACCTCACACAAATTGAAACCACAGTGTATTTTTCCCAATATAAAAAGACTCTGATAGGTCCAATTTCACTCATCCATATAAAACACTTCAATGGAAGAAAAAAAATATAAAATATAAAAAGATAATCCTTCCTCAATGGAAGTTAGTAGCCTACTCCAATATCACCTGCTCCAATGTCAAAACCATAATAGTACAGTTATTGGGAACATGGTCTCAGTGGGGCCCATCTCACATTTGACTTCAATAGTCTATATAAAACCTTGTTAACCTCCGAAAATTTCTTTCTATAAATAAGTTAAATTATAATATTTCCATCACCCATTGCATGCAAACCGTTTCCATTGTTAAAACAACTAACAAATTCTTGGAAAAAGAAAAAAAAAAAAAGATTTTCGATAAAATAAAATATATATAATACTTTGCTTTAACTGTTTAACCATGTTAAAACCTTGTTAATCTCCAAGAACTTCCCAATTTCCCATTTCTTAAATCACTAAAAAAATCTCCAGTTTGTCAGAAATTCTAACCAATTTTAACCATTCACCCCAAAAATACAAGGGACAATTTAGTCATTTCACAACAGCAAACCCATCAACCGAGCTCTAAGACTCTAAGAAGGGGGCGCACGATAGACTCCACTACCCCGGCGCATATTAGCCGACGCTCCCCCATGGCGCAAGTTAGCATTTTTTTATCACTCAGAAATCAGAAAAGCATCGAACTCAAGGAAAGAGAGGAAGATCGAGCTTAGAACGTAGAGATGAGAAACCCTAACCGAACAAAAACGGAACCCTAACGGAAAAAAGACGATTTTAATTACCAAGATCCTGGATGCGAGAGAATGCGAGGGACCTCTGCTGGAGAGCGAATTGAGCGCCACCTCTGCAGCCGAGTGTTCAGCTTGTCTCAACGTTGTGCAAAAATTAGGGCTCTCGAAAACCTCTCCGTTAAAGTTAACGGAGGACTTGAATCTCGGAGCATGATCTGGTCCTTCTCTTATACACGAATAAGACGGAAGATTAAAGCAGCTCCTTTGTGCTAGCTCTTGAAGCTGGTTCTTATACATTTTTTAGGGTTTTGGTCTCAAAACCCTAAAAAAAAAACTCTCAATCGGCCGGAAATTAGCTCCGGCCGATGGAAAATTGGAAAATGGAACTCAAAATGCGAGGTAGGAGGAGGAAAGAAAGTGAACGGCCGGAAATGTTATTGTTCCGGCGGAGAATTTTTGGCGCGTCGGAGGTTTAGGGTTTTATGTTTTTCCGGCGAGAGAGAGAGAGAGAGAGAGACAGAGAGAGAGTGGAGAGGGCTTTTGTAAGAGTGTATTGGTTTTAGGGAAATGATATTTACACAACCATGTTTTAATGATTGCACTAACTCCTCTTGTCTTTTATTTTTTAAAGAATTGTTGAAGGTTTATTACAGTTCCCAAAGCTCTTACCAAGCCAAAGACTGGCTGAGTTCGGGCAATTATTAAAATATGGTTGGGCTGATTGTCATTTCCTTTTTTAATTTTTATGTTGTTATGTTATGGATAATTCGCACCCCCACAGGATAATTCGCACCACTCTTAACGTGATTTGACGTCAAAAAGAGTTAAGATCTGCCTCAATTCACGTTATAAGTGGTGCGAATAATCCTACAGGGGGTGCGAATTTATCAGCTCCCTGTATTTAATGTTTTGCAATTGAATTTAACTGGTTTTCATCTGCTAAAAAGCGCTTTTGCTTCCGCTAAAAGCTTCTTAAAATTGTCATAAATGGATTTTTGTTTTTATGTATTTTTTTTTGGGCACAGCACCAAATGGGTAGTTTCGTCACAATATTCTGTTACCGATGGAAGAGCCCTTGGAGTGAGAAACCTTGGAATATCCGAAGTGGAGAAGTAATCAACTGAATTCCGTTAACGCCCACATACAACTATATAATTACTAAATGACCTGCAATGTTTCTTAATAGATAATAATTTTCATTTGAGCAAAGTGTTTCTGGGCACGTGGCGCACAAGGGGCTTAAAAAGCCACCGGTTAGTCGCGTTTTGTAGACCCCGCAGAGGTGGACCCGCCATACGAACCAACCGGTGGCTTTTTAAGCCACTTGTGTGCAGGCAGCTCCCTGCGCATAAACACTTTTCTCTTTTCATTTAAGGGATGATAATAATCTCATAATTTCCGGAGATTTTTTTTTTCTTTGCTTAGTAATTGAAATTTATGTCATTTTGCTATTTTTAGAGAATTGGGTTAGATTTTGTAGCATTTAAAAAGATAATATATTCGCCTTGTGTGCGAGCGTTACTCATGCACTGACAGGATATTTTGCGCCAGAAAATTATAAAAAAAAAAGATAGTAATATCGATACCTTCGATGAAATGGTATGCGTTACTGAATATATGTTGTCGTTTTATGAACATAATCTTTTAATATATACGTTGATTTTGTAAGGAAATGTCAGAGTTTTTAATGGTAAAACAATTTATAAACGGAAATGATTTCAGCACTCCATTGTTTTGATAAGATGCGCGCATCATCTTGTCGTTTAGTATTTAAAGGGCTTATTGAGAACGGTAAATCCCTCTGACAAACATTTGAATGCTAAACGATAAGATGCTAAACATTGGAGTTTTGATATCATTTCCCTTTATAAAATTAAAAAGAAAATAAAGTATGTGGTGATAATAACTTAAGAGGGAGGGAAGTTGGCGGTCACGACCTTTGGTAAAAAAATAGACAAATATACCAGCGGTTATGGCCGTCGCTAATAATTATGTTTTCACCAGCAGTCGTAATTAACCATTGGTAAAAAGGCTATCTTTACTGGCAAATAATTTAAGCACTGGTAAAGGCTTCTACCAACACCATATTTCATACCACCAATGATCTATCAGTATAACCTTTACTAGAGAATTTTTGTAATTTTATTAGCAATCTTGACCACTGGTAAAACTTTATTTTGTTGTAGTCCATCAAGGGCCTCTCCGGATACTAAAATTTTCCTAATTTCCATATAAGATTATTTTAATTTAATCTTATTTGAAAATGAGACATTGGACATCCTTGGAAATAGTTAACTTATGTATCTCTAGCACTATGATAACCATTTTTCAAATAATCATATTTAGCTTCTAAACCATTTGGATATAAGACTATATGTAAATAATTTTTACAGGTATCCAAAGAGCCCCTAAAGAAAGCAAGAGTTAATAGCCAAATGGATTGAAAACAAGGGGTGCAATTTGGGTTGGGTTGGGTCGGATTGAGCTTTTGTTTAATAAAGAGAATTGGAAGTAAGCCGAACCCTATTCTATTTTATGGTAAAAGCTCAACCCAATTTTCAAAAAATCAAGGGCGCCTGTGAGTCTAACATCCCTCTACCTATTTTTATTTTATTAATCATTTGTTGGTTAAAGTCCATGATGGTAGGTTACTGAAAGACATATGGAGAGCTATAAAATAAAGGCATATATGATAAATCATAAATGTATATAATTAAATTTAGGGTAAATTACTGTTACATGCGGTAAATTTGAAAAAATGACGAGACAATGTTGCCTTTTGAAAAAAAACTTTACAAGATGCTATTTTATTAAAAGAAGGATTTTTAGGACGAAATACCCCTCAGCTTACTTTAATCCTTTCTCTTCTATGTTTTACAGTTTTACTCTTTTACTTCCAGGTTTTACACTCTTTCATTTCTAGGTTTTACTCCGACACATTTTGTGTGAAATGACCTCATTTTCCGGCGATAGAAGCCTTCTTCTCCAGCGAAACATCTTCATTTCTCCGGCAGCAGATGCTCATTTGTTCTAAGACGGTAGAAGGAGTTCTCTAGAGACGCCCCTTTCTCATTCTCTTTTTCGTCCTCCAAATATCCAAAATCTCATTATCTTTGTAAGTATTTCTCCTTTTCTATTTTGTATTCCTATAACTTTGATTTTTGATTGGACATATTTTTGCCTCTCTCACTCTAGGGTTTGTAATATTTTTCTAGGGTTTACAATCTTCTCATTCATCTAGACATTCTGACATTTATATACAAAGCTAACCTCCATCTGATTGTGTTTTTTTAATGATAGAAGACAACTAAGGAATGTAATTTCAAGTCCAGAACAAATTTTTTGACTCAAATGAATGTAATTTTGAGTCCAATAATCAATTTTGGACTCACAATATTTTGATAAAAAAAGGAAAAAAATGACAAAAGAGAGACGGGTAATTTTTCCCAGCTAAGAATGATTATGCAACAGTTAATTTTTTAGATGTCAAGAGTCTCTTGTATCTTTCGTTTCCATTCCATTCCACATTTCTATTTATGCAACAGTTAATTATGACTTGCATGCATCGTTTAGATGTAAAATGTTTCTTTTAAGATTATAATTTGTCTATCATATTATGGAGTACATGTAAAGTAGTTGATTTTCCCATGCCCCACATGTGGTCTAAATGCTAAAAAGGATTATAAAATGGTCAATGCTGACCTTGCACACTTGAGGGGCACTATGGAAAATCTTTACAACTAAATTATTCATTGGGTGGGGTCTCCTATTATGTTTGAACTGAAATTATTTAGATCATTTAGTGGGGTCTTAACAAAATTTTCAGCCCTTTTTATGGTACCCTTTTTGTCCTCCATCACTGACATCATAGCACTCACATATAATATTATTTCTTCATTAGCTTTTCGGTAATTTACTGTTACATGTTGAAGAGTTCAAAAAATAATCATTTTTGAACTGCTATTGTGTTTAATGGACCTGTAATTTTCATGCTTAGTCATTATGTGGTAGTGTTCTGAGGGTAAAGGATTGAAGGGCTCTTTTGGTTTTTATTCTGCTTTTAATGGATTTACACATTTCTCTCTATCTCTCTTTCTTTACTATTTTGATGGGTTGTTGTTGCAATAAATTGATATACTTTTTTTAATGAAACAACTTTATAAGTCCCAGTTGATTTATCCTCACTTGAAAGATGGACGGTCGTCGAGCAAAAACAAAAAGAACAACAAATGGTACGAAAACAAAAAAAAAGGGGCTTAAAGCCCACCGAGCAACAAGTAAAAGAACAATCGTCGCTCATACCATAACAACCAATAGCGGGCATACAACCCCTCGAGTAACAACTAAAGGAGCAACTGTCGATGAAACCACAACAAAAAAAGAAGGAGCATCCCAAACCTCGAGCAACAACTAAAGGAGCAACTGTCGACGAAAGTAGAACAGAAATAAAGGTGTATACAATCTTCTAGCGCATATTTGTCGGTTTATTGATAAAGTAATCGTCTTCTAGTACCTGATGTCCTATTATATTTGCAGGAAATAGAAGATGTTATGGTGAGATGTTCTCCATTCCAGTTCAACGGGGAATGGGATAACTTGAAGAAAAAGCTACATGTTCGACATTTGGACCTTTTAAGTAAGACTTCATTTGGGCAATTGTTTGATAAGTTGGGAGGCATTACAGTGTACATGACACTTTGGAATAGTTGTTTACTTTGGGCGAGGAGCAAGTAATCTTTGATGCATCGAGCGTGGCCTTAGCTTTAGGCCGAAGCACGAGAGGGGCAATTTTTTTTTATAATAGAAGCCGTACTAAACAGGTAGCGGGTTGGATGTTCGACAAACCCTCTTCCTCAAAAGAGCAAATTGTAGCCAAGATTCTCGAGTTAGATGATATTGATGAGGAGGAGAAGACGGAGTTGACAGTGAAGTTGTTATTATTGCTACGTTTTAGTACAGTCTTGTTTAGTCAAACCGAACATAAAGTTCATCGATCCCTCTTCCTCTACATTGAGAATCGCGATAACATAGGCAACTTTGCATGGGCCAATGCAATATACACCGACGTCGTAGATCATATGAATGCACTTTTGAGGAATCGAAAAGGTCACTTAGCCGGATGCGTAATAGTACTACATGTAATTATCTGTTTATAAACTTTTTAGTCTGTAGAATTAATTGATGATTATTTAAAATTTCTTGATGGCAGACATGGGTATTCGAGCATACTACATTGTGGACCAGCAATGACCCTACTGCTCTTCCACGTATGTTTAAGTGGACGGCCAAATTAAAAATGAAGGCAAAGGTCCAAACAGATTTGATTAAGGCCCTAAAGGAGAAGTAGTTGAAGCCCTCTCAGGTGATGTATGATGTATCATTTGAATTCAACATCCTGTCATCATCATCATTATCATCTTCTATACAATTAGCATTGACCTCATCATTGTTAAGGTTCACATACAAATCATCTTCAAAATCATTATCTATTTCCAACTCTCCTCTGCATAGTTGTGAAGCATCATAGTTAGAGAAATAGAATGATTCTTTCAACTTACAAACTAATAACTTGCAGAAAAATGAAAGAAAAGGTACATTACTTTCTATTTCCATCGATCCTTTCGCTGACAGGGATCGTATGAAAATCGTCTCCAATGTCAATGTTTAAGTCCATATCATACCTGCACAGTTCAGAGTCATGAAAGTTAGCAAGATGGAATGAATATTTCAGTTTACAAATAAAGAAGTTGTAAAACAATCTATTAATGAGTACCGGCAACTGTTCATGGGTTGGGATGATTTGTGTTGCATAATATTCCCATCGATCCCTTCTCTGACATGGCTCACATAAAATTCATCTTCAATAGCATTATTTAGGTCCAATTGACATCTGCATAGTAGTGACTCCTCAAAGTTAGTACACTTTAACTGATATTTCAAATTTCAAATATAAAAGTGTAGACACCCCATTTTGACCGTACCCTAAACCTCACTTGTTTGAGCAAAACCTAACCAAACCAATGTTTTAAAACTCCAAATTTCGCCCTAGGCTAGCTTAGGGTCTCATCTAAGTCCCCGCAAAATTTCATCAAAATCCGAGCGCGTTTGCCTAACGAACGAGCCGAGATAGTGTTGTAATGCAAATGCTTCTAAGGGGGGTGAATTATCCTGGAACGGTACAGAGCCGATTTGGAATGGGACACGATCCAAAAGTGTGCCCATCAAGATTTGCGCAACCGCGCGCTCATCCCTTTTTGGAGTGCCAATATCAGCACCCCATATTACCTATTAAAAAAAGATTTTCGTTTAAAGAAAAAAAAAGGTCATTTCTCATATCTAAAAATTTTCTGCGAGAGAGAGAGAGTTTTCTTCCCCAATTTTTCCCCAAATTTCTTTCCCAATTCCATTTCGGATCTTCTTCAGATAGATTTCCGGTCAATTTCTTGCCGGAACTTTCATCCTTGCAACCTGATTTTCTCTCATTTTCTAAAAAGGAATTTTTGACAGAGAGAGAGAACGAGAGAAATATTCCTAAATACCCTAACCCTAGCTTGTTCCCCTTTCTCCTCCGACTAGATTCCGGTGGAATTCCGAGCTCCGGCCGGCGAGTTAAGCTCGTTATCTTGTCATCTTCCTCTTTGTTAGTCTTTCTCTTCTTTCTTTATGCTATTAAACTTCCTAAGCCCTAGCTCATTCTAAAACCTTAGATCTGAAGGCTTGAATCTTGGATCTTCATTTTCTACTTCTAATTCCCTTAGATCTATGATCATTTCAGAAAATTTCAAACGCTAATCTTCAAATCAAGATCTCTCTCTACTTTATCCGAATCCTAATCCATTCCTAAAGCTTAGAAATTCTTCTTTTAAATCTAGAAACCCTTAGCCTTTGGTCCTTTATCTTCTCCGGCGGATCTCTGGCAGTACTCCGACTTATCTCTGAGTTATAGATTTTTTTTATCATCAGTTTGGAGGCTTTTGCTAAAAGTTAGTAGGATTTGAGGAATATTTCATTTCCAGCAATATTGTGCTCGAATCAGAGGCTTTTTATAAAGCAGATCAAGTGAGTTTCTTTAATAATTTTAGAAATCTTATTTAATTTTAGGAATATTAGCAATCAAATGTTATGTAACTCATGATTTTCATTTTGTTAGATTCAATTCCCTTTTGAGTATGATTTAGATGATTTATATCACTGCTTTTGAGTTTTCGAGAGTATTTGATTTAGGCAATCATATCAGAAAGAATAATAGGGTGTCGATTTTGATTTTTTATTATTATCAAGTAATGATTTATTACGGATCTGAAATTAATTGGTCTGTTTGGCTTATTGTGCTTGAAGGCTTTGTGTTACACTTGCAAGTTCATGATCTGTTGTATTTTACAGAAATTTTTCTAAACTTTTGTGATGAAAAGATCATTAGTTTCATTTTATATGCATGATTTTTGTAATATATGATTACATTAAGATCAGTTGAAGATGATAAATATACTTGTTTTTCAAATTATTTAAAAATAAAAATAAAAATAAACTTAGCAATTTTTTATACTAGAATAAGTGCATGTATTTGTTAATAAAGCTATTATTTGATTGTACTAGGTTCACAATAATATATGATCCACCCCTGTTTAGAAGTTTTGAGTTTTTTTTTAAAAAAAAATCTTACTTGATTCATGAAATGTTTCTAATGAACTTACTTCATGTGTGGTTACCCTATTTTTATTGTCCCATGACAATTCCTTACATAATTATGTCATAGTTCCCTCTGTAATAATGCTCAAGAAAGGATTAGAATGGTTTCGTTTAATTCACTGGATGATCTGATTTGTACAGAGAAAGTACATGTCTTTGAGTTTATAGGGAAAATCTTTGAATGTTATTTGTGGGAACATTATAGTTTTCAAGCTATGAAAAATTAAGGTTTAAAATGTCTAGTAAATTGTTTTCAAATGATCCTGTACAGGATAATTATGTTCGGATTAGGATATTTTGGATTGGAAGTGAAATATAAATATAATTTTAAGGAAATTCAGTTATGTTTTGACTAACCTAAATTGAAATTTGTTTGCTTGGAAAAATCTTTTACAAATTAAAATGTTATTTAGATCATTCATTACTTAAATAAAGTATATTATTTGTAAATTCATTTCAAAGTTTAGTAGTGTTATTCTCAATATGATAGCATCAATTGAGGCATTATTCCTGCTTGACATTCATCTCCCTTTAACAGTTCAGTACAAAATCTCTTGGTTTGGGGTTATGTTCCTAATGCCCATAGGATCTCCTTTATGATCTTATGTACCACCTCTGATTCTTTGCTCTCATCATCATTTTTAAATTCAAATTGATCACAAATTATTCTTTATTCAATCCTACCTCAATTAGCTTGAAATTTTGTTCGTCATGTTTTGTTCAGTGACTGATTGTCGAAAATTGAAAGGTTTTTTTTTTTAATTCTATTCTTTCATCATCTAAGTATGTATTGTTTTGGCTATTCTAGTAATGTTATTGGATAGAGAGAATTGAAGTAAAAATCTTAAAATTATCAGATAAGATGAGAGTGGCCCATTGGACCAATGTCATTACCATTGTTTCAGGAATATTCTGAGCTAGATACCTAGCTAAAACTTTAAAAAAAATATATATATATATATATATATATATATATACTTCTTTGTTGTTAATGTTGTTCATCTGAGAACTATAATTCTGGATTTCGTGGATGCTTATCTTGATTAAATCTAATATCCCAATATACTTTTAGTTATTCTTGTCTAATGGTTTAGACTATTTGCAAATTTTGACTTCAATGTTTGGAGGCATTTATCTTGTATTGGAAGAAGTATCTGTTGGTTTCCAATGAAAATTTGGTTTACAAGTATTTAATTGTTTTTCCAAGCAAAGGTCTGTTATATCATTGAATGGTGTGGATATATTTTGATTAGTTTATCTGATCCCAGCACCATAAAATTGATGTTTGGGTTAGTCAATAGGGAATTTACTTCTAGTATAATATGAGGTCACTAATCATTCTTAATGAGTTGCCCATTGAGATTAACATATTGTTCGTGATTAAAAGATATATGGGTACTGCTGTTATTATAGCATGGGAATTGTGGCATATGAGATGTTCATAATAATCCTCATCTTGTTGTTAGAATAGAGAAATAACCGTAGCAACCTTTATTTTATTGTTGGAATAGAGTAGTGATCACAGATTTCATGGATATTATTTCATGACTTTGAAAGTACTGTTCAGGTCATGATCTAAGGCATAAGATAAAACGTTGTTCATTGTCTTACATATAGCTATTGTCCCCACAGTTTTCTGCATTTTGTAATTATGATTTGTAACTGTTAAAAAGCCCATGGCTGCTGTCCTCGGAGATTTGTACACCTTACAGTCATGATTCATATTTGTTTTTAAGCACACAGCTGCTGTCCCCACAGTTTTCTGCACTTTATAATTGTGATTTGTAACTGTTAAAAAGCCCATAGCTGCTGTCATACAGGTTCCTGCACTCTATAGTTTTGATTATGTCTGTGTGACTGTGTCAGTCAAGTATGTTGTCTTTTATTGGATATCCTTGTGTTGTCAACTAAGGTAAGTCTACAGGGTTCCAAGAATTCATTATGGCCATTTGTTTAATTTTGAGCTTTGAATATTTTAGAATGTATGATGTGTATAAAATATATAGAATCATTCTTTATGGGTATCAGAATGTATAATTTAAGGTTCGTCATTGAATGTTTGAGCCTTGAAATAGGAATAGTTGTAAAAATACTTTCTTAGGTGTTGAAGTCTAAATTGCCCAGTTTCAGTTTGGATTTGATTTCTCAAGTTATAAGCGACTTGAATGCGTAGGGTGAAATTAGAGGATAGTGGAGTTAGGGTGAAAGATTTATACTGTTCGAACGTTAATTTTCGGTAATCGCATGAAATAAATTGGTAGTTATAATTCGAGCATGGATTAGTTATGAATTTTATCGGAATTTTCTGGTCATGACCTGTATAAATAATTGTTTTATCTTTGAAGAGATTATAATGATTGTTAAAATTACTTTTGTGACATTATGCAGAATTCATATTGTTTTCGATTTAGAAATGATATTCTAGTCCTCATATTTTAACATCGAGGTGATTGCAATAGTGAATAGATAAGATAAAAATGAATTTGTATGTTGATGTATTAGATGAGTTCATGACTATAAGATAGATAGAATCATGGTTAAATATTAGAGTATTAATATCATCTGTTTGACATTGACATCAATTCATTTCCTTGTTGATACAAAATCATCATGTTTATTTCATTTTAATTGATTTTTTCCTTTGCGATCAAGCCCATCCTTAGGGGATTAACTAAGTCCAAATAGCGTTTTCCCCTCTCATTTAGAAGACTCTCTAAGTCTTTTAGGCATGTATCTTGGATATTTTGATTCCCCTTTCCTTTCATTGCAAAATGGCAATGAAAGAGACATCTTGAGCCCACCCTGTTAGGGAGACAAGCTATGTCTCAGCATGAATGTCTTACCCTTGTAGGAGACAGGCTATGTCCCAGGCAGAGAAAGTCATACTCTTTAGAGAGGCATGTTTTGTCTCATAGCAAGCTTTGTTCCTTAGTGAGTCAACCCACAGGAGACTACCTCTAGTCTCACAAGCTGTAACCCTACTAGGTAAAGACCAATTCGGTTTATTAGTGGCCTAATCCTTTAATCATCGCAGGGGTGATGATAAGGACACTTGGAGCCCAACTCTCTTTTAGGAGACTTGCCTAGTCTCATTAGCACCTTTCCTTGTCTCCCTTTTTTCTAAAAAAAAAGAAGGGAGCATGCTTTGTCTAGATAGTACCCCCTCTTAGAGTCACTAGTATAAGAGAATCAGTCTTAGCATAGGAGTCAGTCCTTCAGTTTCCGGAGTCAGTCCTATCATCATAGGGGTTAGGATTCCATCCAACCTCTTATCAAATCATGTGATTTTTTTATCCACTCTTGCAAGGTATAGGATGCTGTCCAACCCTTGCAGAGTCGTGATTCTGTCCAATTCCCCCGCAAAGCATAGGATGTTGTCCAACCTTTGCGGGATATCAAGAGTCTGTCTTACCCTTATGATGATAGGAGTCCGTCTTCTTGAGTCAAAAAGAACAAAAACACTTGAAAAACATCTGAAAAATCAAAAATCTCAAAAATCTTGAGTCATTAGGAGTGTAGTTAGGAATTTCTTTTCCGAACTACGTTGGCTTGATCCTCTTCCACGAGGTACGTAGTGCAGCTTGGGATTCACATCCCAAGTCCAGCCAAATCTTTCAAAATAAACTTTTCAAACCTTCCAAAAATACAAAACTTCTTCAAAACCTTTTTCAAAGAGATCTTCCCCTAAAATTAGGAATTTGTCCTAGATATTTTGGGTGTTTAGAGTTAGGAGGCTGTCCTGATTTGTATTGATATGGTGTGTCTTGTCGTGTGAGTGTCCCTAGAGTTAGGAGGCCTCGAGTTGATCGGTTAGACATTTAGTCGAACTGATGGCTAGACTAAGAAGCATATAGTTAGCCCATGATTTTCATTAGGTTGCACAGCCTAGATACACATAGGATATAGGGCCCACCTGCATTAACTTAAGGCTAATCAATTTGCATTAGTTAAGGCATATAGAGAGTCTTAAAAATTACAATTCACTTGAAATTAAGCAATCGTACAAAAAGCTTTAAAAATCAGTCGAGTCTATTGGATCGAGTCTAGGATAGCGGTTCTAGATGGTTAGGCATCGTAGTTTAGAATAGGTCATCGAACTATGTTGACTGCGATTCTTCCCGAGGCCGGGATACGTAGTGCAGCCAGGGTGGAATGGCCATTCTGGTCCGAGTCAAGTATTGTATTAGAGTTTTAGGATTCGTCTTGTCAAGTGTATAGAGTTGATTTGTGTTGTATGTTTTGTTGTGTTTTCTTACTTTCATGTACAGATCTTATATTTTTAGCTGTAGCATGCATGTGTTTGCACACCAGAACTCAGACACCAATTAGGTCTGACACTCATAACCTAGTTATTCTCAGGTGACACTTATTTCACTTCTTTTATGTATGCTTGTTAATCATCTCCGAGACATGCATGATTAGGTAGACGTCTTCTCGGAGATATTCGTTCCCATTTCATATGACTTTCGCCCAAAACTCTTCAAAATCATTAAGTAAATGGCATAAGAGACCAGGTGTTTGCACTTGGGCGGATGAGGTGTTCTTCGGACCTTCCAAATTCGTAACCAGGCACGAACCTCTTTTTGTATCTCTAGTTATCCGTTGCAACAGAGCATAGTATGGGATCCAGGGCCCACTTCCTTGGATGACTACTCTTCTTTGTTTAAGGTACGCCACGAATCTGAGCTAGTCCCCGAATCGAGAGGTATCTCACCATTTATCGCCACTCATAATGTGAGGGGCACTTCTTTCGAGAGTTCCTTGGTAGAGCTCTCCATTCACGTGGATGATTCCAGAGAGAGACTTCTCTCGCGTGGGGCTCGTTCCCCCGCCTCTCTCGGATCGGGGTCCACAAAAAGTTGCAAAACAGTCAGCTAAAAAATACAGTACCGGCCATTGTTCATTTGTTGGGCCAAATCATCTTCTCTAATGTTAATGTCGACCTCATTAATGACGTGCTTCCCACAAAATGATTCTTCACGCTCCTTCCTTAAGTCGACTTCATAAATGGGAGAAAGATTGACATTTCGTTAGCATCGCGGAACCATTATCTGATGTGGCATGGAAGTAGAAGGCATGCTTGGGGGAGAAGATGGTGCACTTACACGAACTTCATTCGGGGGCAATATAGATGAATTTACATTCAGGGAATTAGAACCTTCATCTCTACTAGGCTTACTTATGTATAGGCTTAAAGAATTCAACCCTCTACTATTATCAAAAGCCTAAACATTGATTGGAGGTTATCTTTATCTGCAACATCATACAAAGTGGTCTGAAATTGATCAATAACATATTGGTATTTTATTACTAACGAAACCTCACTTTCGTCTGTAATGATCTTACGGTGAATTAAAGATTGAAATTCCCGTAAATTAATTGGACGATTCACGGTTAATAACTTCCTCTCCCCACCGGACATAGTCATACGAAATATTATCCTTCAAATTCCCATCATAGTGCAATATAAAATAAGCCATTTACCATTTTCCACACCTATCAAACCTGTAACAAATTTACACTTAGGTTACTCGAAGGCAAATTTACTTACTGGAAGAGAAAATAGTTGTTAATCCATTCCAAAATAGATTAGTGGAATTCTAAATTTCCTAGCTTAGGGCTAAAATAGTTTAAAAAACAGTTTACTCAAAGGCAACATATGTCACTCGAATCCAACATAGTGAGTCGAAGCAAAAATCTATATTACTCGAATCCAAAAAAAGTTAGTCGAAGTCAAAAATAGGTGGCCGTAGCCAAAATCAGTTACCCAAAGGCTGTCACTAGCCAAAAGGGTAGTGGAAGCCAAAATGGTACTCGCACGAGTTATTCGAAGCCAAAAAATAGGTTACTTGAAGCTAAAAAAATGTAACTCGAATCCAAATCGATTACTCAAAGCCAAAAAGTGATTAGTCAAAGCCTAAAGAAGAACTCAAAGCCAAAAACATGGTATCCGAATCCAAAATGGGTCACTCAAAGCCAAAATAAGAAGTGAAAATTGGTAGTCGAAGGCAAAACAAGGTACTCGAAGCAAAATGTTAGTTATTTGAAGCTAAAAATGATAGTCGAAGCAAAAAATAATGCTAGTCGAAGCCAAAAAAAGTTACTCAGAGCCAAAAATGTTAGTCGAAGCCAAAAAATGCTAGTCGAAGCCAAACAAAAATTTACTCGAAGCAAAAAAAACCTGACTCAAAGCCAAAAAAAAATTACTTGAAGCCAAAAAACCTAGTTGAAGCCAAAAAAAATTACTCGAAGCCAAAAAAGTTACTTGAAGCCAAAAAAAGTTAGTTCAAGCCAAAAACATGGTAGTCAAAGCCAAAAAATATTGTCGAAGCTAAAATATTTTAGTCGAATCCAAAACGTGTTAGTCAAAGCGGAAAAAAAAAAGTTAGTCGAAGCCCAAAACGTGGTAGTCGAAGCCAACAAATATTTGTCGAAGCTAAAAATATGTTAGTCGAAGCCGAAAAAAGTTCTGAATGTTACCGGAATTCAAAAGTTTTAGTCGCAACCAAATACATGTTAGTCAAAGCAAAAAACCAGTTATTCGAAGCCAAAAAAAATTTAGTCGAAGCGAAAAAACACAACGGCGAATATTACTGGAAACACATTTTTGGCTTCAACCAAGTAATTTTTGGCTTCAAATAACCTGTTTTCGCTTAGAGAGAGAGAGAGAGAGAGAGAGAGAAGGAGATGATATTAGACGGAGTTTTGAAAAAAAAATAGAAATATAAGAGAGAGATGGAGAATGAGATTTCAGGCATACCTTCTTACGTATTACCGGAGAAAAGAGTAGGTTTCGCTGGAGAAGAAGAAGCACTTCGACTAGGTTAAAAATAGGGTTCGAACAAAATGGGTAAAGTAAAATTGTAAAAGAAGAAGGGAAGAAGAATAAAGGTACTGAGGGGCATTTTGGTCCTAGAATTTTGATTTTTTTTATAAATCAACATTTATTTGTTTTTGCTCAGCAAGCGACATTTTCATGTCATTTCTTCAACTCTCCGACACATAACATTAATTTACCCTTAAATTTACTAGGATAGCTCCTAAATAGTATATTAGGAAATATTTAATTGTAATTTATCTGCGACAACTTTGGGTAATGATGCTCCTTATTACACATTTTTGTGGGCTTAGGCCCAACAGCCAGATTGCTTAGCACTAATATTATAACAACAATAACAAAAATATTAATATATAATATTAATAATAATAACTTTAGCAAAAACATATTTTATAAATAGATGCCATGGAGGTCTCACAAGAACCAAGTTGGTGGCTATTTTCAGGCCGTGTGGTCCGTCATCGGCACCGTTGGTTTTGTGCTCAAAACCATCTCGCTATCTACGAAACACACCACTTATTTGGTCCGATCATTTTCATATTTTCAGACATTAGAACCAAGATTGTGCAAGTGATTCGCATTTCCTCCAATGATAATAATAATAATAATAATAATAATAATAACAACAACAACGACGATGATGACAACGATAATAACAACCACAACATAGGATTTGCTTGGCAATTTTGCTCAAAGTACTTGAAAGGACTGATGAATAGCATTAGGGTACGAGATATGTCCTAGGTTATGGTTGAATGGTTGGAATTTTCCTTGATTTGCCTTTTGTTCTTTAGATTTGAACTTGTGGGCCTATCAAAACCCTAATTCTGGTACTGGTGCGACATTGGGTAATCGAATGATATGCTTTTCTTAAGATTGCAGTGCCTCATTGGTAGTTTCCTGGGACGTGCGTGATGGGGAGCCCGCCCTAATTTCATGAATTCTTTACTTTGAAAAAAAAAAAAAAAAAAGTTGACCACAGGTTTATGTTGCAGCTAGTAGTTTGCCCTATTTGGGTTGCAGGAATTTGCTGGAAAAGTTTTGGGAAAGAATTTTGTTACCAAAATATCTTATTTTTGAATTGTTTGATTACAAATGAAAAAGTAACTAGAACTCGTGGTTCAAGTTTTATTTATAGTCGTTTATTTTATAATGATATCCTTCTAAATAAGCCATAACTATATCAATTCCCTCTAAATTACTGAGAGGAAAAAACCAAGAAAAACTCTATTTATTTTTTATTTTTTGAATGATTAACTTTGTTACTGAAACAAAACCAAGACCGAGACAGATATGGGAACATAGAAAAAATTACAGTGTATGTGACGAATAGAGGTACAAAAGCCCTTGTCAAGGGGGGGGTAGGAAATAAAAAACCTCATGGGATGCTTTAAATACTCCTTCACAGGCTAGACGATCTGCATCTCCATTAGACGACCTCCAAACATGCAGGAAGAGCACCCGGTGTCCCTCTACGCAGTCCAAGATCTCATCAATACACTCTTAAAATCTCCATGGATGTGTAGATTTTCCGTCCAACCATCTGATAATATTGAGGGAATCACCCTCGGCTACGAGATTGTCCAGCTCGCTTGTCGCCAATAGTCTTATGCCCTGTTAGATCGCTCTCACTTCTGCCTCGTTTGAGTCATCGATTCCAATTGGCCCCGAAAAGGCCCATTTAATATGGTTATTATCGTCTCTTAGAATGGCTCCTATACCCGAGGGCCCTTGATTCCCCAAGCTACAGCCGTCAAAGTTTAACTTCATTCACCCGGGCTTATAGGGTCCACCTAGGCGCAATCATCTCCTCACGACCCTGCTAAGGCAGATTTCCTTCCAACATCGACTCGTATTAGTAGCTGATTAAATGTTAAAAGACGGAAGAGCTTTTGCCCAAGAAATGACTAATATCTAATCCTTGAGAAGGAAGAGCAAGCACTTTTCGATTTATTCTTAAAAAAGCAGGTGTTCTTTCTTTCCAAAGGACCCAAATGGTGGCCATAAGTGAAAGATTCCATAACATCATGCCCTTACTAGGCCATGGAGCAAAGGACCACCAATTGAGGAGTTGTATAAGCAGAGAATACCCAGGAAACTCCAAACAAGTCCATCACTTTGCTCCAAACCTCTCTAGCGTACTTGCATTGAATAAACAAGTGGTCCACCGACTCACCTGCTCCCACACAGAGGGTACATTGATCAATGATCCACATATGGCAATACTGGAGATGATCTATTGCCTACAACTTTCTCTGGAACTCTTTCCACCAGAACGCTCGCACTCTAGGGGGGTGGGATGCTCGAAACTTTTGATAACTGCGAGGGAGGTGAAGAAGAAGCCAAATGTAGGTAGAATGTCTTGACGGTAAATAGACTAGAGGCGTTAAAGGTCCAAACCCTTTTATCTTCTCCAAGAATTCCCACCGTAGTGAGACTCCACTAAGACCAAAAAAAAAGTTTGTACACGAATAATATTCTTCCTGGAATCCAAACAGAGCTTTAGATTGTGTTTGGCAACCATTTTCTCTGCATGTATTCTTGGGTGCGGTGAATGAGAAATCTCAAAAGTCAAGTTTCATGAAGTTAAATAAACCGTTTTCTTGGTATTACGGTTTTTTTTTGCAGCTATAGTATACAGAATAATGAGATTTTCCGAAGTGACTATAATCCGCATCGGAAGATTATCATTATCCTGATTCCGCTCGTTTCGCCAAGGATGCCGAAAATGGTTACTATCCTCACCCTTAGGCCTGCTTGTGTTGGATTTTGAAAACCGATTGTGAGTCCCAAAATGGTTACTAGACTCAAAATTAAACGTAGATTTGGGTCCAATAATCAATTTTGGACTCACAATTGGTTCTCAAAATCCAAAACAAATAGGGCCTGGAGTAATTTCTTTATTATATTTCTTATGTATTATTTCTTATTTCAGTAACCAGTTTCTCCCATCGAACTGAGCACAGTTTAAATTCAAAGACAAAAATATATTCATTGTTAGATGTTAGAAATACATGATTGGCGTGATTTTGGGGCCTATATAGCAGACTCAAAGTAGGTCCTCTCAAATGGACGATTCCAAACAATTAAAGGTGGGACCCACTATGCTTTCGATATCTTACAACCCAAAAATCATGCCAATAAGTTAAGCAAGGATACTGATATTCCTACTACAATATTTTAATACCTGCACAAACTCAGCTTGTTTTTTAATGGTCAGCTTCTCTTTTTTTTATTATGTATACAGTATACAGGGAAATGATACAAATGCACCCCTTTTCATTACTTGGGACGCCCAGATGCACTTTATCTATGACTGCAAAGAGGCAGCTGTACATCACATAGGAAGTAGACCTGGCAAAAAGTGACCCGGAGGACCTGTGGGTCCACCCGGCCCGCCCGTAAATTCTGCTGATCTTTGCTGCAAATGATGGGCGACAAGCCGAAAAGTAGCCTCAGCGAAGGTGGCTAGCGAATCTCTATACAAAAAAAAAAAATCTTTACAAAAATATGTCAAAAATCCAGGTGACCCACGGGCCAGGTGTGGGTCCAAGCTCAATGGCTCATAAAATTTTCCGGGTCATTTTGACCCGGCCCATTTGACCCGGACCCGTACGGGCCAGGTGAAACCCAGCCCGGCCCGGCCCGTTTGCCAGGTCTATTAGGAAGGATTGAAGGGACCTGATTGCCATCGTACACTACATCCAGGTGTCCCAAGTAATGAAAAGGGGCACATTTATTATTTCCCTTATATATATATATATATATTATCAGCATACATTTGCTGCGCTCAAGTGCAGCTAAGCTTGAGCTGCGCTCGAGCACAGAAACAAGGTGGGGCCACATTTTGGGTGGGATCCAAAGCATTCATTTGATTGGCCCTTTCACGGGTAGGGTGTCCACCAAAAATCAGCTCCATTGGATCACCTTAGGGTGTCCATTTGTGGGGCCAAAAATTGATAGATTTGTGGACAAACAGTATCTGTCCATTTTTGGCCCCACAAATGGACACCCATTGGTGATCCAATGGAGCTGATTTTTTGTACGCCCCCCATCCATGATGGGGCCTTCCAAATGAATGCTTAGGATCAACCCCCCCCCCCCCCCCCAAAAAAAAAAAAACCCCACCCCCCTGTTTCTGTTTCTGTGCTCGAGCGCAGCTGGCTTAGCTGCGCTCGAGAGCAACAACCCTTTTATCATATATTATATGTGTGTTTTGCTGTTGAACGTGAACTCGGTTGCCTTAGTTTTTAACCATCCATGTTCATCGAGAAAAAAATGTACATATTATTGGATGTTAGAGTCGGGCGAGTCACATAACTTTCCGGCCATGGACGATCCAAAGCAAGATCGATCGAATTGTACGGTTCAGATCTATCGAGATGGGGTCCACTAGGCCATTGAGGGCACTTCGTGTCGAGCTTAACCATTCCTCGTACATTAGGTAAGGTTAAGGGCATAGTTGGGCCTCGTTTGCTTCAAGCTTGTCTAAAGTAAACCCGGTGGCAACCAGACCCAACTGTGCGGCCCGGTGGAGGTTCTATGTATCCCCATTGGGCTGGGCTGGGCTGAGCTGGGCTGGGTTGGGTTGGTTTAGGTATTATTCTTATTGTACCAACCAGGTAATAAGGCCTTCATCCCCATTATTCAAGTAGATCTTAGAAGTATGTGGGCACATATAGAGTCCCACGTACAAGAGAAAATTTTGCATGTGCGAATAAGATATGCATCAACAGAATGAGATGGCATAACACTTTGAGGAGGTCTGATTAGGTAGGTCTATGCGCCTATCCCCACGACACCATATAAAAACTCCCTTTCCTCAGAAGAGTTTCATGTTTGTGTCCTCTCTTCTCTAAGGAAGGCAACATATTTAGGCCAGCCTAATTGGGCTAGACCTGGTTTTATACGTCCATGTAGTAATTGTGAAATTACCGGATGCAAGTAAATATGTTTTAGGCTCATCTCACTCTATACTCTTAAACAGGTAGGCCTTGATTTGTTAGCGTGTGAATTTGAGTCTGATAAAGAACTTATCGGTCCAAGTTGGGCCTATATTGAAGCCCATTTAGACCCTGTTTGTCCTAGTTGGGCCTGCATTCCAGCCCATTTAGTCCCCATTTGTTTTAGATTTTTGAGTCCAAAACTGATCATTGTACTTAAAATTAAGGTCCCCTTTGTTTTGGATTTTAATAATTGGTTTCGAGTCCTAAATTGATTATTGGACTCAAAATTACATTTAATTTTGAGTCCCGTATAAAGTTTTCCACTCAAAATCTAACACGAACAAGGCCTAAACATAATTTTGAGTCCAAATATCAGCTTTGTACTCGAATCAATTCTAAAAATCCAAAACGAACAGGGCCTTGTAGATAGGCCGGTTTTGGGAAGTCCACCAAATCCAAATCTGGTTCATTTGCAAATGCCTCTCATTCCTTAACTCAACAAGAGGAATGCTTCATTAGGACAAGACCCCAATTTAACACATTGAGACACAGCCACTTAGTATAATGCCTGGGTCCTACGTTCTTTATTGATCTGAATCGTCCATCTGATAGGCCTTGCTTTGGATATCCTATGGCCCATAGATCGTGCCAATCATGGAATCCTAATGTCCAAATAATGTGTATTTTTTTTTTTTGTTGAATGTTAACTATTGCCTATATATGTAGCTTTACTCCATCCATGTCTAACGAAGAAAACTCACATAATTAGAGGTTGGAATAGATGATTGGCGTGATTTTTAGGCCGTTAGAGGATCTGAAAGGGTTTCGTAGAGTAATCTCGTGCTGGTTAAAGGAAGAGGAGAGAATCCAAGAGCTCAATCATGGGTTGGGCCTAAAATCCAAATCAAGGGAATTAGCAACAAAACTTAATCAAGAACTAAAAATAAAAAATAAAATAAAATAATTTAACTAGCCTCAACAACTGAGTCAGTATGAGATCGTCTTGTGTTTCCAGGATTTATAAATCTTAGGATGGGGGAGAGATTTCTAAAACCTGGATTTCTTACTTAAAATCCAAGATTCTGAAGGGAAGCGAAGCGAAGAGTGCAGAGGGCTGCCATGGCTTTCAAACTAAAACCTGGATTCTAAAATCCAGGTATCCAAAGAGCCCCCATATCTCAAAATTTTGGAACTAGAGCAAGAAGATAAGGGTTGAGGCCCTACATCAAGCAAGTTCTGTCAAAAGTTAGATCAAATCAAGCTCCAAAATTGACTTCGAATGAACCAGATTTAAGAGGATGGAAATTATGACCATCTTTTGTCCATATAATTCCATAACCATTTTCTTCATCCCGTAAGGGGCCGTTTGGATATGCAGATTTTAGAGTCTTGGATTTCCTCAAAATTGTAGATGGGAGATGAGAGAAGAAAGAGAGCAGCCGTTGTTTTCTGATTTCTCACCCTCCTTTCCGACAACAAGAGAGTAGGAGATCGTCCCATGTTTCTAGTGTTTAGAAATCTCTCCGAGATTTCTAAAACCTGGATTTCTTACTTAAAATCCAAGAAACGTTATCCGGAAAGCTTGATCATGAACCCTCTTTTACACTGTTTTCAAACTAAAATCTGGATTCTAAAACCGGCGTATCCAAATGGCCCCTAAGTCATCTTTGAATGTTAACTTGTGTCATAGGCTTGACCTTAGTTCAAAACCAAGAGTTAGTTGAGCCAATTCATGGTTTGACCAACCCAGGGGTTTTAACCTGAGGTCAATCTGCGACTAAGGAGCAAGTGAAAGGATTACTTTACCCCTATACTTGGCCAATCAAGGCTTTCCAATCTCATGTAGGATCTCTTTTCCTGAAAAACAAAGCTCACCCATGGATAACCCACTCCTTCCTTTGTTTAAGACACCTGAAAATTTTACCTACGGTGCATTGTTTTACCAATTACCACAGAACTAAAAGTCTCTTTGTAACATGAGGAGTTCTAGGCTGAAGGGAGCCCTTGCAAAAAAGAGATGAAAGGGCTCTCCTATTGGCTACACATCACCATCATGCATTAATCGCGGCTGAAAAGTCAAACATGATGGTGATGTGCAGCCAATGAGGGAGCCCTTTCACCTCTTTTTTGCAAGGGCTCCTTTCAGTTTAGACTTCCTCTTGTAACATAGTGTCTTTTTTATAAAACCTCTTGGCCACAACGGCCTTAAAGCTATCAATTGATCCGTCAAATTTTTAATTAAAACATAGAAAACCCATTTACACCGTACAAGATTAGACCTGTTACTACAAGCAGTGAGGGGTGCAACTTGGGTCGGGTCGGGTTGCTGCCAACCCGCAACCCGAACCCGCCCGACCCGAGAACCATTTACTCAACTTGAACCCGACCCGACCCGACCCGAGTTTCAACCCGATAAGGTTCAATAACACCCGACCGATGAGCCTTTTTTTTTCCAACTAGACCCAACACAAGATTTTAAGCTTATTAAAACAAAAAGAAATGATAAAGTATGTTGGGTTTCACTCGGTTAGGTTGCCCAAGCCCTCAACCTGAACCTGACCTAAACTCAACCCGGGTTGGGAAAATTCAACCAGAACCCTACCCGAATAGCATTAATTTCTTCTCCGGTTGCTTGACAACAGAGTAGGTGGACTGAAATTGTAAATTGCGTGTCTCTATTATTGTATTTTGTCTTATTCATTTAACTCATATGAGGTGGCTGCTCTGGCATGCAACGGCCAGCTGCGAAATGACTTTCTATGATGGTCCCTAACAAATCCCTACAGGGGATTTGAAAACACACACAAGTTACAAGGCACAATCAAATCCCCTGACTTTTGGGATTGATAATAAGACGAAATTACAATATTAACTTGTGAGGTTGGACGCGTGAGACGATAAGGGAAGAAATCACACACATTCAATTCCCTTGACTCACGGGGTTTGACGCGTGAGACGATAATACTCTCTAGCACATGAAAATGGTATGATGATTTTTACAAGGGCGCCCTTTATTTTAGCATTCCTCTCATCATTTTTAACTTTAGTTTGAAAGCATTATTTCTGTATATATGGTCTCATTTTTCATCTAACCATAGCTCCACGTGTAAGCTTCTGAGATATACACAGTGGGGACCACCCTTTGATTTGTGGACCCATCTCCATGATCAAAATACATGTAACTAGGATGTTTGAAATGTTTCATTGACGTGATATTTGGACCATTGGAGATCCAACATGGAGGGGCCCACCAGAAAGATACCATGAATATAATACTGGGAGTGATGAAGACGGATAAAGAAAGGCAGACGATAGGACTTTCATAAAGTAGGTGATATAAATTGTTCAACAACCCAATCTCCATCAAGTCATCAACCACTCGTCCTAAATCGAACGGTCCATATTCTTCCATCAGCTGAAATGGACGGTTGTTCGAGACCGGACTTTTTCTTGTAAAGACAGGCTTTTGAGTACATAGTTGTGGGCCCCCTTCATATTATCTTTCTCTTTTGAAAAGGAAGTTACTTTCTTTTGAAGAAAACCGAAGTGTTGAATAAATATTTGTTTTTCTAAAGTTTTAAAATGTTCTTCAGGTAAGACAGTCTCACAAAATTATTTTTCTAAACAGTTTCTTATTTTAAACAAAAATTACTCACTTGTTCCTCGTAGAATATAATAGTGAAAAAAAAAACAAGAGAAGCCCACGGATAAAATTACTTCAATAATTTTATAAAAATAAGCATACGATATTTTTGGGGAAATGATATTAGCACAACCATGTTTTGATAATTGCACAAACTCAGCTTGTCTTTTCTATTGCTTGTGATAGCCCTTTGGGAAGTGTAATAATCTCCCTTTGGAAGAATGCTAGACTCAAAGGAGCCTTTGCAAAAAAGGCGTACAAGGGCTCCCACATTGGTCGATATCTATTTATGACAGTTATGGAAATTGACTAATGGGAGAGCCCTTGCAAAAAAGCCCTTGTACCCCTTTTTTGCAAGGGCTCCTTTGAGTCTATCATTTCTCTAATCTTTGACTGCTCTTTAAATAACAAAAGACAAGATGGGTTAGTGCTGATATCATTTCCCTATTTTTTATATTTAATCAAAATGGTATATACATGTACCTCTACTGTCCTATATCTGTTGATATTCAGCTCTTTAAATAATAGGGAAAATTACATTTACACCCCCTCTAGTTTCCGGCTTTCCGCATACAATTCTACCCCTTGGTTCTAAAGGTGACAAGTACACCCTCTCCCCCTCTCCGGCAATTTAACATGACGGAAAGACTGAAACTAACCATGGTTAATATTTTGAGGACAGAAATACCCTCATTTGCAGAGGGAGTAGGATTACGCCATTTCCCACTGCCGTCGTCGCATCTCCGGCCACCGCCATCGCCTCCACCACAGACAATGAAACCCTCATCCATGGCTACATCAAACCCACATTTCAAGAAAAAAACATTGATAAAAACAACAAAAAGTCCAAAAATATTAGGGTTTATGTGCAAATCATGATAATAGTATGAACGAAGACTAATAAAACTCCTAAATTGAGGATTTATGTTGATAAATAAACATAGTTTTCAAGTCTGAAAATCCTAATTTTCAGTTGGAGAAGACAAGGGCATTTTGGTCATTTCCACCTCACCGTCTGGTCCGTCCAGTTAAAAGAACCCAATGGAACCACAGGGGGTGTAGTTGTCACGTTTAGAACCACAGGAGTAGAAGTGTATGTGTCAGAAACTAGATGGGTGTAAATGTAATTGTCCCTAAATAATAAAAGACAAGATGGGTTAGTGCTGGTATTATTTCCCTATTTTTTATATTTAATAAATGGTATAAATATGTACCACTACTGTCCTATATCTAGTGATATTCCCACATCCATGTTTTGATAACAAGATGAACTCACCTTGTCTTTTACGATTTAACAGGTGCAAAAGGCTATTAAAGTTTTCCTAAAATCCCAAAAAACTTCGAGGAGCCAGAAACGACAAGTTGATTTCGTCGTGTCATCAAATCAAAACATGGTAGTGCCAATATCAGTAGTATAACAAAACTTACCCCCTGCCGCATGCATTCTTTTTTTGCTGTTGGGCCAAAAAAAATTCTGAGAAATAAAATTACCAGAAAATAATGACCTCTGCCAATAAAAAAAAAAAAAAAAAACCTTTGAGATTTCTTCTGCAAATTCAAACACAGAGTTTAGTATAATATCCTTAATCATCAGCTCTGATGAATCAAACCCCTCCAACAAAAACCCAAAAATCTAAAAAGAAAAACATCAAAAGAACAAATCAAAAAAAAAAAAAAAAAAAAAACCTAAACATGGTATTCTTTTTTTCCTTCGTCTCACCAACTAATCTTGGAAACCTGTTTTTTCCCAAATAGCATTTCTAACCCTACTCAAATCTCTCCCTTTAAGAGTCCTCCCAATCCCTTCATGAACAGAAAAAGAAGCGATTTGGGTTCTCGGAAATTGCTTGGCTAAAAACTCATGAGGCGGAACTCGAATTTCATCATCTCCTTCTAACTCTACCTCATCAGATTCTACAAATTCTCTCCTTCTAGAATCTTCTCGAAGTATCTTCGACCAGTCTGGAATATTCACCGGCAGTGATGACGCGGCAGTGCGATCACCGTCCGATCGTTTCGTCGGTTTTTTCGTAATTTTAAAACTGGGAATCTGCTTCTTAAACTCGTGTTTCGTTTCGGGGGGTAGAGGATGAGAGTTCCACACATCTGCTTCGTCGAATTCAAAATCGACGGTGTTGGATGTTAGTGGGTTTTCTGTGAAGAAACGATAGGTGGGTTTGGAGAGGTAGTTTTTTCCGGCCATTGGAAGAAGGTTTTTTTTTCTTTTTTCAAAGATTTGGGTTTGGATGCCTTGTTTTTGGGCAGGGGAATGGTCTGCTTTTATAAAAGATGGAAATGGATAAGCCTCTCTCTGTGGCTTATTTTTACTAAAATGCCCTTCTACGGATGCAAAGTAAAGAAAAATGTTTGGTAGTGTATTTATGGAGATTCCCATCCATTTTACATGTCAATGATGTTGAAAATCTTTCCTTGTAAAGAACTTTGACCTATTTTTGGGAGCATGGAAATTTTTCCAAGGAATGTTAGGTTTAAGGAGAAATTATATGTGGTGCAACCATATAGTCCGCTATTTTTCAAAGTGTTTTGTAAGGCCCGCTTCATAGGATGATCTGAACTGTTCATTTGTTGAGACACAACATAAGTAGGTTGAGCCCTCAAAATAATTTCCATGATCCTAACCCTCCGATATGTAGAGTTTTCCATAATGTGCAGTATCTCTGTGGACTAGGGGTTAGAATCACCTATGGAAATGTTTTATTTAAGCACGACCTATTTATGTTGTGCCCCAACAAATGAACAACTTGGATCATCCTCTGCAGCAGACCATACAATACATTTTTTAAAATACAAACCGGAGTGCCACACACCGTATAAAATCTATAAATTAAGGGTGTTTTTCCTGTATTTTTCTTGCATTGTATGAGAAACATATCAACATTAATCAGAGATTTTATACGGTGTAAGCCCTTATAGTCCCTTATTTTTCAAAAAAGTAATATACAGACCACACTATAGGATGATCTAGACCATCCATGTGATGGGCCATAATGTAAATAGGTTGTGCCTAAAACAGGTTTTCATAATATGCAGTTTATCTATAGATCGAATGGTTAGGATCATCCTAGGGTTAGGATCATCCTTATAGTCCGTACAGTACTTTTTGAAAAATAACTACAAGGGCTTTTTCACCTGTATAAAATCTCACATTATCCTAAATAAGAAAGAAGAGGAGTATTTAGGTAATTTCACATGTCAACGTTTATCGTCACGAGGAAGCTTCATTGTGTTCTATTTTTGTCGTGATGCGCACAGTTTCATTTGGTTCTAGAAAGTAGGAGTGGTCCTGCCGAGGCAACCTAGATGAAGACACGTGTATCTACCATTGGATTACTGCCACGTGGCGCCTTAGAGTCTCACGTTTCCTTGCGCGTGCGGCCACGTGAAGGAGAGGGGCCTCGACTCGGATCTTGTGCGCCAGCCTGCTACTTCTGTCACAGACACCGATCATCTCGCCAATTTCTCTCCTCTTGGCCTTTTGTTTCACGAGAAATCCAAATCCGATAAAACGGGCGCTCAACCGTTATCTCAATTATGTGCAAATCGTACAGTGTACTATTCTTATTTTTATTTTTCATATTGTGATAGAATTTTAATTGGCCACTAATATTGGCATATCATGTTTTAATAATTGCACAAACTCAGCTTGTCTTTTCTTCTTTAATCGTCTTCCTGGAGCTTTTTGGGAAGTGTAACAACCTTTGACAGCTATTTAAATAAAAAAAAGTCCAGATGAGTTTGTGCAATAATCATTAATCAAAATATGGTAGTGTGAACATCAGTAGCCCTTTTTTTTTCGTTCTTTTATACTTAGGCCATTCGAATTAGATTTTCAAAACAGATTACAAGTCCAAAACTGATTAATGGAGTTAAAATTGTCTGCAATTGTGAGTCGAATAATTAATTTTGGATTCATGATCAATTCTCAAATTTCAAAACAAAAAGGTCTGTTAAGACTTTATCTTTATCAATTTCTTTTCAGAATATGAACTTATTTATTTCCATTAAATTCAAATGCTTGAAAAGGATTATCCTAAGGCGATGTCCGGCAGTCGGGAATTTTGCTTCCATGATAAGGAGAGATTTGAGAGTACATAACTGAGTTGAGGGTAGGAAGTGGCTAAGACTCAGGAAAAAGACGATCATATTTTGAGTAGAGTTATTAGGCTTTTCTTGCCGTCTCCTCACTCAACCCCTCTAGTATCTAATCTCTCTCCCAAGGTCCCTTGCCATTAGGTAAGCTAATATCCCATGAAAAAATATTCATGGTAGCCAAATGTGGCCCCAATCATCTGTTTCATGCTTGGTTTAGGACTCACAATCGGTTTTTATAATCTAAAACGAATAGGGCAAAACAAACAGGGCCTTAAGGGTTTCTAATGGTGTAATTTGAGTCACAGGGCTCATTGGATGTATGATTAAAGATCAATATACATATAACCACTTATGTGGTGGAAATTTGATCATTAAATTAATAGGAAATTCCCTCAATTTATCGCCGCGAGTAGGGTCCGGACGTACAAAAGCCTTCGTTATCAACGCTGATGTCTATTCTCTCTTGTTAGGATTCCAAATCCAACCTCCAATTAATTAACAATATTTTCCAATAATGTTGTTCTTAGTAATCCTTTTTTTAGTAACCATTCTTTAATGTATGCTTTAAAGGTAGCAATCAAACCCTATCTTAACCATTTCTTTAATCACAGACTAATTTCTTTAATGGGAAATTGCTTGGGGAGAAAGAGTATTATAGGAAGATGGTCACCATCTAGATTAACATGAATTGCCAATTTGGCATGATTCTCTTCCTAAACATGGCACATGTGTGTGGCCATTGGAACCGTTGATCTGATTAGAAGCCCAAATAGTGATCCCATTCGAAAGATTAAGCGCGGACAATCAATGGCCCAAAAAATCCTTGAAGAATTAACATTTTTTCATCACCCTTGATCAAATGGCTGACGTGATCCAATCACGGTGGGACCAGCCGCGATGGATCAGACATGTGATGGTAGACAAGAACAAGATCAGCCGCATTGGTTCGTGACCCATATCTGTCCATCCAAATTAATTTGGATTTGCCTATTTTTTATCATTTCTCTCAGAGAAAAATAAAGGTTTCTTGCACCATTTGTATTGTACTTCTACCTTGTCCTAGGTGAGAGGATAATATTAGAAAATTATCTTGATTTGAAATTTTCCATAATTAATAAATACTAAGAGAGGAATACTAAACTCAGGGTCACCCTTGCAAATATCAGCTAACCCTTTCAGCTGATATTTGTCAGGGCCCCCTGAGTTTAGCATTTCCCGTACTCCGCGATTTTAGTTAAACTTTTATGTAAGCTTGTTAAAGCATCACTCTAAGCGTAATTATGAAGCCAACTAAACATATTAGGGTTTTCCTAACTATGTTACCTATCAAAGAAATGATATCTGCACCTCTTTGTTTTGATATTGACACACCTCTCTATGAGAAAAAGTGTAAAATAAAGAGGGGAGTGACAATTCAAAACAAGGGAGCTCATATATATAAGGGTGTCAATTTTGGCTCGGGCTCGGAAGCTCGTTCGAGCTCGGCTCGAGCTCGGCTCGAGCTTGGCTTGAATCCTTAACGAGCCGAGCTGAGCCGACTGGCCAGGCTCGTTAAGCTTAACGAGCCGAGCCTGAGTTAGGCCAGGCTCGGCTCGGCTCGGCTCGTTAAGAATTTAATATATTTAAATATATATATTATATATTAATATATACACTAAAAGGGTTGTCCAAGCAGTGAAAGGGGGAGGCAAAATATGTCACTTCTTTTTTGGAACCCCATTTGTTACTTGGACCACCCCCCGTAGTGTAAAAAGAGTAGTCAAATTACACTAGATAGGGCTGTTTAGGGAAGATGAGGGGTGTGAATTTAATATAACCCGAGCTCGATAGGGCTCGCGAGCTTGACCGAGCCGAGCTTGGCCAGGCCAAGCTCGGCTCGTTAAGCTCAAAAGTTCGGCTCAGCTCGGCCAAGCTCGCGAGCCTTACCGAGCTCGGGTTATATTAAGTTCACACCCCTCATCTTCCCTGGACAGTCCTATCTGGTGTAATTTGACTACTTTTTTTACACCATGAGGGGTGGTCCAAGTAACAAATGGGGTTCCAAAAATGAAGTGACATATTTTGCCTCCCCCTTTCACTCCCTGGACAACCCTTTTAGTGTATATATTAATATATAATATATATATTTAAATATATTAAATTCTTAACGAGCCTTAACGAGCCGAGCCGAGCCGAGCCTGGCCTAAATCGGGCTCGGCTCGTTAAGCTTAACGAGCCGGCTCGGCTCGGCTCGTTAAGAATTCGAGCCGAGCTCGAGCGAGCTTCCGAGCCCGAGCCAAAATTGACACCCTTATATATTATCTCTCGATAAACCATATTTAACTAGGTATTTGCTAGGGACCATCGCAAAAGGCATTTCATGTGCCGACTATTGCATGAGAGAGCAGCCATCTCATATGATTTAAATGAATAAGACAAAATCTGTTGAAATTGGTTCGTGTAAGTCAGTGTTTCGATGTCACAAAACGACTGCATTAGAGGTTTGGGTGATCTAATTAAGGATCTCCTAAATACCCTATAATAAGACTTCAATATAGTATGATTCCTCTGGCTTGTCATTGCAAGGAAAATGTTCAATTTAAGTAAGGCTTTTTGATAGCTTAATGCATAAGAGGATTAAAAGTCTACGATTAGGGTTATCCTAATTGTTTGTTTTAAATGCCAAATTATAACCTTTTTATTGAATCGTGTTGGGTTTTCCCATGTGGGTTACCTACTAAGTAGATAAATATGAAAAGAGTATTGGAAATGGCCACTTGAAGCTTATCCTATCATCTTATCTTATCCTTAGAGTACTAATAGCTGGCATTGCACTAAATAGCATCAAACTGGAAAAGTTGAAGGGTTTCTTTAATGAGTATGTGAGATAGATCTTTATTAGGTTGTGGGCATTCCCAAAAAATGAACTTAATACATGAGAGAGAGAGAGATGATCAAAGTGGTATTATCAATCAATAGATGAGGTTTTGGAACTCTCAACTACATGGGATTAGATTTTAGGGATAATTACATTTACACCCCCTCTAGTTTCTGACATATCCACTTCCACCCCTATAGTTTAAAACGTGACAAATACACCCCTGTAGTTTCAATTTGTTTAAGGTTTGCCCCCTCAGCTGAAGGTTCGTCCATAGATTGAAGGGTTAGGATGATCCGATGGAGCTGATTTTTTGGGCACACCCTATCTATGTCAGGACCCATCAAATGAACGCTTTGGATCATCTAAATAATGTGAGCCCATACCCGAATCCAAAGTGTAAATGTAATTATCCCTAGATTTTAAGGTCTGTATTTTTTAACTCTTCCATCAATTAGATTGTAGGAAAACACCTTAAAAACGGAATCCCATTTAGGAAAGATAGACAATAGTGGAAATGACCATAGATTTGGTCATTTTAACGGTATTAATTGTGATTCATGGGTACTCGAGCTCTCTTCATTGCTTTTTGATGAACGTGGCACCAATAATTGATCCCCGTCTGTTTTTAACAAAATGGATTATTGTTTTGCTAGCAGTGCTCTAGAGTTTATTTTTTAAATCTTTCCTTTTTTGTGTAGCTGCAAGTTGGTTCCTATTTACAACCTTCTTCCCTTGATTCTTTCTTCATTTTATTAATTAAACAAAGAGGGCTTCTAGTAAATGGAAATCAGTTTAGTGAAAAAACAAAAGATGAAACCCTATGTTTTGAAAAATGCACAAGAAGACAAGGAAGTGAGCTCGAATCCACCAAGAAATATAAAAACCACCATGGAAATGACCAAATCGTTGGTAAATTCCGCTTTCATCTTTTTTTGTTCCAAATTCACCTTCGTCTTTATTTTCCAAACGAAATCCCGTTTTTGGAAGTGTTTTCCTAAAACAAATATCGTTTCAAGTCTAAATCATACATTGAGAAATCCAAAATTTGATCCTATCGTGCACAAATAAACGGAAAAGCAAAAATAGACAAACCACAAGATGCACGTACGGAGATTTTACATGGTTTGGTAAAGATGTCTACATCCACAAGAGACAACACGATCTTCACTATGAGAAAGCAAAATACAAAGATTATAATAGAGTAACCCTAACCCACAAACCGCAACCTTTTCCTCTCTCTCCCAAGCAAGGAGGAGGAAAAAAAACCCAGAGAAAAAGCCCGAAAGAAACCCTCCCCCTTTTCTCTCTTTCTTTCTTTCTCTCAGTCTCTCCACATGCAAACCCTTTCCTCACACAGTTTTCAGCTGTCATACTATTTCGTCTTTGTAGTCATAGGCATGGTTTCAAATTTTGGTTTCGGAATGCATTTCGGTCCTCACCAAAATTGAAATTTCGGACAAAATCCAACGAAATTGTATAAAGTAATATTTTATCTCGTGGAAAATTGTTGCCAAAATTCCGTAATTTCGGCTGGAATTTTGGGAAAATATTAAATATTGAACAAAATTCAAAATTTTTGGTCATATTCCTTAAATTTTTTATCGAAATGTAATGAAATTTCGATCGAAATTATGTAACGTTTTGGATATTAACTATTTCGCTTTCGGTCTCCACCGAAACCCGAAATTTTGGATTTCAGTCAAAATTTAAAACCATGGTCATAGGTTAAAAAGAGAGTTGTGTTTCTATTTTGGTTTCCTACTACAACTAGGAAATGCAGTAGTGGGAAACAAGGCAACTTTTCCAACTACGGGTGCAACTTGGCTCGGGTTCAGTCCAAAAAAAAGGTCGGGTCGGGTTGGGTATACTTCGGGTCGAGATCGTCGGGTATACTTTGGGTCGAGGTCGGGTTCGGGTTGAGTTTTCCCAACCCAGGTTGAGTTCGAGTCAGGTTCGGGTTCGGTTTGAGGGCTTGGGCAACCCAACCTGAGTGAAACCCGACATTTTTTTATCATTTTTTTTTCTTTTGTTAGCTTAAAAACTCTGGTTCAGTCAGGTTGGGTCAGGTTGAACTTAGATCCGATCGGGTTCGAGTTAGAAAAAAGGGTTCCAACCCGACCCAAGTTGCACCCCTACTCCCAACACCATAGTTACAAATATCATGGATCAATTGGAAATTCGTGAAAGACACAAATTTTCTTATATTTTTATTTATACGTGTACATTTGCCATCTGGGATTTGCTATGCAATTTTGCGAAAAACCATTTCACGGCCCACTTTTTCAAGAAGGAACAACCACAATCTAGCATTATATTTTGTCTTATTCATTTAATTCACTTGAGTATATGTTATCTTCAAAAAACATGAGCCGCGAAATTGCTTTTGGGGAAATTGCCTAGAAATTCGGTCATTTTGGGAATCTTTCTTGGTCCTTTCTCAATTGTTTGCAAATTTTTTAGTAGACATGCATGCCTTGGCGAATTTTTTTCTCAAATTCAAACTTTTTAATTATGGTTTAAACTCATATATATATATATATATATATATATATATATATATATATATATATATATATATATATATATATATATGTGTGTGTGTGTGTGTGAGGAAAGTGAAGCTACACCGCCGGCTTAAAAATACAATGGGCCCACATTGTTTTGGTGATCCAAAGAATTCATTTGATTGGCCCTCACATAGATAGGGTGTCCACCAAAAATCAGCTCCATAGGATCATCCTAATCCTACGATTTGTGGAGGCAAAAATGCACGTGTGAAAACCTTCACAAATTTGTCCATTTTTGCCTCCACAGTTTGAAGGGTTGGGATGATCCTATGGAGGTGATTTTTGGTGGACACCCTATCTATGTGAGGGCCAATCAAATGAATGGTTTGGATCACCAAAACAATGTGGGCCCATTGTATTTTAAGCCAGCGGTGTAGTCATGTAGACACGAGAAAGACTGTAACATAAGAGAGATAGTCTAAAATCATACAGAGAGAGAGAGAGAGAGAGAGAGAGAGAGAGTAAACCATAGCTATGAAGTTGGGAAAAAAATCGAAGTGGGAAACGGGGAAAAATTAGAGGAGAAACGAAAAACAGGAAATGATAGAAAATTGTATTAGAAACTCATATGATATTTCTAGCTTTTATGCATAATTACAAATATTTATAATTTTTTCATAAATTTTATTTTAACTGGAGGCATACATAGTAATATATCTTCTGAGCATATTATATTTTTAACATATATTTTTTACTTATGTTTATTTTTATTAACATATATACTATTGTATATCTTTTTAATACGTGTTATACAATTTTTTGTGTTCAAAACCTTTTTTCATACGCTACACATGTTTCACATACGTTTTTCACGCATTTCACACAGGTCTCATTTTTTTTTTCACATTTCATATATAATTAATTTTTCTGAAATAAATTTTCGATGAAACGGGTTTTCCCGACAACTATGGTCTAAAGTCATATATGTAAAATACTGAAGATTTCCACTAATCTTTGCTTATCTTACAATCAAGCCTAATGAGTGTTTATATAGAACACTCAAGAGGATAAACATAGAAAGTAGTATCACAAGATTTATGGAAAGAGATTTGACAATATATGAGAAGATAATCTCAATACCTAATCTAGCATGCCTACATAATCTTCCCCAATTAATCCAAATCAAATCTTGGAAGATGTGATTTTATTCTACCTAATCAAACCATAGTTGCCTAATCTAACCTATTGGTGAGATCTCACATATTCTAACATGCCCCCTCAAATGTATATGGATTGAAAATCGATATACGCTTGATTACAATGAATATCCCAAAAAAAATGTAAAAATTTGCCAATTTTGTTGCACGTTGTCACGATTGATGTCTGCTTGATGTATGTTGCCAATATTGTTGAGATGATGGCCGCCTGTTGTTGAAGAATGTGTCACATTAAAAGGTGAGCCGCAAAGAGCTTCAATGAACTGAATTGGACTCAAGCCTGAATGGGCGAGTCATTAGGCCGATTAGAATATCGAACTTTCTGAAAATGAGTCACAATGGACCAATGCCGGAATGGGCAAGAAATGGCCTCTATGGGCAAAAGAAAGCCTCAATGGGCAAACTTCACGGATTAGCTTGAGATACCGATCCTTATGAAAGAGAGAAATTGCTCTCTCAGGCACGAACCTCAACGAGAGAGGCCCCTCAACTGAGTAGAGCTCCTATTTTGAGCACGCACCACAAAGAGGTACCTTCACCGAAATAGGCGAAAGACAAAAATATAAAGAAAGAGAAGAAGAAATAGAAGAGAAAGCGACAAATAGCGGCTAGGAATGGTGGCAACAATTATCGACGAAAAATTGGACATTGGGAAAAAGTGTGCAAATATCAAATACGTGTTTTGAAAATGCAAATCCCTTTTTTTATGAAGTTGTTGACAGCAAAATAAGGAGACCGTGTAATTGGCACAAGATGATACGAGGGGTGCATTCAAGAAGATGAGGGGTTATTGAAGGCAACCACAAAAGTCTTGAAAATTAGATGAGAAAAGAATGCAAGGAGATTGAACAAGAATGCTAAGGAATTATGCTAAGGATGCAGGGAGATTGAAACTGATGAAGCTGGTAAGGAAGACAGTACTAGTGGTGTTAATTTGAGAAAGAGAATGTGGGAGCGATGGTGGCTGGGTGGATGGCTAGATCGGCCGTCCGTCGGAGAGAGCAGCTATTTGTCTTGTGGTCACTCCAAGATCGGTGGCTCTGATACCATGTAAAATATTGAAGATTTCCACTAATCTTTGCTTATCTTACAATCAAGCCTAATGAGTGTTTATATAGAACACTCAAGAGGATAAACATAGAAACTAGTGTCACAAGATTTATGGAAAGAGATTTGACAAGATATGAGAAGATAATCTCAATACTTAATCTAGCCTGCCTGCATAACTTTCCCCAATTAAGCCAAATCAAATCTTGGAAGATGTGATTTTATTCTACCTAATCAAACCATAGTTACCTAATCTAACCTATTGGTGAGATCTCACATATTCTAACAATATAGAGAGACTCTAAGACGAGGGATAGTATGCACGAGAGAGAGAGAGAGAGAGAGAGAGAGAGAGAGTGTAGAATACGTTTTTCATGCATCTCACACAGGTCTCAAATATATTTTTCACATTTCATATATAATTAGTGTTTCTGAAATAAATTTTCAATGAAACGGGTTTTTCCGACAAGTATGGTCTAAAGTCATATAGAGAGAAACTCTAAGACAAGGGATAATATGCACGAGAGAGAGAGAGAGAGAGAGAGAGAGAGAGAGAGAGAGAGAGAGAGAGAGAGAGAGAGAGAGAGAGAGAGAGAGATTGGGTCATTTAGAATACGTTTTTTCACGCATTTCACAGAGGTCTCATATATTTTTTCACATTTCATATACAATTAATGTTTCTGAAATAAATTTTCGATGAAACGGGCTTTCCCGACAACTATGGTCTAAAGTCATATAGAGAGACTCTAAGATGAGGGATAATATGCACGAGAGAGAGAGAGAGAGAGAGAGAGAGAGAGAGAGAGAGAGAGAAGAAGAGACGAGAGATGATTCTGGGTTTTAAAGGAAGAGAGGGAAGATATTTTGGGGCTCGAAAACATGGTTGTTGAAAATGGGTTCCTTGCGCAGAGAGAAAATTCTCACAAAACCTCGGCCATGACAAAAGTGGGTCGACTTGAGCGAGCTAACCATGACACAAGCTTTGAAACTATGCATATAATTTGCATGACTGTAAATGATGTGTGAGGTGGGTCCCCTCCCTATCAGCTTGAGGGGCCCTATTAAGGAGAATCCTATCTTAGAAGGAAATCTCACCAAACATGGCAACTTCCCTTGTAACAGTCCTTGTAAATAAGGACACTAAATATTTAATTAATTATTTCTTCTATAGTTGCTTTTATTTTCCTTGTATATTATTAGCATCCCGCAATCAAGGGATTTTCCAACTCATTGTAACGTGTATAGTGTTTTTAAATATATCAACAACACAGACTAACACAAGTTTTGAGTTGGTCAAACTTCATCTTCTTCTTCTGTGCAAAGCATTTCTTCCTCTTCCTTTGCAATCTTTTACGAATAAGCCCATACTGGCCCACATATTGATAGGCTATCAAATTCTCACTGATTTTTGCATGGTGTTGGGAAGATTTTTCAATTGATTAGAGCAAAAGGCTTGATGATATTATTTAATTGGGATTTGCTCGGAAAGCCATTTCGCCACTGACTTTATATGAGATAACAGTCACCTTAGATGAATTAAATGAATAAGACAAAATCTGCTGAAAAGTGAGCCTATGTGGCCTTTCCTTCAGGCAAAAGCTAGCCGTAAAATAACTTTCCGCGCGATTGCGCAATGGCATGCCTAGCAAATTCCTAATCTTATTATATAAATAGGACTCTCCACCTTCTCCCAACTTGGCATCAAGTCCTACTTGGCACCCTGAATATGAAAGCTTTAAACAGATGTCAAAGGTTATTACGTTTCCCAAAAAGATCTAAGCCAATTAAAAGAGAAAATACTTGTGGTGCAACTTGGGGTCGGGCTCAACCCGAACCCGACGGATTCAACCCGATTTTGGCTCGGGTTGGGTTGGGTTAGGGCTGGGAAAAGTCAACCAGATTTAAATTCGGGTTGGGTTAGGGTTGAGGCCTTTGCTACCCGACCCGAACCCGACCTCCGTATTCTAATTTTTTCATGATTTTCTCAAGATTATGTTTTTCTTTCTTGTATTTTTCTGTTTGGTCGTAGATGACCCGATCCCAACTCGACCTGATTTGGAGGCGCGTTGGGTTAGGGTTGACCAGCCTCAACCCGACCCAAGTTGCACCCCTAGAAAATACAGGCCGAGTTTGTGCAATTATTAAAACATGGAAGCGTAAATATCAGTTGGCTATATGTAGGTTATTGATATGTTCCATACATTGGCCCTGTTTTATACTTTTTAATTGGCTACTGTGAGCTTTTTGGAAATTGTAATAGCTTTTGACAGCTTATCTATTATAATATAGCTAGATGGGGGTTTCACTGTTCAAGCCTACGTGGACAGTCCCCCCATCTACCGTTTGATCTACGTGGCACCCTTTGCACATAACACATGGCGGGTTTTGATCGGATCACATTTGTTTATGAGAATTAGCCTTCCCAACACTTTATCATGGTGGAGATAAATAGTCAGAGGGTTGTTCTTGACCTGTACGATGCCATCAAGGAAGCCGGTATCATCATGTGCTTCTCATGTGTCTCTTTTTAGCTCATAATTTATTTTTGTATCGTTTTGTTCTCTTAAGAAATTCTAATTAATCTATTATTCATTTCTTTGGGGCAGTCTAACCAAAGTACTGTTTAACTAAGGCCGGAATCTGTAAGTTTCCTTGCTTTTCTTTTGAAATTTTCATGTGACATGTTAACAATCAGTGTTTATGACGATAACCCCTCTTGGAAATGCCACTTTTATGAATCCATTTCCGTTTTAGCATGTTGGTATTGAGAGAAATCTTGGAGTTTGGGCTTTTTCTACGCTCACCCTCTTTATAGTAAGATAGGATTTTCAGATATTATTAAAATGTATATAAGGTGTTGGGGGATTTAAGCCCTTTTTGTTAATGAATTTGAGAACGGGTTTTAATTGTGAAATTGGTTATTGGATTTCCAATTTATTCTTTCACCATCTCTTATTCCAAACTGATTTTAACCTATTTAGGTGTTAAAATTCTGATTTTTTCTTTACCCATCTCTTTCAACCCATCTGATTTGTTCTTTAATCAACTTTTATTTTATTTTCAATCTTAATTTACTCCCAAATCGTGCATCACACGGTTGGACCCACTAGTTAAACAATGTAAAACAAGGTGAGTTTGCCCCATTATCAAACATGGTGGTGTGGATATCAGTGGCCTATAGTACTTAATGAATTGAATGTGGTCTGGTCTATTGGATTGGGAATTTTGCTTCTTCATCTACATGAAGGCCATCGATTATTGGATCGATTGAAAGACCAGTTGTTGTCACGATACGCATGTTAATTGTACGGTGAAGATTTTAAAAGCATGATTAATTTAGTGAAATGATATCAGCACAACCATTTTTCTATATTTGCACTAAACCATCTTGTCTTTTATTATTTAAAGAGCTGTCAAAGCTTACTACAGTTCCAAAAAAGCTATCACAAGCCAATTAAAAGAAAAGAAAAGACAAGCATGTTTGTGCAATTATTAAAACACAGTTGTGTTGCTATCATTTCCATTAATTTATTAATTTTTTGGTAGGTAAGACAGCATTTGGCAGAAACCCCTACCAGTTTATTAATTGTAAAGAAAGATGATACATTTAAGTATGAAAACCATCCCTATTCTCGAAATACATTAGGACGGGAAAACAAATGACTCAAATGATCCAAATGCTAGTGACCTGAGAGCGAACCGATGGCAAAGAAACAAATTTCAAGCACATCGGGTTGACTTTGGAATGGAAAAGGGGTCTGGGCAGATGGTTTGAGTGAATTTGATGCCCCTAATTTTCAAGGAGGTCTATTGTTGAGCTTCTTGATTCTCCGAATCTTCCTCAACTTTTGGTGGTTTGTCCTCAATGGGAAGAGGGCTATCTTCTACTGACTCAACTTCCTGTTTTCTCTAGCTCATTGCAGGGGGAGAGTGTGGGGACTCATCCTCCTCCTCTTCTTCTTCTTCAGAGAGCACCTCGTAAAGGTTTTGGGTGCTAATGCTCGTAAGAAGTGCCTTTTTTCCTAGCTTCAAATACCTGTATTTGTCTGGCATGGATTGAGAACTGAGAAGTATCTGGCTCCTCAGGAGTGGGGCCTCGGTAGGGACAGTGGCTCAGTTTTAAACGCGTCTCCATTCATTTTTGGGAACTTTGGCAGTCATCTGTTCATTTGAGATAATGGGGCAAGAAGTATAAGAGTGGTTGAAGGTCCTGCAATTAGAACAAGACCATGGTTTCGATTTGTACTTGAACTTTTGAATTAATTTCCCCATGGAGTTTTTATCTCAATCTGATCTGGCAGGGTTGTCACAGCTTCCACAACCTCTACCTCAATACTAACTATAGCATAGCTTAATCCGAGCTTCCATTAATTTATTGTTGATGTCCACATAGATTATGTTATGATAATGAGACAAACTCGCCTCGTTTTGTATCTTTTAATATGCTGCCTAGAGATTTTTGGGGAATTGTAATAACCATTGACAACTAGTTAACAATGAGTTTGCCCCTTTATCAAAATATAGTCGTGCAGATAGATATCGGTAGCCGACGCTAATTTGATGAATTGAATGTGGGCTATCGAATTGGAAATTGGAAAAAATACAAATATGGGACATCAAAATATGAGAATTGCAAGAAAAATTATAAATGCGGGTTGATAACGGAATTTGCGGGAAAACCTGACCAAAATGCCCCTAAGGGTTATCAAGTCTAAAAAAGGGTTATTCACTGGTTAACAGGTCTAAATATGATTTAACAACTCTAACCTAAACAGAGTTATCAAATCTCGCCCGGGGATATCAAGTTCTCAACAGGGTTATTGAGTCTCACAAGGGGTTATCAAGTCTCTATGAACTTGATAACCCCTTTTAGACTGACTTGATAACCCCTTTTAGATTTAATAACCCTAGGGGCATTTTGGTCAGGTTTTCTCTGTTTACTACTTATTAACCCCTCTTTAGACTTGATAACCCCATTTTCTACCCCCTTATAATTTTTCAAAAGAGTGTCCCCCGTTGGCAATTCTTGCATTCTGGTGTCCCCCATTGGCAATTTTTCCTTGGAAATTTTGCTTCAGCATCTGCTCGAAGGCCATCAACCTTGGTTATTGGACGTGCATGAAAACTAGTTCCAATCCCCGTAGGCATGCCAATTGTATACTGGAGATTAAGAAGCAGTATCAGTTTATACTGTGTGCGTGTGAAGTTCATAATTTTTCAAACGTACATTGAGGCTCACTTCATAGGTTGATCTAAACCATTCGTTAACTTGGCAACAACGTAGATAGGCTGTATCTCATAAAAATACTCCATAGGATGATCCTTACCCTCCAATATGTGGAGTGACTGCAAATTATAGAAACCTCTATATAGATCGGAGGGTTAGGATCACTCCACAGATTGGAGGGATAGGATCATCCTGTTAGATACAACTTATCTGCATCGTGGCCGAACAAATGAATAGTTTTGATCATCCTACGGAGTGGGGGCCCACTAAACTTTTTAAAAAATACCAGACTTCATATGCACACTCGGTATAAAACTCCAATTTATGAAGTGCGATTACTGATACTGTGTTAGTGGACCTAGACGGTCCGATGGACCACCAGAATCTGAACTTTAACGGACAGGATCTAGACACGCTACCATGATCCATGGACACATTTCAGAACCCTATTATAAGATTTGAAATTAACAACTAACAAAAGCATGCGAGACAATCCTAAATCCAATTTTATTATACTATTTTACAAAAATACCCTCCGATTTCTTATAACTTTTAAGTATTATTTCAGTAGCCTTTTAGTGAAAAATAAGTCATATGCAATTTTATTTTATTTTTTTGAAAGATTCATATTTTTAGTATTTTTTCCATTCATCTTTCGTAGGTTTGGAGCATAATTAGCAAAACACTGTTTTAAATGACGTTTTAAAAAAAAAGGTGTTTTATTGGTTTGCCGTTTAATTCTCCTTTTAAAATTCCGTTTTTTAAGAAAAGATTTTAAACACATTTAAAACCCGTTTTAAAAGTATTAACTGTGATTGGGTTTTGTTAACGAGGTGCATTGAAAATGTAAAATCTACACATTGTTTCAGAAAAATTACTCAAAAGCCATGTAAAACTCTTAATCCCTATGTAAATTAAGGGAAATGATTTATGTGCTCAAGTGCTTTGATAAACACACGCTTCACTTGCTTGTCGTGTAGTATTTAAAGGGTTTTAAGAGCTTTATGAGAACCATAATATCCTATGACATCCCTTTAAATACTACACGACAAACAAGTGGAGCGCGTGTTTATCAAAAACACTTGAGCGCAAAAATCATTTCCCTAAGGGCCCGTTTGGATAGCTCATGCATTTGTATTTTGATTTGGATTTGAGTTTTGGATACAAAACACATCAATCATCTGCATGATCATGTGTTGAGAGAGAGAGAGAGAGAGAGAGAGAGATATGTCTCGCTACTGCAGGAGCAACGCGAGGAGCAGCGATGGTGACGGAAGTTGCCACAAATATTGATTTCCAAATAATGTCTCACAGAAAAGATTTGAAAATCGGATTTTTTTGCACTGTTGTAGCTGAATTGGAAATCTAAGGATCTGATTCAGTTCAAAATATCAACTAAATCCAAATCTAAATCTTGCTAGTATCCAAACGTGGCTAAACTAATTGTAGATTTACATTTTCAATGAACCTTAACGAGTGCCCCGGGGGCACTCTTTAACAAAACCCAATGTGACTTTTGGCCAACTTTCCAACTTCCTCACTCTATTTTGTAAATCACAAAATTTTAAACGCATTTTTTGTGATTCCGTATTAAACTCGATTTTTCCCATCCCGATGTTTCCCCTAATCTCGTTCTACTAAGGTCTAGAGTCACCCTCTTCTTTCTCTTCTCTAACCATTTGACCCTAAGTCCTTAGCCTAGACACTCGAGTTCGCCCTCTTATGAGAATTTTAACCGTGTAAAATGTAAGTCGACCTACTAGTAGGGGTGGACATGGTTCGGTTCGGTTCGGTTTTGGGCTAAACCCAGAACCGAACCATATATAATCGGTTCCTTAAAATTGGAACCAGAACCGAACCATATATGTATGGAACCGAACCGAACCAGAACCATATATAATCGGTTCGGTTCGGTTCGGTTCTGGGTTTACCCACCTTCACCAATGGCCCTGTTTGAGTGTTTATTAGGCCATGTCCACCCCTACTGTTTATAACTATGCATAATTAAACAATGTACTATGCCCACAAAAAAAAAACCCAATGTACTGTAACAGCATTATCACCTCAAAAACACATAGTTGCAAGTACACCACAATTTACAAAAGGTTTTTTTTTCTTTTTTCTTTTTTAATGGTCACAACTCACAACCTACGATGGTTATTCCACGTGTATTTAAAATTTGAAACATCTTATTGAACAATTGGCAAAGTATAGAGAAAATCGATGTCTCTACATTCGTTGGTATTGAAAGACTGAAATTTACACTGCGACCGACCTTTGCATTTCCATGCTTGATACAAAGCATGCCAAGCTTTGAACCATCTGTGGTGTGGATCATTCGAATAAGAAGTGGGCCTGACAACTGTTGAATCACATCTGTGGCAGAGGACTTTTAACAAATATAAATCAGATCTACAGAGCAACACCATATGCAAGATGAAAGCATATTCAAGAAGATAGAAAGAAAGTTCGCTAAAGAAGATTTCCATTTTTCTCTTTTTCTTTTTTTGTGTGTGTATAATATGAAAGCATAAATAAATGAGGAGCATACAACTATAAAAACAAATGGGAAGATAAGCAACTTTTTATTACCCTGTCAGCAATGCTTAAGTACTCCATTAATGCATGATGTATAATAGAATGATCCACAATCCCTTTCTCCATAATTGGCTGAATTACAGAAGTCATGTGTTGTACAACAGAAGACTTCTGAAGACCAAGTTTGGAAATTATATCTACTAAGCTGATACAAGGAAAAGAAATAAACAGTGTGTAGTAGCAACTGCAAAAAGAGCAACTGCAAAAAGAGAAGTATAACAGTGTGTAGTAGCATAGCATTTCAAATAATTGACCAGCATACATGCCTTCACTCGTTGAGGTCAAGTACTTAAACAATTGAAGCTCAGTAGAGTACAATTCTGAAAATATCAAAGAGAATATATATTGAAATGTATTCATGATCATAGAGAATATATTGAAATATCAAAGGATATTCATCAGATTATGTTGGGTAATGCAGAAAGAAATTCACATATGTTTATAGCATACCAACTGATCCAACCAGATAATTAGATAGTACCATTGCTCGCACCAATTGGGAATGTGCAAGCTATATAATTAGATGGTACCTTACTGAAGTACCGCTGAAGGCTGAAGCAAGCATTCCTTCAACACGCCACACATCCCATAAAAATATAGCAAATTTGACATCACCTGAACATGATTCAGTGTCTAATTTTATAAGATTAGGTTTCCTACAAGTGAGAGAATGTAATCAAATAAATAATTAAAAGGGATCCACCATTGATACTCCATTAATAAGCCTTTTTTACCATCACCAACACAAGAAGTAAAGCAGTATAACTTGGGCAAGGATGCATTTGCTGAGGTAGATCACAACCATAAGGTTTGAAACAGTAACCTTAGAAACCAAGATATGGTGGCAAATAGAAGGCCATAAAGAGTAGCACTAAAATACATCCATGTAGAACCTTGTTTAAAAAATATATCCAAAAATGCGAAACAAGAACAATGGTAATCTTTGAAACATAAACTCTTATTATACAAAGGTCAGAAGCCTGCAAATAAACCATAGAGTATCAAGTGCATTTATTCTGGAACTCTTGCACAATAGCAACCCAAAACAAGGAAAAAGAATTAAAGGGTAATATTGCTGCTATATTGAGATGAAAATTTAGATGCACATTTCCCTAAAATGAAACTACAGAGAGCATTTTGCAAATGGACATAGCATATGAATGGGGAGAGCTGAGAACAGAAATCCGTGTCAAGCAATTTTGCTTACTGTTTTGACCAGATAAATGAAACATATTTCCATTCAATATGTGAAACATTACCTTAAATTGAGAACTATCTTTAACAGGGGCTGTTTTATACTTACAATGGCCAGTGCCATGTTATAAAATTTTTGTATTACCCAAAGTAGTCAAGAACATCTGCCACCTGATCTGCTAAGTCATCAACAGAAGGCACGGGGATATCTGAAGAAATTGCCGCTGCTCCTAACTGCAAGAACTCTTGAGGAAAGTGCCAAACAAAATAACGTGAGTATAGTGTTGGATAGAAATGGTCCGTGCACAAACACAAGCCAACCAAAATGCTAGATCCTCAAAACCAATAAAGCATTTCATCCATTTTACAGTACCTCAATTGGATAATTGAAAGAACTAACTAGTTCATTTCATACATTTTATAGTATTAAACTTCATTAAGGGAAACATTACAAACAAAAAAAAACAACACAATTCCAAAGTCAAGTTGCATATAAAAGTCAAGTTCCTCAACCTGACATAACATCCAAGCATCCCAAGCCATAAAACATCCAAATAGAAAGGAAAAGTAAATAAAAAGGAATGCCATCAAATGATTCAAATCCTCCATTCCAATGTCCAAGTTCACGTTTCTTTGCATCATCCTCTTCAACATGAGTGAAGTGACAGTTGGACTTTCAAGGTCAATCAAGAGAAGTAACAACTGCAAAAGTATACAACAATTAATGTAGGCATACAAGTTACAATAATTAATTATAACAAAAGAATTAAGACAACAATAAAAAAACAAATAAAATGTTACCTGATTCAAATTCTTCAAGTTCATCTAGCTTTTCTTCTACTTCAATAGGGAGTGGCGAAGCCCGTAACCAATCTTGTCCACAAATCAAGCACTCTACTAATTTAGGGGTTAGAGAACTACGAAACTGATCAAGAATACGACCCCCGGTGCTAAAAGCGGACTCTGAGGCAACAGTAGAGACGGGAATAGCTAGAACATCTCTTGCTATTTTGGAAAGAATTTTGTATCTAGAACTATTCACTTTCCACCAACCCAATATTTCAAATTTTGGGTCTTGCTTTTCACATCTTTCTTCTAAGTACTTATCCACCTCAGACTTAGTATCCACACTCTCCTCTTCTTCTAAAAATGCAACAAAGTCCGAATCAACAAGATCTATAGTTTGCTTACAAGCGTCTAGGTTTTGCTTGTCAACCCCCATCTCATCTAAGTGTTGAACTTTATTGGGAGGCGATGTGGAAAGAGATTGGTAATGCACAAAAAGACGTTGAAATACTCCATATACTCTATTAGTGAGTGCACTAACCTTTTTCCGAAGCATAGAGTTTAGAGTAACAAAATTTAATATACTTCAACTTAAAGCGAGGATCCAACACCACGGCAAGTAATAACATCATATTAATTTTATCGATGTTCCCCCAATACTTGTCAAATTTTTCTTTCATTTTCAACGCCATAATGCTCAAATAAGCATCTCCACTTTTTGACGACTCATCCAAAAGACGTTCAATCTTGAAAACTTCATGAAAATATGAGTTAGATGTAACATATAAAGATCCAGATAACCGTAGAGTAGCCTCATAGAAAGATTTCAAAAATTGAGTCAATACTCGAGCATTATCCCAATCATCATCATTAGGGCACCCATCTTTCAACTCTGCCATAAAAAGTACATCTTCCTCTCCAAACCGTTCAAAAGCTTTTTGAAATTTCAATGCAATTTTCAACATAAGATAAGTAGAGTTCCATCGAGTTGGAACATCTAGGCAAAGTAAACTCTTACATGTAATTCTCTCTTTCTCCACACAAAACTTAAATCTCTGTGCTCTTGATGGAGAACTCCTAATGTACCTCACATCCCCACGAATTCGAGAAATCGAATCGATGACTTCACTTATCCCGTCTTTGACAATCAAATTTAATATATGGGCACAACACCTCATATGAAAAAACTCCCCATCTAAAATGAAACCGTTCCTAATAGAAATTTTTTTCTTCAAGTATCCAACAGCAGTATCGTTTGAACTTGCATTATCTACTGTAATTGTGCACACCTTTTCTATACCCCATTCTATCATGCATGACTCGACGGCTTGTCCAATTGCCTGACCCTTATGACTAGAAATCACACAAAAGTTTATTATTCTTTTATGTAATTTCCAATCATGATCAATAAAGTGAGCTGTAAGGCACATATAAGAAAGGTTTTGTAAAGATGTCCATGCATCTGTTGTTAGGGAAATTCTTTGGTATGTTTTATGCAACAAATCCTTTAATTTTTTTTTTCTCAATTGCATACATTGCCAAACAATCCCTAGCCACTGTACGCCGCCCAATCAACTTAAATCTAGGTTGCATGACACTACAAAAATGTCGAAAACCCTCTCGTTCTACAAACTTGAAAGGCAATTCATCGATGATAATCATCCTATTAAGCGCTTCCCTACACAGCTCTTGGTCAAATTTCCATGCCACAAGACTACTATCCCCTTCTTGTGACAATGATTGATATGAAGAAAGGAGTGTTTGCCTCCTGTCTTGAAAATTGGGATACTTACTGCAATTTTTAATATGCTTCCATAACGTACTAGTACCATAAGAACTGCTATAAGTATAAGAATTGTGGCAATAATTGCATGTTGCCTTTTCAAGTTTCCCCCCTTCCGGATCTTTAAGTCTAGCAAAATGCTCCCACACTCCAGATGTAAAAGACCTTTTTTTCATTTGGCATACCTTTGCTTTACTTTGAGACGTGCCTTCCTCAATAGGACTTAAACCTCCAACAGGTACATCATTAGGAATGTTGGTGTCTCCCATGCTCGACATCTAACAAGATAAACAAGATATGGAATATGGATGGTTAGATGCCTAGATGGTGTGACAAGAAATTCTAAGACAAGCTGCATCAATAAAATGAATTGAACTCAGACAATAATATGAATACGAATTGAACTCAAATTCTAATAGCAATAATTCTTGAGAGATGCATCAAAGCAGCATGTAAGAATATGATTTGAACTCAGACAAGCTGCCAACAAGAATATCTAAATGCCTCAAGAAAACGTGCAATGTGGTTTCAGAAGAAAATACCCTAATTAATTATGCACTTTCACAAAATATAAGAATTCTAAGAAAATAAAGTTATCTAAAATTAATGTTGCAAAGGACAAAATCACAAACCCTAATCTTTAAGTTTAAACCCTAATCTTTAAGTTTAAACCCTAACAAAGCTAAATGGATCAAAATTTGTAACAAAGAAAAACTACTCAATAGAGTCAAAAATACTAATATAAATCTGCAAATCTATAATGTGCAAAACCAATAGGGTTTTCCCCTCTTTCTAAAACCAATCTGCAAAACAGAAACCCCCCAAAAAAAATTCCTAAAATCTATAAATCTGTACAAAAAAAAGAAATCAAGGCCATGAGAAATAAAAACCCAACAATGAGAGAGAGAGAGAGAGAGGAATAGAGGGAAAATGAAACCCGAAATAGGGTTTTCCCCAAAAAACATAAAAATAAAATAAAAATTGCACCTCAAGAAATCAAATTCAAGTATTCAACAGCAGTTTGAACTTTGAAATAGACATACAGGTAGAAAAGATGGAGAAAATTGATGAAATTAAACTCACTCTGAGGCTGAGATCTGGAAAAAAATGACTCGAAGCTCGATTGGAGAAATCCGGCCGCCGAAAAGCCAAAAAACCCCTCTTCGAATCTTCTTTAACTAGGAAAGAGAGTGAAGAGAGAAAACGGGTTACAAAAAAGAAGAAAATAGAGAGAGAGAGGGATAAAACCCGAGAGAGAGAGAGAGAGAGAGAGAGAGAGAGAGAGAGGAGAATCATACCTTGCGGGAGCGTCGGAGACTCGGAGCGAGAGAGTCGGAGAGAAGGAGTGGCGGGAGACGGCGGGAGACGGCGAGAGCCGAGAGACAGAGAGAAGGAGGGAGCGGCGGGAGTGGAGGCGGTGGAGGCGTGGAGAAAAAAAAAACTAGGGTTTCTGTTTTGATATGTGATTTGTGAATATATTTTTTAGTTTTTTAACTTTTAAGTTTTAAGTTATAACTTATAAGTTACAGGGGGTGATTTAAAATGGGAGAGGGTGATTTTATCAAATGAGGAGTGGCTAAGGTGAGGGTCGGTTCTCGGTTCCGGAATCCCAAACCCAGAACCGAACCGATTTTCCGCCGGTTCCCGGATTTCGGAACCGGAACCGAACCATATAAATTTGGAACCGAACCGAACCGAACCATATGTGCCGGTTCGGTTCGGTTCCTCAGTTCGAAAACGGAACCATGTCCGCCCCTACCTACTAGGACACTCCGATGGATGGTCCGATTTGAAATAGATCGTGACCAAGACAAAGGAGTGGGATCAAAAGAACACTCCGATCCGGCCCAACCAGGCCCGGACCGACCCATATAAAAGAGGATCCGATCCGAAGTGGATCCATTGCACCCCTAACCATACCTCGCTGTCACGTGCCACCCAGTTCACCCGCTACAAAACAGTGAACATGCATTCATCCGAATTAGTCTCTCTCCCTTTCTCTCTGTAAACGGCCGGAACGTGAGCTATTAGGTCAGAGACTTCATCTTCTTTCTACCCGTTTTAATTTCGAGCTTTTAATTTTTTGTTCTCAATCCCATAAAACAGAAATCCTGGTGCAAAAAAAAAAAAAAAATCCTTCTCTCAATCTGAAACCCTAATTTTATTGTCTCGATCCCTGTTCTATACAATTCATCACCTTCACATGTTTTTGGAACCCTAAACATGTAATCGTGGAAGAAGTGCAAACCCTAGAAAATTAGGCAGTGTTTTCGTCATTTTAGTGAGGCGTTTTGTGTTCGCTGCATTTGTTTTGATCTATGAATTTCAGTGTGAATCGTTAGATTTTTTTATTTTATTTTTAAAGTTTCATGTATTTTATTTTGTGGAGACAGTGATATATAGATGGATTGCTTGTGATGGTTACCTATTTGTTTGGGGAAGAAATTGTTTGGAGATTCGGAATGTATCTAATTTTCTTGTAATGATTTATGCGTGAAGTGTCAGATTATTTTTATTCTTTGTATGAAATCGCTATTTGAATCATTCAAAAAAAATTAAAAAATCGCTGTTTGGTTTTGTGTTACAAACAGTGGGTTTAGAGGATTTTCCACATAGTATCTGTGATATGTGCATAATTTTATTATGTTTACAAGTAGTTGTAATGTAGTTATTATGTAATTGTGGTTATGTGGTTTAGGGTTGTGGGGGTTAGTTATTGGTGATGTGTCTTGTAAGTAGGTAGATGAGCTTGTGATGTGGCACTCTATTTTGCTTGTATTTAAGTAGTAGTAATTCAATGAAATGAAGAAGTAGAGAATTTTGCAGCGAAGAAAACTTTGTTCTCAGGAGAGTCATGGTCCCTCTCGAAATGAACCTCTAGGTAGTCCGGTTGGCTCGAATCAACCTCTTTCCCCATCTTCTCTATCTTTTGTTTTGTTTATTTGTGTTACGGCTAATTAGGGACATAAAATGTGGTATAAGAGCACTTGATCCTGCTCCATGGCTACAACTTGGGAGATTTTGGATTCTATGCGTGATGATTTTGAAAATCAACGCCCTTGTTTTGAAATTGATGGAAGAATACTGATGATTTGCGGAAAGCTTGGACAAAATCAGCATAGCGATCGAGGAAATGCCAAAAAAGATGAAAAGTTGAAACTTGAGAAAGCTAGTTTTTGTGCAGAGAAAAGTACGAGAATTGATGCCGACAAAGATGAAAAATTGTATTTCTTTTCGAGTTTGATCACAAAGGATTTTGAAAGTGGAGTTCAAAAGATCGCGGCTGTTATTTTTGAAGATGGAAGTAAAACATTAGTTGTGTTGCTCAACAAAATCACGCCCAATACGATATGGTACCCCGGTGGATTTAAGTATTTTCTCCAACAAATTCAACCTTGAGGACAGGGTTGTTTTTAAGGGGGAAGGAATGATATGTGCATAATTTGATTATGTTTATGGGTAGTTGTAATGCCGTTGTTATGTAATTTTTGGTATGTAGTTTAGGGTTGTGGGGTTAGTTATTGGTGATGTCTTGGAAGTGGGTAGATGCTCTTGTGATATGACACTCCCTTTTGCTTGTATTCAAGTAGTAATTCAATGAAATGAAGAAGACGGAACTTTTACAGCAAAGGAAACTTTGTTTTCAGGAGAGTCATTGTTCCTCTTGATTTGAACCTCTAGGAGGCCCGGTTGCCTCCAATCAACTTCTTTCCCCATCTTCTCTATATTTTGTTTTGTCTATTTGTGTTACGGCCAAGTAGGCACTCTGGAAAAATGAAAAGTTAAATTCCATATGTTGTCAAATTGGCTCATGGTTGACTTCTTTCACAGTAGAACAATTCTATATGATGTTAAATTCTCTGTTGTCAAATTGGCCCATGGTTGACTTTTCTAGTAAGGACTCCAATTATAGATTATGAATGTGGGAGCCGGATGAGAAGCTTTCTATTGACATCTTGTTTATGGAAGCTTCATGTCCCCTTCTGTCACCCCCTTAAAATGTCGACACACACATTGGCTTGTGGTGGCACCTCGCACCCTTGACAATGTGCACTTGGAACATCAAGGTGGGAAGAAGGCCATGAGACCAAGGCTTTGGCATGGCCTAGAGCATAGGTGTGGGCTATGCATAGCTTGCACGGGCAAGCATTAGTGGGAACCTAACCTAACCTAACTCAAGTATGGACTAGTTGGGCACTGGACTAGTTGGGCACTGGACTAGTTGGACACTGGTTGGGCACTGGACTAGTTGGACACTGGTTGGGCACTGGACTAGTTGGGCACTGGTTGGGCACTGGATTCGTAGGCACTGGATTGGTGGGCACTCTCATTGGTGGGCGTAGGCAAAACCAGCGCACCAGTGCGCATGTGACAATTGGCAAGCGTCGGGGTGTGTTGGCACATGGAGGCAATCGATACCATTCTTGCTTCTGTTCAGTACATCTTGACCTCCACCTCGTCATGATGCCAATTGCCAATCACTCAGATGAGGTCGCTGATTCTATCATGGCACTTACATATTCTGTCTACAACCGCTCTAACGTTGGATGCGTCGATGTAGGAGACTCGTGCCTGTGATTGTCTACATATATACCTTCTTGCTCTTGCTTCTCTCCATTTGGATTCCGTTCGCCCATCCAAATACTGTAAATCAATTTCCCTTGAAATGGTTCCCCCTGAATTCTATTTCCCCTCGATTTGATTTCTCTTTGAAATTGTTTTCAGTGCAGTTAAATAACCCCTTAATGTTGACATAAGCTAGAGGAAATTTGGTTCTGGTCAAAGTTGGAGGGTTTTTTCAGAAATCAATTATGGTTAGAGTGGGCCCTTCTAATCACACTTCACATATTCATGGAAAACATAAGAAAATAATGAGGTGACTTCCCTAATACGATCGTGTGGGTAAAGGAATTTAACTTTAATAGGAATTATTTGGACAAGCGAAGGCCGGCTAGGATAGGTGCCGTTAAGCTTAACTTGCCTTCTTAGGGTCCGGAGGGTGTATTTGGCTTGAACACTCATTGTTGGAGGTGTTAAGGTCCTTTATCATCCTATGTGGTAATCCAAGTGGAGACTTTGAATGCATTCTCATGGTAGGACTTTTCAAGTGTAAGGAGGTGTGAAACAAAAATAGGAGTCCATGAAGGTTGTGAACACATTAGAAGAACCATTGGAGTTGCCAGGGGATTGAGGTTGCTTGTCGTTGCAAAAGAAGGTTGTATCATGTCCCTTATTGTGCTTTGAGCAAGACGTACTGAAAATTTCTATTAGTTGCATCCCATAAAAGTTGGGTCATTTATCAAAGAAAAAGAATAAAAAAAGAAACAATTGGCTCATGGCTATTGGAGAAAAAGAAAAAGAGTGGTGGAGTGAGCTTTTTTTAGTGAGTATGTTACACATTTTGTTTCTAGAAAACGCACACATCCAAAAAAAGAAAATGAATAAGAAGCTCTGTTACAGATGATGCATGTGAATAGATTTGATCTTGATTTAGAATTTCTGATGTAATTAATCTGATAATGTTTGTTTTGATGTTTCTGCGAAGAATTATTGATAAATTAATTAGAAATTATATTTCATGCTTTTCAATGCTTCTTTGTCTTTCTCACTCTCTCTTGTCTTCTCTAAGGTGTGAGTGAAAGCTCAGGATTTGGTTTGGGTGGCGTGGAGGTTCAGCACATTTTCTAGGCATTTTCAGAACAATAAGTGGGTTTTCAATATTTGTCACTCCAATTAGTTATACTAAATCTGGTTTTGCTTTTCTTTTGGCCAATGTTAGGCAATGAATTCACTTTATCTAGATTGTGGCACGTCGTTGTGGTCATCATCATTGTGTGTGTGTGTGTGTGTGTGAGAGAGAGAGAGAGAGAGAGAGAGAGAGAGAGAGAGAGAGAGAGAGAGAGAGATTGGGTTTTTATTTGTTGGATTTAACTGTTCTATAATTTTATGGGAATGGCTTATGTTAGTTATTGTACTAGAACTACGGTAGGAAAATCTATTTCTCTTTTACTATCTCATCCGCATTGCACTTGCATTTTTATTAAATGAAAAAATAAAAATAAAAACAGATTAGAGACAGTTTGATTTATGAAAAAGAAAATAGAACCAAAACCAAACAATTGGAATAGAAAGTGCACATTTTGATGCACTGACTGAAAAAAGTTTAAATTTTGATAATTGTAATTATGTTCTCTTTTTGAACTTCTCCCAAAATCAAAGCCTAAACCTTAAGATACCTTTCTACCCAAAAGAGAAGAAGAACAATCAGTTTCTCGTCATTTCCCCTCTTCGTTTTGGATGATGGTCTTTTGTTTTCTTTGGTTTGTCTATGGTTATTCAACTCAACTCTCAACTCAACTCAACTCAACTCAACAAAGCCTTTGTCCCAAACTAGTTTGGGTCGGCTAAATGAATCCTTTAGAAAAATTTCATAAAGAAGGTGAAAGGAATCTACCCGGCTCTAATCCTGGCTCTAGTTGGGTTCGTCTACGTGAATCATTTTCTTCCTTTCTATCCTATCCAAGGTCACGTTCTATGTTATGTTCCTAGCTATCAAGTCTTTCCTCACTGTTTCTACCCAAGTTGTTTTCAGTCCGCCCCTACCTCTTTTTACTCCATCAACTTGGCACGAGTCACCTTTTCTCACTGGAGCATCCAAAGGCCTACGTTGGATGTGTCCAAACTCCAAACCATCTTAAGCAGTGCTCTCTCATCTTCTCCTCAATTGGTGTCACCCACACCTTTTTACGAATGTCTTCATTTTTAAATCTATCTAACCTTCTGTGGCCGCACATCCATCTAAGCATTCGCATCTCCGCTACACTCATCTTATGCACCTGCTGCTTCTTGGTGGCCCAACATTTTGAGCCGTACAACATGGCTGGCCTCACAACTGTCTTATAAAACTTTTCCTTCAACTTGGTAAGGATTTTACGGTCGCACAGAACTCCTGAGGCAAGCTTCCACTTCAATCAACCTGCTCTTATTCTATGGTTAACTTCCTCTTTAATCTCTCTTTCCTTATTTAGAATTGAACCAAGATAGCGAAAGATATCCCTCTTAGGTACCTCCTGTTCAGTCATATTTACTACATTCTCGTCCCGCCTCCTTACATTACGAAAGTTGCACTCCATATACTCTGTCTTAGTCCTACTCAGTCTAAAACCTTTGGTTTCCAAAGTAGTTCTCCATAACTCTAACTAAGCATTTACTCCTGCCTTGGTTCTGTCGATTAATACTATGTGATCTGCAAATAACGTACACCACGACACCTCATCCTGAATACCCTCCGTAAGCTCATCCATAACTAGCGTAAAAAGATAAGGGCTTAGAGCTGATCCTTGGTCCAGTCCTATTGTAATTGGAAACTCAGACGTGCCATCCGTGGTTCTGACACTAGTTACTGCTCCTGGGAATCCTATCATACGCTTTCTCCAAATCACTGAAAACCATATTAAGGTCCTTTTTATTTTCTTTAAATCTCTCCATTAACCGCCTAATCAAGAAGATAGCTTCCATAGTCGATCGTCTGGGCATGAAGTCACACTGATTCTCTGACACCTTAGTCTCTTTTCTTAGTCTATGCTCAATTACCCTCTCCCAAAGCTTCACGGTGTGACTAATTAGCTTAATTCCCCTGTAATTGGCGCAACTCTGAATATCCCCTTCATTCTTATAAATAGGTACTAATGTACTCTTCCTCCACTCATCAGGCATCTTCTTAGTCTATGGTTATGAAACTACTAAGAAATATTCCTTACAAGCTGATTTCTCTCCTCTATTCCCATATATGTGAACCCCTTAATTTACTGTCTATCCCTTTGGTGAACGCCAGCTCATCTGTTCCAGATCACTCATAACGTCTAATGTATTGACTTGATATGGCTGCAAATTTTGATGTTGAGTAAACAGTAACCTATCATCTGTCGCAAGTTGGATTTCAAAAGGGTACTTAGAAAGAGCACTGGTCAATGAGAGAACCAATATGGGAGAAGTCCAAGAAAGATCTGAAAGCTCAGAGAGCTACGGATTATCGAAGGATATGGGATCTCACGTATTGGGAATGGAGTAGACTCAACTACCAGAACTTTTGGTATAGGTTTTAATGTAGGAGATGCAATAAGGGGTGGACATCTTTTGATAGAGAAATAGGTAACAGGAGAGAGATAGATAACAGGCATTCGGGTTGGCAACGATGAAGAACATGAAAGGGATGAACAGATTATTAGGGCAACTATCAGCTAGAGAAAGAAAGAATCTAGACGAAAGGAATCATGGCGTAGAGAAATACTATCGAGATGTGGCTCAAGGTACAGAGTCATCATAACTTAACTTCACAATAGTTATCTTGAAAGACCTAATAATTAGAAGATGTTAACATTATGGAGCAGGCAAGAATGCTTGGTGAAGTGGACATTCAAAAAACAATGCTTGAAGAGTGGTGGCTTTTTTAGGAAAAGTTTTTTGATATACAAAATAAATAGTTACACGGTTTTTATTGAACCATCGATCATGGAGGACTCAAATCTGATGATTCACACCATACCTCGACAGTATTTGTCCAGGGATGTGGACAAGTGGTGCCCGGTAAGATCATTGGATCCAATTGGGACCTTTGTACTCCGTGACTAGAGTCCCACTACACGCTTGGGAGGAATCCACATTCCAGACGATTGATAGCCAAATTGGGGAAAACCTGGAGCTGATCTGTTCAGCACGTTATGAGTTTATGTTGAAGGAAGGTCGGATTTTGGTGAACGTGAATGGCTGGTCCCTGTCAGTTCTACACTTCAGATTGAAGGTGAGAAATAGGCCCTTTTGGGTCAAGATTTTGTTGGTCTGTGAGGGCAACTCGGTTGGAACTGGTTATGTGCATTTTCTGAGTCATTACTCAATGGAACCCTGAGCCAAGAAGCTTGGTGAATCGGAAGTTTTAAGAAGACGACCAATAGAACTCATCCCAACAGTCAATCAAGTGTGGTAATGAACAACTGGCACCCATTAAAGAAAAATCCATAATTTGCCCGCCGAAATGGGAAAAAAGAAAGTTTTGAGAAAAAATGTGGCAGAAAAAAAAGATTTTCCAGTATAATGAGGTTTGTGGAATCATTTACATCTAAATCCAATCTTCACCGCCCAAAACTTATCATTTTAAAATGGAAGGAAATACTTTGGAGGCGGAAATCCTGAGCCAACTCGCTAAATTTGGGAGACGAAACACTGTATATTTCCACAAAATGGCTTATGCTCGGCCAAGAGTCAACAATATCCATTGCATCATGAGGATCGAAGAGGCTAGAGGCCAAAGAGGAAATAAAGATCACTCATTATATATTCTCAAATCTTTATAGTAAAGAGAATGATTGGAGGCCTAAGATGGACGACTTCCAATTCAAATCCATTTCAGGGGAGAAGGCAGAAAGACTTGAAGCATCTTTTGAGCTATATGAGGTCAAAGAGGTGATTTTTCTATATGGCCAAAGACAAAGCCCCTGGCACCTGATATATGAATTCCACTTCTATCATGCTAATTCCCAAAAAGGAAGACGATGTTGAAGCTAAAGACTTCAAACGTAACAGTCTGGTGAATATCTTGTATGAGATCAACAAGGTGATCTCGAAGGTTATCACCAACCACACTAGGAGGGTGTTTTTTTTTCTTGAATGGCAATGTATAAATAATAGAGGGAGGGAAAATACAAACCGATCGAGAAGGTCAGCTAAGAAGGATGAAAATAAGAGCTACAAGATAACAAGGAAAGCAACAGACAAAGCCTTAACAGGGGGCTATGTCACAAATGTCCTTCTTGGGAATTTCTCGGCAAGGGAAAATCTCGGTATGCATTTTTTTTTTTCGGGTTTATATTGGGGAAAAAACGGTAAAGATAATTTTTTATGGGTAAAAATAAAATTATTTTAAAAATATACAATTATTAAATTTAAGAAAAAAATATAAAATAAAAATATCGGGATAATATCGCGATATTATCTGAAAATTTTATGATAAAAACAAAAAATATTGCTATATCTTGGGATTGGTTGAGGATTTTGTCGTTCTATCAACATGTCGCGATAAAAATGCGTTATTTTGAAAATATCGGAGATATTTGCCGATCCCATCACGTGTTGAAAAGATATTTCTAACCCCTCAACACGACCCACGATCCATTATCTCATCAATCTAGCAGGAAAACCTCCACTAGGAGGGTGTTGTTGCTTATTCTATCAAAACATTGAGGGGTGATAGATTCTAGATGGAGTCGTTATTCCTCATGTGGATATGTTGCGCCATAGTAAAACAAAGGGGGTGTTTTATAGATTATATGGAGACCTTCTTTGATTAGTTAGTTGATTTCTCTCTAATTCAAACCTATTGTTGGAACTTTACTTGGATGTGTTGATTTCTATTGATGAATTACTTTTAAAGCTCTGAATCTTTATGAAAACTTGTTTATTTTGATTTGGGAATGTACGTTGCTGTTAATCTGATTAGAAACCTTCCCTAAACTCCAATGTTCTCAGAAAATGCTGTGTGAACCCTAGGTTTGCAACAATATCGGTACTCTTGCAGTCTTGCCCCCATCAAGATATATCTGACCCCTTCTCTTCCCAGTTATGTATATGGGATATTTTAAGAAGAGAACTTATTTCTTAGTAGAAGTTTCGGAGAAGGAATGTGGAATACGATTTCATTATATTTCTGATAAGGAACAAGACATCTCACAAGAATATTTTTTAGTCAAGTTATAGCTTTGAGAAGACAAATTTCCTATCTTTTTCATCCCAGGATAAATGTGATAGGGGAGTCACTCTTAGGCGGCTATTTGGCGACTAGTTAAGTAGACATGCGTTTCACCGGTCTAGGAGTAGTTCTTTCTGTTGTTTTCAGTTTTGTCAGAGTTACTAAATCACAGATCAGAAACGCTGGACACAAAGCAAGTATTGTGAGTCATAAAATTGAAATCAGAATGTTCATCGCATGCAAGTGCGTTGGATATAGCTCATGTCATTGCCTATTTTAAGCTAAGTTAGGTGTTTGTCTTTTATAAATCTCAGATTGGTCCTCTTATCTTTTCAACTCAAACAGAGGGTAGACCATGGCTGTATTCTACACTCCTCTATTCATTGATAGTCTTACAACTCCTTTGTTTCCTCTTCTCATTCATTCATTGATAATTCCTCCCGTTTTGTTTTTTTCATCCACTGCCAGAAAGAGGGAGAGGGAGGGAGAAAGATAAAAGAAAAGGGATTATATTCCCAAACAAACAAAGAAAGTACCAGCAAGCGTATTCGTAGATTAATTCTTTGATCCATGGCGGAAACATACTGTCCAGACTGCAAGAAGAATACAGAGGTGGTTTTTGACCACTCGGCGGGGGATACTGTGTGCTTCGAATGTGGCCTTGTCCTGGAGGCCCACTCCATTGATGAGACTTCTGAGTGGAGGACGTTTGCCAATGAGTCAGGCGACAATGATCCTGTCCGTGTTGGCGGCCCCTCCAATCCTCTCCTGACAGATGGGGGTCTCTCCACTGTTATCTCCAAGCCTAATGGTGCCCAAGGGGACTTCCTCTCCTCCTCCCTAGGGCGCTGGCAGAATCGTGGGTCCAATCCTGATCGGTCCCTCATCCAAGCCTTTCGCAGCATCGCTACCATGTCTGATAGGTATGTTCTTTTCTCTGAATGATAACGACTCTCAGAAAGATATATAAAAAAATGTTACTGATCTGGTTGCTCTGTTTTTTCAGGCTGGGCCTTGTTGCAACCATCAAGGTACACTATTGTAACTTGCATATGGTTATTATGTTTGATGTTTTGGTTATGGAACAGTTGCATTGTTGGAGATATCATTACTTACTGCCAATGCTTGCAATCGAGCAATATTATTATTTCAAATCCTATGTTTGCAAATTAACTGTTACTTTTCCTTTTTCTTGTATGTATGTTTGGTGTTGCAATGGGATTGCCAAATGCCAACTATGAGCCTCTATTTTTTTTTATCTCTATCGATGAGTATAAATTGATTCTTAGCATATGGACTATATTCATTTTTAATATGAACTATATTCATTTTTATACTTACACATTTTATTATGAAAAAGAAAGGATTACAGCATATTCAAGAGGAAGTCGTATGTGTTAGAATGGGAATAAAACTCCCAATACACAAAGACAACTTTCTTTGTGATGATATCCACCTTCCTTATTTGCATTCCTATCTGATGCAAGTAGAACTGTAATCTGAAAATTACAGGTACTACTTTCTGATTTGTACATATAGGAAATTCACAACTTGCTGGGGGGGGGGGGGGTTCTTCTGAACATTTCAGAGTTCTATGAAATTTTCTGCATTTATGAAATTTCAGAGCCCAGAAAAATTCCAGTCTGAAATTTTCAATATGCATGGAAATTCAGACTTCTAGTAGTTCAGAAAACGCGCAGTTGAATTTTCCACACGCAGACTGTAATCAAGAGCAGCACAACCTTTTGTGAAAAATTTCAGAGCAAGAGTGAAAGTGCTCTTGCTGTTGATTGAGCTGTACAAGGAGTGTGCCGCTGGTTGAAGACAAGTTAGAAAACTCACCGAGTCAACTCATGACTTTCCGAATCAACTCATTTTTTCATAAAACCGAGTTAAGACTGTTTTTGTCCAAGTTTTTTATGAAAACAGTCATGACTCAACTGTTTTTGTCCAAGTTTTTTTATGTCTCGGTGACTTGCCAAGTTAGAAAATAGAACGAGTCAGTACTGTTTTTCTTTATTTTGCGTTAAATGCAACTTGGGCAATCAATTTACGACTTGAACGAATCCCCAATATTTGGATGCGCAGCATAGACTCAGAGAGTAGTGGAATTAGAAGCCAACATGGAGGAGACAATCATTGGATTTGCCTAAAAGTACCTTGGTGAACAGTGGTAAGTAGTGTTTGGTTGTGCGGCATAGACTGAGAGAGTAGGGGAATTAGTAGGGGTGTCATTATTAATATAGAGAGAAGAGAGAGAGGGAAGAGAGAAAGAGAGAAAGAGAGAAAAGTACCATTCCCAATAATTTTCAAGCTAAATTCTACCTTTTTGGTGGATTTTGGCTTGGAAGTCATAGGGGGGATATGAATTCCAACTCAGTAGACATGCAATAATTACCTAGGAGACATCCTAGGGAGTCTCCGGAGAGTTCAATGCTATATTGGCAACCATATGAGGAGTAACATCCCAAATTCAAATCGACGACAACTGGGATTTTGTGCAACCAAACACAGCCAGTGTTTAAAAACTCCTTGACTCGACAAGGAACTTACCCGAGTCGACTCCTTTTTACCTTGGCCACGTTCCGCGTTGCACCACATCCGCATTCTGCATTTTGCACTATAGAGTCAATAAACTCCTTTGACTCTCCCGAGTTATGACCGTGTTAACTGCGTTCTTGGCCGCGTCCGCGCCTAGTCGACAAGGATTTCTTTTGGCCGTGCTCCGTGTCATATCCACATTTTTAAACACTGAACACAACCATTCAACCCAAACTAGATCACTATTCGTGCCTTTAACTCCTACTTTAAACTAATCATAGAAAATGAGGCCAACACCATTTCTAAACAGTAGGGTGAGACTTAGGTCTGGCTTTTAGGGGAAAATCCAATGATGCAGATTGTAGTCCCAATAAGAGGCATATTTGCCCATTATGACTTTTAGGGATTTATTTATTTATTTTTAGTAGTTTTTAGGGATTTATTTATTTGGGGGACCGTAGCTTCATAAGTACAAGGTCGTGCCCTCCATAAGACTGACAATCCGAAGTCACAGGTTCACCTCTTTAGGATTGATCTTTGACTATCAGTTGATGGAGAGGGAGGAGAAAGCGGGAGACAGGAATGAGTGGGCCCCCTATCACGTACTAACCTGTCTGATGTTATGTTCCAGGCAATGAGTAATGAAAATGCTCCAAAGAGCTCAAAAGAAGGATACAAGCCAATTAACATAAAAGCAGTCAAAAGAGAGGTATGTTGTTTAGTTTCTAGGATTTTTTATTTCCTTGGTATTTAGTTTTAGAACTGGTGGTGGGAGAGCCTTGGCGCAACGGTAAGGTTGCTCTATTGTGACCTGGTGGTCACGGGTTCGAGTCACGGAAACAGCCTCTCTGCAAAGCAAGGTTAAAGGCTGTGTATACCTAGCCCTCCCTAGACACCGCAATGGTGGGAGCCTCGTGCACTGGGCTGCCCTTTTCTTTTCTTTTTTTCTTTTTTGGGTTTGAGAACTGCGGTTGATCATGTTAAAGAGAAATTGGCTTCATTGACAGGACAGAAGTTACATGCTTTCCATTTTCTGTGCACTGGGCGTGAGCTAATCACCTTCTTCTGCATCATCAATCTCCAAGTTACATGCTTTCCATTCACAAGTTCCTATGTTGTACAGGTCCCCTGCAAAAGGCTGCACAAATAATCCATGTAACACTGCTTCCATTTGGAGTGGCGCGAAAGGTTATGTGCTAGAAAAATTGAAGGCATGCTAGGCTCTGGCAAACGAACAGCAAGTCAAAATATTAGTAAAATCTCCAAGAAATGTTTAATCCCACCAAATCCAATGATCGGCATTTGCATGCAAGAATATTTTGAAACGCTGCATACACGCATCAGGGACTGGCAGATATCCATTTGTTATGAGTCTCCTTAGGCTTCTTAGTTTCTTCTAAGATTTGATATCAATACCGGAATCACTTGTATAGTATTTGAAACGGTTATGCTTATGAACATGTTATCATGCCTTGATGATTAATCTTGCTCAATTAAGCCATTGTGATTGCCTTATTTCAGGAGAGTCAATTTGAAACTCTTGCTTGACCTAGGTATGATGACTAAATTTAAGGAAAACCTGAATCCTTTGATTACTTGGTTCAAACTCAGATCTAAATTAGGGCTTTAAGGCCAAAAGTAAAGCAGTGTCTTATCTGAGATACCTATTTTAATCTTGAGTTAAGGCTTTCTCTTTTTGCATCGTTTGTGAATGTCAATTTGACCCAATTCTAATATATAGATCCTTTTCTGTATGGCACTATGCTGCGCCTGTTTGGAATTAATTCTTGCATTATAAGTTGTCTATTCTATATTTGTTCTTAAGAAGTGCATTGATGTATTGCTTTCTTATGTTCCTTTTGTGAGCAACCCTTTGTTTACTTGCATGGCTTAAATCACTTCGGATTTTAATATCTGTTTGTGACATTCTCGGCATCCAAGTACATTTTAGTGGATCTGCAATTTCTATTCATCCAGCTTTATTCATGCTTGGTGTGTATCTTCCTAATTTACTTATTAGAGTGTTGGCTTTATCGTCATTATTTCTTTCCATTTCATGGTGTTTCTTTGCTGTTTATTTGCATGGTTTAAATCACTTCGGATTTTAGTATCTGTTTGTGACTTTCTTGGCATCCAAGTACATTTTAGTGGATCTGAAATTTCTATTCATCCAGCTTTATTCATTCTTGGTGTGTATCTTCCTCATTTACTTATTAGAGTGATAGCTTTATCGTCGTTATTTCTTTCCATTTCATGGTGTTTCTTTGCTGGCACTTTCTTGGTTTTTCTTGATTGTTTTGAACTATGCATTCTGGCTATATGCACTTCCTCCATTTGCTATGTTAAGGCAGTCTAATTGACGGCAGCCATTTTGGCATGCTTTGCATTTTCTTCTTATAAAAATTTGAATCTTGCTTGACTGATAAAAGTAGATTAGGTTTTACCTTTCTCTTGGAATAGCTATACATGATTCATAATTATTTTACTACTATAAAGACTTGTATTGATCTGTTCATTAGGCTGTTGTATGCTATTATTGGGCTATCACAGCCAAGGCACTTGTATTGGTTTGGTCTTTTGGGGACCCACTTCATCTTTTTTTTTTTAATGATAAACCCACATCATCTTTCTTGTGAAGTGCCTTGGCCAACACTGCAGTTCACTGAGCTAGGTGCCTGCATTTAATTGGTGGGCAATTTATGGCTAGTCATTTTTGAATGACAAGTTTAATGAATGACCGGCAATTCCCATGGAAAACATGATTTAGATGATATAAACAGGATAGGCTGTATATTGGGGGAGATTTGTTTCTGATGAACAGGGATATTCTTGGAATAAATGGTATTTATGAGGCCGTTAAAGTATAATTTGTAAAAAAAAAAAAAAGCTACACAAGTTTGCAAACTAATGGACCATGGTAGTTTGGTCATTTGAAACCTAAATATTGATCTAATGGGTATTGGGAATTCATGATTCGCTGTCATAAATGTAGTTGACTGAAGAACCAAGTATACTCTTTATTAATAGAATTAAGTGTGCAATATTCAAAGGGAAATGATATCAACACTATCATGTTATGATATTTTCACTAACACTTCTTGTTTTTTAGTATTTAAAGAGCTGTCAAGGTTATTACAGTTTCCAAAAAACTCTCACAAGGCAATTAAAAAAGAAAAGACGAGCTAGGTTTGTGCAATTATCAAAACATGGTTGAGCTGATATCATTTCCCTATGCAAATTGCAAGTGTTATCTTTATAAAGTTATTGGATTTGCAATTTTCATGTTAGATCGTACAAATGTAATATTGTTAGATGTTCTTGAGTGTTTCCTATTGCTGACTTTGGAATTTGGTATGAAGGACCGGGCCAACGAGATATATAAGAAGGTGGAAGATCTAAAGTCAATTAGAGGAAGAAATCAGGATGCAATTTTGGCCGCTTGCCTGTACATTGCTTGTCGGCAAGAGGACAGGCCTCGCACTGTTAAGGGTACAGTTTAAAGCTTAACATATGGATGCTTCCTGGTTTATCTTTCAATATCTATAAGCTTCCTTGGATTTGTGACTTTCAATTAGAAATTTGCTCTGTTGCCAATGGAGCTACAAAAAAGGAAATTGGCCGAGCAAAAGAGTACATTGTGAAACAGCTGGAAGTAGAGATGGGTCAATCAATGGAGATGGGAACTATTCATGCTGGGGATTTTCTGGTGAGTTCATCAAAGCTAAATCACAAATATCATTCTCGGGAATTTCTTGGCAAGGGAAAATCTCGGGATATATTAAATTTGTTTTATTTTTCGGGTTTATGTCGGGAAAAATGATAAAAATAAAATTATTTAAAAATATATAAATTAATAAAAAAATATTAAATATAAAATATCGTTAAAATACCGTTAAAATATTGTGATATTATCACGATATTATTGTGGTAAATGGAAATATCGCCATTTTTTTACATTTCTCGGGATTATTTCAGGATTTTGTCGTTTCATTGAACCATCTACTGTATGTGTTGCTTTTAATTGTTCTGTTGGAATTTGACTTTGTCGATGATTCGTATAAAATTGATCTCTAATTTGTTCTCCGTCTTAATCTACAGAGGCGTTTTTGTTCCCATCTTGGCATGACCAATCAAGCAGTTAAAGCTGCCCAAGAAGCAGTTCAAAAGTCGGAGGAGCTCGATATAAGGTGGGTTTCTGGTCAGAATCTCTGGATAGGTCACTGAATAATAATATTATGGATATTTATTTTATGAGGAATGCTAGTTGCAGATGCATGGCCTGCAGATGCACGTCAAACATGCAGAAATGCATCTAATGAACTACAGTTAATGTGTTTTGAATAGTTAGTTGAAATAAGTGTGGTTATCAGTGAAGGTTTTCCTCAACTTTTGAATTCAGATATGTATGTTGTCTCAGGTGTGCTGTTAGTTAAGCATCTCTGTCCACGATGTCAGAGTGCTTTTGATTTATCTGGTTTTTCCATTTGACCTTGTTGTCATATCTGGTTGACTTGACCTCATGATCCATCTTTTATCTGAAGCATCAATCGTGAGAATTGAGACAGATAATCAGTTTTGGACTCACAATATGCTGAGCACCTCACAATGAAGTTTAATTTTGAGTCCAATACCAATTATTGGACCTGCTTGCACCTGGTATCATATAGATTATAGGTACCAGCGTACCGTATACTTGGATACTCATCAAGCTGTTGATCCCCATCCATGTTGCATATGGAAATATATGTAAAGGCCCTGGTTTTATTTTTTTTATTTTTTTGAAAATGCTGCCATCTTGGATGCATGTTAAAAGAAGCTATAGAAGGAAATTTTAAAGTTATCGATTTTCTTTTTTTGGACATATTCGATATATGCAATTTTGATTCATATTTTTAAAATGTATATGTTTTTCCCTTTTATTATGATCTGATATGCATATTATTATTCTTTTATTTATCATACCATTGTATGCTCATGTCTACTTTTTTGGATTTCCAGGATCGCTAGTTTGACTTCTGCTCACCTGTTATATCCAAGTTTGATAGTCCATAACTGCATTTCTGGTTATATACTATAGTTTTCTATAGAATCATTATTGTTAACTTACCTACTTCTCCAAAAGCTTAAGCTGTTGGAGAAAGGCGTTATTTATCTTTTATACTTTAACACTCCCCTGCACGTGTGGCCCACTTGGCAAACACGTGGCACATGTGGTCCCACTTTGGGCCGACCATCACATGTGGATTTTTGCTATCTGGGAGGTTTGAACTCGTGACCTTTGGCTCTGATACCATGTTAAACAACCAGTTACTCCAAGAGCTTAAGCTGTTGGAGAAGTTGGAGAACAGCATTATTTATCTTTTACAATTATCATATACATTATGTGTTTCAACTTTCAAGAACAGAATAAGCATCTCCCTCGATGTAATCATTTTGTGTACAAAGCCAAATACCAGTTGATTGTGGTAAGGGACGATCAATGTCGGAACCGGGTGGGATCAGATGATCCCTTTTAAAGCCCGGATTCTTTCAAACTTGGTTTCCTTGCATTAGCTCTATCCACTCAGTCTGCTGTTGAAAGCATTGAATTCGTCAACATGGCGTGTCTTATTTTAGTATTTCAATATCTCATATCCAGGCAATTACAAGTTTTCAGTAGCCCTAGCTTCAACATTCTGTTAATGCATAGCTGCTGGTTAACTTTATTCGTCAATGTGAGGCCTCGTAGCTAGAAGAATGTGTGTACTGTGCTGTCTATTGATTTGTTCTGAATTTTAATTATTTTATTAGTTTTCTTTTTATTTTTTTTTAATATCCCTTTGCAATGAATGATGAAGTTCTAAAGTTTGTGCTCATTCAATAATAAAAAACATTGTTAGTTTTTGCACGTATCTCGTGAATGCAGTAGTTACGATTAAGATCTAAAAATATTAGAGAGAACATGACTGGAATACCAGCCTAGACTTTTTTACTAGACTTTAGAATACATTAAATTGGAGGTTTGCCCAAATGGATGGCAAGCATTCTGATGAAGGAATGCACTCTAAATGGATATAACAGAACAAAGAGTAGACCACTAATAGGCTAAGAATCCATCACGGCAACACATAAGAAAAAAAAATAACAAAAGGAGAGGACAAAATTGTCCCCGAAAGAACTGGAATGGGCCAGCAAAGACTACTACTAACCACAACTAAAACCACCCATGTTTGTTGTAGAGCCAAAATGACCGTATGATATGGTCCTTTCTTGCCTTCAGTACTTTCATACTTTACGAGGTACCATGTCCCACTTCATGTGTAGATTATAAAACAATGAGGATTGAACAGCGCTTTTTCCCCCCCACTGTATCAGTGTTATGTGGACAGTCCATATTTTTCTTACAAAGAGAATTCATATCATGTATTTGCAGGAGGAGCCCCATATCAGTGGCAGCGGCGGTTATTTACATGATAACCCAGCTATCAGATGAAAAGAAACTTCTCAGAGGTTTTAAAATCTCTCCTTCATCTACTACTGTTGCATTTGTTGCTAGCATCATTACTTCGTAGAGCAATCTTCAAAATTTTGATTGAGATTTTGCGCCCATTTTTTTTTTTAGAAACGGCTTGAGCAGGAACTTGAAGAACTTGTAACATTAGATTATATTAGGTTGTTAAACCCTACTAACTAAATGGAATATTTGACTGGGTTTTATCATTCGAAAAAATGTTTCACCGAGTTTTGTATCGACCCATAATTGGGCAGTCATTGGTCAACTTTGCGTTCCGATTTTTTAAACCTTGCCTTCTTAGATGAGAATTGCACTCTTGCAGATATTTCACTTGCAACAGGAGTTGCAGAAGGGACGATCAGGAACTCCTATAAGGACCTCTATCCCTATGCTTCAAGACTGATACCAAGTTCGTTTGCAAAGGAAGAAGACCTCAGGAATCTATGCACTCCTTAAATGAATTTTGTTGACATATAACTCCTTTCTGAACGAGAAAGCCCCTTAAAGGGTAGGGGCTATGGCAGAAAGAAATTCTCTGACTTTGACGATATCTGCATTGAATATGATGTTATGTTACTTTGATCAACAAACTTAATACATATATGTCCAGGATAAACCCAAAACAGATATTGGGCTTTTTTTCCTATTGTTCTTTTCCTCTTCTTTGTATTCATTTAGAGAGAGATATTTGATTGTTAGTTGTTTTGTAGTTTGTATTATTTATGACTTTTTTCCTCAAAAAACAAGAACAAAAAAATAAGTAACTGAATTGGACCTATAAAAGAAAGAAGGCAAAGGTCCTTTTCGACCTTTGATATATATGATTTATATCATAGTTTTATTATTTATTTGAATTTATTTGTTTTTAATTTGAATTTCTTAGGATATTTTAACCAAAAAAATCTTGAAAAAGGGAGAAGAGGGATGGTATCGCCATCCATGGTTTTAAATTTCGTCCGAAATCCAAAATCCGAAATTTCAGATTTCGGTGGAGACCAAAACTGAAATTTCCTGAAATTCTATTTTTTGCCATTTACCAAATTTCGGTAATTTCGGTCCAAAATTTTGATTAAATGCCATTATTTATTAAAAAAGAAGTGTTACAAAATTTTGGCCCGAAATTTCGAAAATTTGGTCCGGAATTTCGAACCAAATTAGGAAATTTTGGATTTTGCCGAAATTTCGGTTTTCGGTGGGGTCCGAGACGGTTACCGAAACCGAAATTTTAAACAATGTTGCCATCAATAAATTTAGGCCCCTCCACTGTAAAATTCTATGGTTTACACCCATACCTGCATATAATGTATATGCATTCGGCTACGCACAGACTATATGAAAATTCTTCCGCAAATGTCATTGCCCCTTTTCGGTTTTACCACGTATGACAACAGAATTTCTTTCGTTCCCACAAAAATTGGTCATTTTTCATCTTTTGATTCAATTGTTTTGAGAGGGTTTAAAATCTTGGGGTTTTTCTCCAAATCAAAGAAAATGAGGGCCTTTTCTTCTCGCAAATCCCATGACTTTACTTCTTGGTTACTAATTTTAGCATAACTTAATTGAGGTCTAAGTTAACAACTTAAAAAGGGAAATGATTTCAGCGCTCCAATGTTTTGATAAACATGCGCTCCACTTGTTTGTCGTGTAGTATTTAAGGGATTTAATAGCTTTTTGAGAACCATAATATTCCTCTGACAACCCTTTCAATACTACACGACAAAAGTTGGAGCGCAGAAATCATTTCCCCTTAAAAAATATGTGCACATTAGTAACAATCTGTTTCAAGGAAACATATGAAACAAAATTTCTCCCCAAACCTTTAAAATTTCAAAACCAATCTCTTATCACAATATGTATTACAATTTCAAAATGGATTGCTATTTGTGATTGGTTGGTTACCGATCCGAAGGGATTGCAATAAATAATTTATTACATCTACCAATCCTAAGAAATTAAAATTAATTGCAAAAGAATTTTAATATCTAAATGTTAATTTAAAATAAAAAAAAGGTAAAAGTAAATTTATATTTATTATTAAATGTAATTTAAACTATTACTGTAAGAAATATTTTTGGGATCACCGATTGTTGATGTTTGGTTCGACTATCCTAATTTTCATCTAATAATGTGTGTACACTTCATTTTGTTCCTTCCCAACCTGGCATTTGTCAATTGTTATAGTTGTATTATGATGATAATATAATTATATTTTGTTTCTTATGCAAATAAAGTCGAGTTTACAAAGATCATATTGTAATATCTTGGGTGAGGGTGCTCCCTTCTTTCAAATTTTACTCTAGCTCTAATCTCAACAGCTGCTAGAAGGAGTTTTGTTATGGATTTGAGAGGGCAGAGTTGATTACTCCCCCTTGGATGCCTCCTGACCCTGGGTGGCTCGAGTTAAATTTTGATGGCTCTGGCACTGGAAATCCGAGGCCTGCTGGGGTTGGAGGATTGCTTAGAGATGAGGATGGAGTTACTGGATGGGCCTTCTCATGTCCCATTGGGGTCATAGACTCCAATGAAGTAGAAGTTAGAGCGGTGCTTCAGGGCATTAGGATTATTGAAGTTAGTGAAATAAACAGGCTTATAGTCGAGAGAGATTCCCTCAATACCATTATATGGATGGACAATAGTAGGCCTCATTCGTGGAGATTTGACGAGATTCATGACTGTTTGGAAGGCCATTTGGTTCATTTTTAGCACGTTCAATGTATGACTAATAGTGAGGCAGGCCAATTAGGTAGACATGGGGTGAATCGGGCGTCACTAGAGATTTTTTATTTCCTCCCCTTGTGAGTTATGCTTGATCTGTATTTTCTTTTCTATCATTTTTCTCTCTTCTGGTTCGGTCTTGGGGCTCTTCCCCCTCTATTTTATTATACATCTCACAATTTACAGAAAATAAAGATGAGTTTACATGATTTGTCAAGATTTCCTCCATCCATGAGAGAGAACCCAACTCCCACTATGAGCAAAATAGCACAAGAGATTATAAAGAGACAATAAAACTCCCTTAACCTAATCTTTACATGCTCTGTTGGAAACTTGTTTCCTTAAGGTGGCCCACATTGAGCTTGCCTAGTAATTAGGTTAAGTCTCAGACATTTTCTAATATTGGTTTTTTGGCTAACTAAAGATAACCCTCATTAAAAGTCCTAAAAGGTAAGAGTTTTAGTGCAAGTGGGAAACTAACCTATTCCCTAAAGCTCAAATACAGGAGTTTCTTAATGGGAGCAACTTTTCCATCAAGAAATTGGGTTTAGGGTTTTCTCTAAGTGGTCCAAAATCTACTAAGAACGGCTAGTGATTCCATTGATCTAATCATGAGGCTTGGATAGATTTGATTGCTACATCAAAATCGAGTTCTTCGAGCTCATCATGAAACATCTTCAATCATCAGATCACACGCATCATCGGAGCTTCAATATGATCATCATGGCTGGAGGTAACAATCTTTTCGCTCAAGATTAATTAAAATTTCTAACATGCTCAACATTCACAACGTAGAAGATCAGACTAGTGAGGACCCAACTTCTGAGTGAAACTCCTTCTGCTTCCCACATGTTCAAGCTCTCATATATTTTTCTCCCCTTTCATAATGTATGACAATATCTTTATACTTAGGTCTTCTAAACCTAAGTCCCTTCTCTCTCCTTGTGTCTCCTCTAATCCAAGCAGGAAAGCTACAAGAGAGATCCCGTAGTTCTAGAAAACTGTCCAAACTTCTCTCTATGTTTCCTGTACAAATAAAGACACCTCAAAGAAGAAAAAAAATACTTAGTCCAACTAGGATGGCCCCGCTCATATCTCACAGGAAACGGGACACAATCCCAATCTCTTTAGATTTCTTTAACCCTTCAAAATATAGTTAAATTATAAATTTCTTCAAAATCTTAAGATTTTTTTTCTTTTTTGAATGAATTCCATTGTAAATTTCAAAATTAATGTAGGTTTTTCAAAAGTCAATCCCCCTTGAATCAATTTTATCAAATCCTAACCAAATTCATTTGCATTTTCTAAATTTAACATACCTTTTAAAACTCAGATTGAAACCAATAAGAAAATTGCACCATACAAGCCATGGTCAAAATGCTTTAGTGTTTATTTGCAGTCTAGACCTACTGATCGGCAAAGCCAGATAGGCGTATACCGACCACAATTATCTAGACCACAGAGTAATGAAACTAGTCTAGTGGTTTTTTGAAACGTTTTAAAGCATGGTAGCTCGTCAATATTCTTAACATAATAGTATTTTACCACGTAGTATATTTTTTCGTAGGTAAGCTGGGATCAAACCTCTCACCTCAAGATTGAAGAACAAAGCCTTGACCACTGGGCTAGAGGCTCAATCCCTTTGTCGCACAGTATAGATTCAATATGTTTAGACTTCAATCTTTGATTAAGATGTATTACAGTTAAAAACCCGTAGTCTTTGTAGAGACTCAACATTAGTGTCTAATGCCTTCCAACTCTATAATCTGATCTTGAATATGACTGGAATCGTAGACCAGTCTACTAGAGTCAATCTAGGGTCCTAGGCTCTAACCTAGATTGCGACTATAGTTTCAATTTTAAGAGTTGTTATTTCTTCAACTACAATGAAATGAGAAGCGATGCTTGAATTCCGACTTGGGCGCCTCTAGTGGCAACTCTGCTGGGACACATCAAAGTTGAAAAGACTTGCATGTTTCCTTTGTAATCCATTTCATTATGTTAGCAGCTAGTACATGTACCTTAGTTTTAAATTAATTTTGTGGTATGTAAGTGGATAAGACAAAAGTGAAATTGACCAACGATTTGGCCATTTTCATTGTGTTATTTTGCATTTCATGTGGGTCGAGCTCAATTCTTTGTTTTCTTGTGCATTTGTCACAAAAGAGGTTTAATCTTTCTTCTTCTTCTTCAAAACCAATATCCGCGGGTTCATCAATTTTCTTTCTCCCTCATAGAGGAAATAAGGTGGTGAGATGGTATACTATATGCATCTGCTTGTTAGAACTCCTTCTAACGACCTATGCATTATGTTATCATTTCCAATTGGATTAATTTCCAATTGGACGATCCATTAATTCAATTGGAGGAGGATTATAAATGGATAAATATTTTGGATTTTCACTGGAGACTAGGGATCGATGGACTTTCCATTGGACCCATTTTACTGACAGGATTCTATCACTACTTTAGCTACTTTAGCGGCTTGGCCAGTTACTAGAGATTCGTGATTGTTCCATTTCCTCATGTTAGCAATGTGTCAAATTCCTAATCTCAGATCGTGTTCCGTTCGGATTGTGACAACTGATGGAGAGGGCCCAACCGATTATTTCGGGCCAATAATCGGTTGGGCCCTCACCATCAATGGTTGTCACAATCCAAAACGAAGAGGGCCTTAATATAATTAGGATTGCCATGTAGCGGTTCAGGGCTAAGGCCTAAGGTGGACACTCCCCATTCTGCCAACTTGACATCAAGTCCTACTTGGCACCCTGAATTCGAAAGCTTTAAACAGCTGTCAAAGGTTATTACATTTCCCAAAAAGACCTAAGCCAATTAAAAGAGAAAATACAAGCCAATTTTGTGCAATTATTAAAACATGGTAGCGTAAATAACAGTTGCCTATATGTAGGTTATTGATATGTTTTACAATTTACACAATGGCCTTGTTTTTATCTTTTTAATTGGCTGGTGTGAGCGTTGTGGAAATTGTAATAGCTTTTGACAACTTATAAACAATGTAAAACAAGGTGAGTTTGCCCCATTATCAAAACATGGTGGAGTGGGTTGTGGAAATTGTAATAGCTTTTGACAGCTTATAAACAATGTAAAACAAGGTGAGTTTGCCCCATTATCAAAACATGGTGGAGTGGATATCAGTAGCCTAAAGTACTTAATACTTAACGAATTGAATGTGGTCTATTGGATTGGAAATTTTGTTTCTCCATGTGCATGAAGGCCATCGATCATAGCTGTTGGATAGACTGAAAGACCGGTTTCTGTCATGGTACGCAAGCTAATTGTACGGTGAAGATTTTAAAAGCACGATTAATTAAGGGAAATGATATCAACACAACTATTTTTTGATATTTGCACTAATCCATCTTGTCTTTTATTATTTAAAGAGCTGTCAAAGGTTATTTCAGTTCCAAAAAAGCTATCACAGGCCAATTAAAAAAAAGAAAAGACAAGCTATGTTTTGATAATGAGACAAACTCGCCTTGTTTTATACCTTTTAATAGGCTGCCGAGAGATTTTTGGGGAATTGTGATAACCATTGACAACCAATGCAAAACAACAAGATGAGTTTGCTCCTTTGTCAAAACATGGTCGTGCCGATATCAGTAGCTGATAATAATTTGACGAATTGGAAATTTTGCTTCAGCATATGCTTCAAGGCCAATTGTATAGTGGAGATTAAGAAGCACTATCAATTTATATTTTATACTGTTTTTTTTCAAACAGTACATTGAGGCTCACTTCATAGGATGATCCAAACTGTTCATTAGTTGGGCCACAACGTAGATAGGCTGTATCTCATCAAACATTTCCATATGATGATCCTAACCCTACGATCTGTTTACTGACTGCAACTTATAGAAACCTCTATACAGATCGGCGGGTTAGGATCATCCTGTGAAGATACAACCTGTCTGCATTGTGGCCCAACAAATGAACAGTTTTGATCGTCCTGAGGAGTGGGGCCCACTGAACTTTTTGAAAAATACAAGACTACATATTCACCCACCTTGTAAATCACCAATTTATGCAGCACGATTACTAATACGGGTGTCAATGGACCTATATGGTCCGATGGACCACCCGAATCAGAAATTTAACTAACAGGATGTAGACACGTTACCACGATCCATGGGCACATTTCGTAACCCTATTATAGGATTCAAAATTATTATCGATCGGATCTAGAAAACTAAGAAAAGCATGTGAGACAATCCTAAATCCAAAATTTATTATCCTATTTTACAGAAATACCCTATGATATTTTATAACATTTTTCAGGACTCTTTTAGCAAAAAAAATAAGCCATATGCATTTTTTTGAATGATTCCTATTTTTAGTATTTTTTCATTCATCTCTCAGATCTGGAGCATAGTTTTTTTTTTCAGGACTCTTTTTTTATCTAGAGCATAGTTAGCAAAACACAGTTTTAAATGTTTTTTTTTTCCTTAAAAAAAAAAAAAGGCTTTTTAATGGTTTGCCGTTTAAGTCTCCATTTAAAACCCTGTAGTTATAGGAAAACGAGTTTTAAACGTATTAAATGAATTTTTGGCCAACTTTTCAACTTTCCCCGATATATTTTGTAAATTACAAAATTTTAAACGGATTTTTGTGTCTACATCTTTTTAACCAATACCGTATTAAACTCAAATATCTCCCCTCCCATTTTTTTTTTGCTAAATCATCCAATACTTTCCATCCTTGACCTAGAAGAGGAGCTTAATGGAGGACCCTGTAGTGGGATTCAGAACAACCACCGAACGTCTTTCACTCAAGGGACTTGCGCGCACTATTAAACTCAAGTGCTCTGGAGGGGAATGGATCACTCATTCTTCCATTGGGGACAGGTGCACGAAGGACAACTCCAAACATCAACTAAGGTCTTATGTTACCCTCTCCTCTTTCTTTTCGATAATTTTAACTGTGTAAAATGTAACTAGGACACTCCGATTTTAAATAGATCGTGACCAGACACAGGAGTAGGATCCGAATAACACTCTGAACCCAACCCGATCCGACCCATGACGGATTATGACGGATTTGAATGGGTCCAATCCGAAGTGGTCCATTTACGCCCCTAACTATACCATCTCTGTCACGTGCCACCCTGTTCCCCTCTTATAATAAAACAGCAAAGGGAACATTCATCTGAAATACTCTCTCTCTCTCTCTCTCTCTCTCTCTCTCTCTCCGGCAGGAAATCGAGCTATTAGAAGGTAGTCTTGATCTTCTGTCTACACGTTTTAATTTCAATCTTCTCTCATACAAGTTTCGAGTTTTTAATATTTTTTTTCCTTTCTCTTTCACCGTGAATCTGCTCTCAATCCATAAAACAGAAATCCTGGTCCCAAAAAAAAATAAAATAAAATAAAAAATTCTTTCTGTCTATCTGTAACCCTAATTTTATAGTCTCTATTCCCTTTCTATACAATTCATCACCTTCACATGTCGTTGGAATCCTAAACATGTAAGCGTGGAAGAAACGTAAACCCTAGAAAATTAGGTATTATTTTCGTCATTTTTAGTGACGGGTATTGTTTTTGTTGCATTTGTTTTGATCTACTCCCTGTGAATTTTATTTTTAATCGTTAGATGTTTTTTTTTTGTTTTCTTTTTTCCTTTTTTTAGTTTCTTATAATCTATTTTGTGGATACAATGATTCATAGATGGATTACCAGTGATGGTAGCTATTTGTTTGGGTCTCTTTGGGGAAGAAATTGTTTGGAGATTTGGAATGTATCTAATTTTCTTGTATTGATTTATTCGTGAAGTGTTAGATCATTTTTATTCCTTCTATAAAACTGTTGTTTGGTGTTGTGTTACAAACGGTGGGTTTAGAGGATTCTCCACATAGTATATGTGATATGTGCATAATTTTATTATGTTTATGGGTAGTTGTAAATTTGTAATGTAGTTATTATGTAATTGTGGGTATGTAGTTTAGGGTTGTGGGAGTTAGTTATTGTTGATGTGTCTTGTAAGTCGGTAGATAGGCTTGTGATGTGCCACTCCCTTTTGCTTGTATTTAAGTAGTGGTAATTCAATGAAATGAATAAGAAGATAATTTTACATCAAAGGAGACTTTGTTTTTATGAGTGTCATGGTTCTTCTCGAATTGAACCTCTAGGAGGTCCAGTTGGATCGAATCAACATCTTTCCCCATCTTCTCTATCTTTTGTTTTGTTTATTTGTGTTACGGCCTATTGGACATGCAATAAGTGGTATTAGAGCAGTCGATCCTGCCCCATGGCTATAACTTGGGAGATTTTGGATTCCATGCGTGATGATTTTTGAAAGATCAACACCCTTGTTTTGAAATTGATGAAAGAACACCGACGATTTGCGGAAAGCTTGAACAAAATCGGCATAGTGATCGAGGAAATGTGCAAAGAAGATTCAACTTGTGAAAGTTGATGTTCGTGTAGAGAAAAGTATGATAATTGATGCCGACAAAGATGGAAAATTGTATTTCTTTTCGATTTTGATCACAATAGATTTTGAAAGTGGAGTTCAAAAGATTACGACCGTTATTTTTGAAGATGGAAGTCCAACGTTAGTTGTGTTGCTCAACAACATCATGCCCAATACGATTTGGGACCCCGGTGGATTAAAGTATTTTCTCCAATAAATTCAACCTTCAAGACAAGGTTGTTTTTAAGGGGGAGGAATGATATGTGCATAATTTTATTATGTTTATGGGTAGTTTTAATGTAGTTATTATGTAATTGTTGGTATGTGGTTTAGGGATGTTGGGGTTAGTTATTGGTGACGTGTCTTGTGAGTGGGTAGATGGGCTTGTAATGTGGCACTCCCTTTTGCTTGTATTTAAGTGGTGGTAATTCAATGAAATGAAGAAGAGAATTTTACAGCAATGGAGGACGTTTGCCAATGAGTCAGGTGACAATGACCCTGTCCGTGTCGGCGGGCCCTCCAATACTCTCGTGACAGATGGGGGTCTCTCCACTGTCATCTCCAAGCCCAACGGTGCCCAAGGAGAATTCCTGTCCTCCTCCCTACAGCGCTGGCAGAATCGGGGGTCCAATCCCGATCGGTCCCTCATCCAAGCCTTTCGCAGCATCGCTACCATGTCTGATAGGTATGTTCTTTTCTAATGAATGATACGACTCTCAGAAAGATATATTAAAAATGTTACTGATCTGGTTGCTCTGTTTTTCAGGCTGAGCCTTGTTGCAACCATCAAGGTACACTATTGTAACTTTCATATGGTTATTATGTTTGATGTTTTGGTTATGGAACAGTTGCATTGTTGGAGATATATTTACTGACTGCCAATGTTGCAATGGAGCAATATTATTTTTTCAAATCCGAGGTTTGGAAATTAATTGTCACTTTTCCTTTTTCTCGTATGTATGGTTGGTGTTGCAATGGGGTTGCCAAATGCCAACTATGAGTCTCGATTTTTTTTGTTCTCTCTATTGATGAGTATAAATTGATTCTTAGAATCATTTCCAACAAAAAAAAATGATTCTTAGCATATGGACTATATTCATTTTTATACTAACACATTTTATTATGACAAAAGAAAGGATTACAACATATTCAAGTGGAAGTCGTACATGTTAAATGGGAATAAAACTCCCAATACACAAAGACAACTTTCTTTGTTGATGATATCCACCTACCTTATTTGTGTCCCTATCTGATGCAAGTAGAACTGTAATCTGAAAATCACAGGTACTACTTTCTGATTTGTACATCCTGGAAATTCAGCACTTGCTGAGGTTCTTCTTCTGAACATTTCAGAGTTCTATGAAATTTCTGCATTTATGAAATTTCAGAGCCCAGAAAAAATTCCAGTCTGAAATTTTCAGTATGCATGGCAATTCAGTCTTCTAGGAGTTCAGGAAACATTCAGATGACTTTTCAACACACAGGCTGTAATCAAGAGCAGCACAACCTTTTGTGAAAATTTTCAGAGCAAGGAGTGAAAGTAATGCTCTTGCTGCTTATTGAGCTGTACAAGAAGGTGCAGTACGCTGCTGGTTAAGGACAAGGCTAGAAAAGTCACTGAGTCAACTCATGGCTTTCCGGTTCAACTGACTTTTACATAAAACCGACTCAAAATATGAGAAATCTCGGTTTTTATGAAAACAGTCATGACTCAACTGTGTTTGTCCAAGTTTTTTATGCCTCGGTGACTTGCTGAGTCAGGAAATAGAATGAGTCAGGACTGTTTTGTTTATTTTGTGTGAATGCAACTTGGGCAATCAATTTACAACTTGAACGAATCCCCAAGGGTCTGTTTGGATGCGCAACACTCAGAGAGTAGTGGAATAAGAAGTCAACAGGGAGGAGACAAGCATTGGATTTGCCTGAAATTACCTCGGAGAACAGTGATAAGTAGTGTTTGGTTGCACGGCATAGACTCTGAGAGTAGGGGAGTAAGTAGGGTTGTCATTATATATATATATATATATATATATATATATATATATAGAGAGAGAGAGAGAGAGAGAGAGAGAGAGAGAGAGAGAGAGAGAGAGTAGGCTGATGTTTTTTTGGTTCTCCTTGGGCACGTCACTGATGTTTTTGATTCATGGGTTTTTGTCCCATAACCTTCTAGAGGCAAGGTTCTTTGAATGTCATAAGGTGGCTCAAGAAATCTCAAAATCCACCATTGCATTTCAATCACTTCTTTGATGAAATGTTCGATTGGATGGCTAGATATTGTTGGTCTTTTTGTTATGTTCGCCACTCTGCTAACCAAGTGGCCGATCATCTGGCTAGATAGGGAGTCTCTAAGGATGCGCTAGCTCTTTTCGATTCTCTTGCTCATTAGTTTCCATTTTTGCATTGTATCTTGCTTCCTCGATGTATCTTGTTTGCCTTTTCTCTGTTTTTTGCTTTGCTCTTTGACCACGTCGGTCGTTTTCTCTAATAAAATTGGCTATCCTCTTAAAAAAATAAAAAAAAAATCCTTCTAGAGGTAAGATACTTTGAAGCTTTCTCTTTGCTGCTAGTCTTTGGCTATTTGAAAGGAAATGAACATGGGGGTTTTCAAAGTTATATCAAAAGGAGTGCACAATATTTAGAGGCAAATTATTTCTTTAGTTGGCCTGTGGGCAGCAAACCTTCCTACTTTTAGTAGAATCATGGTAATCTCTTTCCACGGGTCTTGGGAGGAGATTAGGCTAAGCAGATGCTTCAAGGATGGTCCTCGACCCAGGTGGGACCCATCTTCTCCTAGGAAGTTGAAGCTGAACTTCGATGGCTTAATCATTTCAAAAAAATAAAAAATAAAATAATCGATGGCTCAATTTGGGCAACCCAGGCACGGCTGGCATTGGGGGTCTTATGAGGAATGCAAATAGAGATGTTATGGGCCTTTTCAGAACTTATTGGTGAGAACTTAGAAGGATTCTAACGAGGTGGAGGTTCAGGCACTTCATGAAGTTCAGCTTGTGGAGGGTCGTGACATAGAAATTTGACATGTTTGGCGGTTGCCCAATTCTCATGCAGATCTGCTTACACTTCCTTGTTCACCGAGAATCGATATTGTTATTCGATTATCTTCTTCCTTGCGGACGTTTCAGATGTCGGAATGTTCTCTTTTGCCGTTTTTTTTCCTTCGCCGTCTATTTACCTCCTTTTCTCCTCCTCCTTTCATTACTTTTGTTTTGTTGTGGTTTGACCATCTCTATTATTGGACTCTTGCTCCTTTGCATTAATAAAACTTTGCCATTAAAAAAAAACAACGTTATCTGTCTAACAATAATATGTGGTTGTGATCTACCAATTTGTGTATGACCGGTGATTTTATGTTTGCATCTGTTAGATTTGGAGCTAGGGTAATTAGAATAGAGGAAGAAGAAGACGAATGGAAAGATGGAGTGTCTCCACTAGGGAGCTCCTCATGTAAATGATGTATATATAGGCCCAAATAGGGCATCCTACCATTGAAACCCTCCTGCGTACACTCATTTTTTTGGTCCATCTCATTCTCCTTAAAAAAGTGATTCTAATTCCCGAAGTTGCTATCTATCCCCGAGTGCATGCAATAATCAATGGGGATTTCGTAAATATCCTATTCCAAAAATCGAAAGTTCAAAAATTCCCGAAGTTGCTATCTATCCCCAAGTGCATGCAATAATCAATGGGGATTCCGTGAATATCCCATTCCAAAAATCGAAAGTTCAAAACAATTGGGACTTTTTCGAAGATTGGATGCAGTTACTAATCCATGATCTGGCATGTACAGAATGAAAACTTCATTTGTAATGCCTAATCTACCCTTATACATTATTCACACTCCCCCTCAATCTGGAGTGTATATACTAGGGAACTCTAGCTTGCTAGAAAGAAACTACAACAAACAACTAGAAGTACAACAAAAAGACCATACAATAAAAACTACAATAAGCTCATACACACATCCATCTTGGTATAACACTCCTCAAGCTGGTGTGGTGAATACATAATGAAAAGTGTAATAATGGAAGAGAATGGCCAACATGAGTGTACACTCGTCGAGATCAGCAGCCACAAAAAAGGAACAGCTCCCCCTGAAGCAGCACTACGGCAAGAGCGATCAGAACAAGGCATCTCCTTGGATGAGAGCCCGACGAATAAATCTGCAAACCTCGAAGGATCAAACAGAGACACCTCGGTAGGGAAATAACAATGATCCACCGGCAAAAAGGTGCACACCTAAGGTGCACACCTGAGCAACGACGAAGCACCACGAGCGGGAACACCAACTAAGCAGCACAAAGCTAATAGAAGAAGATAACTAATGATGGGGAAACTATCGGAGACATGGTCGACGGGAAAACTGTCGCCTTGAGAGAACCAACTAATGATGGTGAAATCATCGTCTGGAGACAAGGTCGACGGGAAAACCGTCGCTTGAAGAGAGCTAACCAACAATGGGGACACCATCGTCTGGAGACAAGGTCGACGGGGAAATCGTCGCTAAAGAGAGCCAACCAACGATGGGGACACCATCGTCTGGAAAGAAGGTTAACTGCATGAACATCGTCGTCTGAAGAGAGGTCGACAGGGAAACCGTCGCTGAAGAGAGCCAACCAACGATGGGGACACTATCGTCTGGAAAGAAGGTCGACAACATGAACATCATCACGTGAAGAGAGGTCGACGGGGAAACCGTCGTTTGAAGAGAGCCAACTAACGATGGGGACACCATCGTCTGGTAAGAAGGTCGATGGTATCAACATTATTGCTTGAAGAGAGGTCGAAGGGGAAACCATCGCCTGAAGAGTGCCTACCAATGATGGGGACACCATCATTTGGAGATAAGGTCGACGGGGACACCGTTGCCTGAAGAACACTGAATGATATGAAGAACAAACAGCGCGAATGCGAATGAACAACTCACGAAGGACTGACAATAAAGATGACAAGACATAGGATGAAGAACAACACGAAGAACAGCCCGAGCACTCCCCCTCGGGCGAGACTACCTGTGCTCGGGACACAACAACAAGACAAGAGAAAATACAACGCTCCCTCAAGAAAAGACAACATAAAGGGACAACATCAAGAAAAAAAGAGAGACAACCCAAGAACTACATGTCAACCACAAAGGACTACATGACAACACAAGAAGAGCTACTTAGATAACACCCCCCTCAAGTTGAAGGCCGACTTGCCACGAAAAGAAGACAATCAAGTCACAACACCTCTCATAGACATTTGATCAAACACTTAGTGTGCGCCTTGAAGAAGAATACAAAGGCCATAGAAGACAATGGAAAGAACTACACTAACACAGAGGCCATAAAGGCCAAAAAAGATAGAAAAGAGAAAATAAAGGGAGTTGGAGTTGAGATTGGGTGTTTTGACTTTTGGGTGGGGATTAGGTTAAAGAGAAAGAAGAAATGGGGATTGGGTGGAGATTTAGGATGCTAAAAAGGGATTTGGGAGGAAGATTTCTTCCCAAATGGGAATTCAAAAGAGAAAGAAAGCAAGTAATAAAAAATTTGGAGTTACAGATCTAGGATTTGTGGATGATAAAAAAAGAGAAAGAAAGTTGGAAACAAATGGCGGAGACCCAAAAAATGGGTTTACGGTCAACAGAGAAAAAGAGATAGATCTGGCTTAGGAAAACCCAAATTGGGTGTGCGCAAAGGGGTCAGATGGAAAAGAGGGGGTTTCGAGGGTTTATGGGAAGATTATGGCAACCCAAAAAGGGTTTGCCTTGAGAGATGGGTTGCGGCAAACAAAAAAAAAAGAGGTTTTGCGCATGGTAGAGAGAGAGGGTTTCACGGCTTGGGTAATATTTGAGAGGGAGAGAGAGAGATTTTAGGAAGATTTTGTAGAGATTTTCCTTAAAACAAAGGAAAAAGAGTGAACATATAGGGAGAGATATTTTAGGGCTCGACGGCAACCCAAAAGGGTTTGGATTTCACGTCAACAAAAAAAGAGAGAGAGATTGGCGTGAGATTGAAAGGGAGAGAGGAGGGATTTTAGGGATTTGAGAGAGAGAATAGGAGAGGATTTTCGGCAACCAAAAAAGAGAAAAGGAACAGAGAGAGAGAGAGAGAGAGAGAGAGAGAGAGAGAGAGAGAGAGAGAGAGAGAGAGAGAGAGAGAGAGACTCTTCGTGTTTCCTTCTTGAGATCAGCCCTGAAGCTTTGATAGCATGTTAGAAATGAGATTAGGGCTAGAGAGGAAGAAGCAGAGGAATGGAGATGATGGAGAGTCTACACTAGGGAGCTCCTCATGTAAATGATGTATATATAGGCCCTAATAGGGCATCCAATGTACAATGACTCCAATACCCATAATCTACATGTAATGCCTAATCTACGCTTAATCATTATTCTACAGCATCCATTATAACTTCACATGCTGGTTTCTATGGTTTGGTCCCAAATTATTCCCACGCGTGAACAATTGGTCAAACAAATATTTTATCGTAGTTGATTTTCATTTTTTTACTCCAGGAAAGGATTGCTCTGCATCCCATCATCACCGGGTAATCATGTTTATTTGCATCACAGAGTGGAGAGCATTCCCTTCATATTCTTTGAGTTTCCATTTTCATACAAGGTTGTGCTGGACAAGAATGGTTTCACACCCCTTTGTTATATATCTATGTGCTTTGGTTCACCCTTTCATTTCCCACTCATGCGGTGGCCAAGCTTTTAGGAGGAACTTGTACAATACTTGAGGCAAGTGAAGCAAAGTTACCCTCTTTTGTGGTTGTTGACTTCAACAAATTAGCATATAAAGTATTAGTAAAAATGATCAGCAAATCAAAATATTAGTAAAATCAACATGAAATGTGAACTCCACCAAATCCAATGATGGACATTTGCATGCAAGAATATTTTGAAACGTTGCATACATGCATCAGGGACTGGCAGATAGCTATTCCCTTTGTTAGATATCTATGTGCTCTGGTTCACCCTTTCGTTTCCCACTCATGCGGTGACCTAGGAGGAACTTGTACAGTTACTTGGGGCAAATGAAGCAAAGTCACCCTCTTTTGTGGTCGTTGACTTCACTTCAACAAATTAGCATATCAAGTATTAGTAAAATATTAGTAAAAATGAACAGCAAATCAAAATATTAGTAAAATCTGCATGAAATGTGTAACTCCACCAAATCCAATGATGGACATTTGCATGCAAGAATATTTTGAAACGTTGCATACACGCATCAGGGACTGGCAGATAGCTATTTTTTACGGGTGTCCTTAGGCTTATTCGTTTCTTCTAAGATCTGATATCAATACCGGAATCACTTATAAAGTCTTTGAAACGGTATGAAGTATGAACGTTTTATCATGCTTTGATGATTAATCTCACTCAATTAAGCCATTGTGGTTGCCTTATCAGGAGAGTCAATTTGAAACTCTTGCTTGACTTAGGTATGATGACTAAATTTAAGGAAAACCTGAAACCATTGATTACTTGATTCAAACTTAGATGTAAATTAGGCTTTATGGCCAAAAATGAAGCAGTGTCTTATTTGAGTTAGTTATTTTAATCTAAAACCTGAACCATTGATTACTTGGTTGAAACTTAGATCTAAATTAGGGCTTTAAGGCCAAAAATGAATCAGTGTCTTATTTGAGTTAGTTATTTTAATCTAAAACCTGAAACCATTAATTACTTGGTTCAAACTTAGATGTAAATTAGGGCTTTAAGGCCAAAAGTGAAGCAGTGTCTTATTTGAGTTAGTTATTTTAATCTTGAGTTAGGCTTTCTCTTTTTGCATCGTTTGTGAATGTCAATTTCACCCAATTCTTATTTATAGGTCCTTTTCTGTACAGCACTATGCTGACTATGCTGCGCCTGTTTGGATCCAATTCTTGCAATATAAGTTCTATATTCTGTATTGCTTCTTAAGAAGTGCATTGATGCATTGCTTTCTTAGTGAGCAACCATTTGTTTATTTGAACAGCTTAAATTACTTCGGATTTTAATATCTGTTTGTGATTTTCTCTGCATGCAAGTACATTTTAGTGGATCTGCAATTTCTATTCGTGCAGCTTTAGTCATTCTTGGCGTATATCGTCCTAATTAACTTATTAGAGTGATGGCTTCATCGCCGTTATTTCTTTCCATTGCATGATGTTTCTTTGCTGTCACTTTCTCGGTTTTTCTTGATTGTTTCGAACTATGTATTCTGGCTATATGCACTTCCTCCATTTGCTATGTTAAGGCATTCTAATTGACGGCAACCATTTTGGCATGCTTTGCATTTCTTCGTATATATATATTTTTTAGAAGATAACTATTTCATTTCATCAGTAAAAATTTACAAATTGACACAGGGGACAAGCTGTCCCTGTGACTACAAAAAGAAGAAGACATATAATCTTATGTAATCCTCCTGGTATCGTTGAAAGATAAAGATATTTCCGTGTCTGATCGTGTTGCGCCCGCCTTTGCTACGATATCCGCCATTGAAATTTTGAATCTTGCCTGATTGAATTCATAATTGTTTTACTACTGTAAAGACTTGTACTGATCTGTTCATTAGGTTTTTGTATGCTATTGATTGGGCTATCACAGCCAAGGCACTTGTATTGGTTTGGTCTTTTGGGGACCCACTTCATCTTGCGTGTGAATTGCCTTGGCCAACACTGCCTGCATTTAATTAGTGGGCAATTTTTGGCTAGTCATTTTTGAATGAAAAGTTTTTCCTTAGAACTGCACTAGCAAAAGGCACTCTTAGTGAATGACGGGCAATGCCCATGGAAAACATGACGTAGATTGTATATACAGGATAGGCTGTATATTGGGGGAGATTTGTTTCTGATGGGCAGGGATAGGCAGTTTAAGTATAATTGGTAAAAAAAAGTTACAAGTTTGCAAACTAATGGACTGTGGACCTGTGGTAGTTTGGTCATTTGAAATCTAAACATCGATCTAATGGGTATTGGGAATTCATGATTAGCTGTCATAAATGATAAATGTAATTGACTGAATAACCAAGTTTACTCTTTATTTTTATTTTTTTTTGAAAATAAAGTTTACTCTTTATTAATAGAATTAAATGTGCAATATTCAAATTGCAAGTGTTCTATTTATAAAGTTATTGGATGTGCAATTTTCATGTTAGATGGTACAGATGTAATTGAAGGATTGAGTCAACGACAAAGTATTTCCTTTATAATATTGTTAGATGTATTTGAGTGTTTCCTATTGCTGACTGTGGAATTTGATATGAAGGACCGGGCCAACGAAATATATAAGAAGGTGGAAGATCTAAAGTCAATTAGAGGAAGAAATCAGGATGCAATTTTGGCGGCTTGCCTGTACATTGCATGCCGGCAAGAGGACAGGCCTCGCACTGTAAAGGGTACAGTTTAAGCTTAACATTTGGATGCTTCCTGGTTTATCTTTCAATATCTATAAAAGCTTCCTTGGATTTGTGACTTTCAACTAGAAATTTGCTCTGTTGCCAATGGAGCTACAAAAAAGGAAGTTGGCCGAGCACAAATGTACATTGTGAAACAGCTGGAAGTAGAGATGGGAACTATCCATGCTGGGGATTTTCTGGTGAGTTCATCAAAGCTAAGTCACAAATATCATTCTAGGGAATTTCTCCGTAAGGGAAAAAATCTCGGGATAGATTAAATTTGTTTTATTTTTTTGGGTTTATATCTAGAAAAATGACAAAACTAAAATGATTTAAAAATATATAAATTAATAAAAAAAATATAAATATCGTTAAAATACCGTAAAAATATCGTGATATTATCACGATCTTATCGTGGTAAATGGAAATATCGCCATATTTTTAAATTTCTTAGGATTATTTCCGGATTTTATTGTTTTATCACAATGTCGCGATAAAATCTCTATATTTTGAAAAATATTGGAGATATTTGTGACATAGCATTGAAGTATGGCTATTCTTTAGCTGGATATGTCCTTGACATTTTAGTTTTAGTTCTCATCTTCTGCATGTGTTGCTTTTAATTGTTCTGTTTGAATTTGTCTATGATTTATATAAAATTGTTGATCTCTAATTTTTACTCCCTCTTAATCTACAGAGGCGTTTTTGTTCCCATCTTGGCATGACCAATCACGCAGTTAAAGCTGCCCAAGAAGCAGTTCAGAAGGAGGAGGAGCTCGATATAAGGTGGTTTTCTGGTTAGAATCTCTGGATAGGTCACTGAATAATATTCTTCTCGATATTTGTTTTATGAGGAATGCTAGTTGCAAATGCAAGGCCTGCAGATGCACCTCAAACATGCAGACATGCATCCAATGAACTACAGTTAATGTGTTTTGAATAGTTAGTTGAAATAAGCGTGGTTCTCTGTGAAGTTTTTTCCTCAACTTTTGAATGCAGATATGTATGTTATCTCATGTGTGCTGTTAGTTAAGCATCTCTTTCCATGACTTCATAGTGCTTTTGATTTATCTGGTTTTTCCATTTGACCTTGTCATATACTCATATCTGGTTGACTTGACCGCATGATCCATCTTTTATCTGAAGCACCAATTGTGAGACAGATAATCAGTTTTGGACTCACAAAATGATGAGCATCTCACAATAAGTTTAATTTTTAGTCCAATAATCAGTTTTGGACCTACTTGCACCTGGTATCATAACATATAGATATAGGTATCGATGTACCGTACTCTTGGATACTCATCAAGTGGACGAACCCCATCCATGCTGTGCATATATATAGAAATATATTGTGAGGCTCTTTTTTTTTTTTTTTTTTGAAAATGTGGCCATCTTGGATGCATGTAAAACAAGCTATAGAAGGAAATTTTAAAGTTACCGATTTTCTTTTCTTTTTTTGGACGGAAAACGTATACCATTTAATCTTTATACAATTTTGATTCATATTTTTAAAATCTATATGCTTATCCCTTTAATTATGATCTGATAGGTATATATTATTCTTTTATTTATCATACAATCAAATGACCATGTCACCTTTTTGGATTTCCTGGATTACTAGTTTGACTTCTGCTCACCTGTTATATCCAAGTTGCATAGTCCATAGCTCCGTTTATGGTTATATGCTGTAGTGTTCTATAATCATTTTCATATACAACATGTGTTTTAATTTTCATGAACAGAATAAGCATCTGCCTTGATGTAAACATTTTGTGTACAGAGCCGAATACCGGCTCTTAGGATTCCGATTTCTCATATCCAGGCAATTCCAAGTTTTCAGTAGCCCTAGCTTCAACATTCTGTTAATGCATAGCTGTGATGCAGATTGTAGGCCAAATAAGTGGCATATTTGCCCATTAGGATTTCTTTCCATATTATTTAGTTTCTAGGATTTTTATTTCCATGTTATTAGTTTCTAGGATTTTATTTTCCATGGAATTTTATTTCCATCGCATTGCCTATATAAAGGCCTTATTGTATTAGGAATTTTAACTTTGATGATTATTGAATTGAATTGAGAGCTTCTCCCCTAGATTTCTTTCTTCCCCTTCTACTTCTCCCAAATTCCGTCTCTTCTTCTACTTCTTCATCTTCTCCCTAAATTCATCTATTCTTCTCTTCTTCTCTCCCCTTATTCTTCTATTCTCTTCTTCCCCTATTCCTCGTCTATTCTTCTCTTTCTCTTCTACTTTCCCCTAAATTCATCTCTTCTATCTCTAATCTTCTCTTCTTCTTCTTTCTCCTCTTTCTTCTATTTCTCTACCTAGTCCTACATCAAATTTGGTATCAAAGCAAAATATTTGAGTTTTCCGTGCAATTTCTCAACCAACCAACCAACCAACCGATCCAACCTTCAAACCCTTTTTTTGCAGCCCGTACAATCCCACCATCAAACCCTAGCTGAGCCACCTTGTCACCCATCTTGTTTGAAACCCTAACTCAATCAGCCCTTCCAAAACCCCCTTGCACCCATCTCCACCAACCTAAAATCTGCCCCAAACCTGCAGAAAATTTACAACAAATCTCACCCAGAAATCCTAAAACCAGTCCCTGCTATTTGGATTTGCATCACTAACTTCCACCTTGTCCCACCTGCAACGTTAAATCCAAACCCATCTCTAACCCTCTTATCTCAGCCATATTGCACAGCCCTTACACCCAACAGCCCCCTTCTTTCCACTTCCAACACTGGTACTGGATCTTCTCCGGCAAGATTGGTAGCAATACTTCAGTCGCAGCTTCTTCTGGAGATCCACTTCTGTTCTTTTTCCGGAGCCGCATCTTTTTCCGTCTAATTGTTTCCGTGAGGGACAAGGAAACTGATAAGACTTTCCTCCCAGAGAACTTTTCTCAAGAAGGCAACTTAACTTATCTCAGGAAGGCAACTTACCTATCTTTATTTGTACATGCAAAGGTAAGTTTCTTTCATTGGTTACATAAGCATAGGATATTTCCTTAGTGAGGAAGGAGACTCGGGAAGTTTCCAAAGCCAAAAATAAAGAAAATCCTTACCTACAGCTGGCAGTGATAGGTTAATGTAAATTTATAAAAAAGGGAGTGGTGAAATCATCATCAGAAGTAAAGAGACGTGTCTATAGAAAAAGGAGAGCTTTCCTTCTCGTACAAGCATCATATAAGAAACAAAGTGGGCCCCAATTATTGAAAGCACCAGCTTGCAGATAAAAAAAGAAGGTAACTTTCTCCTTTTCTGTGACGCATAAGGCTACACATAAATCTTATCCGACCCCACCTTTATTTTCCTTGGGCACGCCATTCTCCCCCCCCATGCTCCCCCCCATGCTTAGCTCTTTTAATTAACGTGGTTTCACTTAACAGACTGTCAGGTAAATAAAAAAATACCCCCACGCCCTTCTTGTTCCTGGACCACCCCCTTTATATTAGTTAATATTTCCATACCCCCCCGTTCTTCCCTTGGGCACCCCTTCCTCATTTATAAACACCTATTAACCCTCTCTTTTACCTTTAGACACCCCCCTAAATAAAGAAAATCAGAAAAAGTGCCTTTTCACTCTTTACTTTCTCTCTCTACCCCATCTCATTTTCTCTCTCCTCACCTGAGCTATTTCGGCTCAAAATTGGGTTTCGCCATCAACACGAAAGTTGTTCGTGACAACTTTTCGCGTATATCACGTCTACTTTCAGCAGTCAATGAGTGCAGCACCACAACCTATGAAGCAAGGGTACGGGGTGCGGGTATGACACGACACGGGTACGTGATTTTCCAAAAAACCCAGGTGCGGGTACGTTCGGGTACGCCGAATATAATAATATATTTTAATATTTTATTATATATTTATAAAAATTTAAAAATAATAATTGGAGAGCAATCAAATAACAATAACATTACCAAAATGGAAAACTCTAATATTACTCTTCATTTCATAAGTGATTAAGTTCCATAACATGAGGCATCAATACTTCATTCATTAGAAAAAAGTTGTCGCCAGTGTGTTGACCAGTGCCTGACAAGATGAATAATTTTTAGAGACCAAATTATGAGATTTTTTATACCGGACTTTGGGATTTAATAATGTTTGGACATGATAGATTTTATGAATTTCTAAAATTTGAAAAATACCCCACCGTTTGGAAGTTAAGAAAGTTAAAATTTTGATCCGACCATTTTTTTTCGGAATTTGTACTAGAACAGGAGAGTTGACTTTTTTTCCTTTTAGATTTGGGTCTTGAAACAATTTTTAATAAATCCAAATGGGGGTATTCCGTTATTTACATGTAAATCTTAAATACATTTACTTAAATGGTTTACATGTAAATACTAAGTACAGGAGAGGAGAGAGAAGAAGCACATGAAGGATTTAAACATGATACGAGAAGCAAGAGGTATCGGGTACGCGTGGGTGCGCACCCTAAACGCACCCGACACACACCCATCAACGAAAATTGGGGTTTATTTTTAAAACAAATTGGGGTACGTACCCGCACCCCCATACCTGTCGGGTATGGGTACGGGAGCCCCAGGAGAGTACCTGTGCTTCCTAGACCACAACGACCAACTTTTGGCATCCGTCCGTTTGGTCCGACCGCTGATCCGAGCCATCCAGGAGTTTGACTTCAGATCTGCGAAAAGCAGTGTCTTCCATTCGACTTGACAAATAGATTAGAAGGTTGATTTCAGTTTTCGACACTGATCCTTATGGCTCCACCCTTTGTTCCATATTTTGATGGTTACGACGAAAGCTATTGGCAAGGCCACACTCACTATAGCTATTATGAGGATGCATGTCTACGGTGGATCTATGCTTTGGTGGCATATTATGGGTACTACGACTACGATGAACGCGCACCCATCTACCGACTCCGAAAAACTGTAAGAGGGCAAGCTCAGTCATTTTAGACACATGGTGACACAACGCCGTAACTGAGGCAAACCTCTGTCATAATTTTCTGAGAGCTTATGCACCAGTGCCCTTCTATCACTACGAGGTGAGGTTGGTACGTGAGGAGGCAGCTCGTCGTGAACGTGAAGTTGTAGCTCGTCGTGCACAAGAGGCCGAAATTGAAGCAGCGAAGGAATTTGTTAACACTAATGACAAGCCAGACACAGATGTTGCTATTGGTCCGACAGATGATATTGTGGATGAGTTCATTATAGAGGTTGAACCCATGATTATGTCAGATACTGAGTCCATGATGGCAGATACTGAGTCAGAGAAGTCAGATATAGAGATAGATAATCCAATGATTGATGCGGCCGACGTCGACGAGCATGATGATTCAGAAATTTCCCCAATACCAGTTGCTGAGTATCTAGAGAGACAGCTTAACACTTCCCCAGTTGAGGCAGATATTGTGGCTGAGCCACGTGCGATTGTTCCACTGATTGAGTCGACCAAGCATCCTCCTGAGTCAAAGCCGAGTGACCTGATTTCTAAGCCATTACCTGAGATGGATGATCGAGAGCATATTACGGAGGATTGCACTATCTTTGGGCCGATTGATCAGATTGTCGATCTTTGTGCCGACACAGAGGAGCTTGTTACGCAGATTGATCAGGAGGTCTTAGCATTTACAGAGATGGTTCAGTTGGACAAGATGAGACTACAAATGAGAGTATTATGGGGAAGTTTTGCCGAGGCTTGCTAGAGATTGACCTTGTAAAGCAGGGATTGATGCTACCCATGGCCATCACTCCAGTATAGGAGGAGTACGTTGCTATATTCCCAGCCACATTACTTGTCAGGAGAGGTTTGTTTCTTTATGGTTCTTCATGGATGATGTCTTCTCTATCACTACGCTCTCATTCCATACCACTTTCACAGACATCACGAGCGTTGCACGGCATTTCAGAGTTCGACGGATTACGACTCATACTACTTTAGTGGATTGTCTACGTATTTGATCCAGGTGGACTAGAACTCGAGGTCGAGTTCTTTTCAAGCGGGGGAGAATGATGCAGATTGTAGGCCAAATAAGTGGCGTATTTGCCCATTATGATTTATTTCCATATTATTTAGTTTCTAGGATTTTTATTTCCATGTTATTAGTTTTTAGGATTTTATTTTTCATGGAATGTTATTTCCATCGCATTGCCTGTATATAGGCCTCATTAAGAATTTTAACTTTGATGATTGTTGAATTGAATTGAATTGAGAGCTTCTTCCCCGGATTTCTTTCTTCCTCTTCTACTTCTCCCTAATTTTGTCTCTTCTTCTCCTTAAATTCCTCTATTCTTCTCTTCTTCTCTCCCCTTATTCTTCTATTCTCTTCTTTCCCTATTCCTCGTCTATTCTTCTCTTTCTCTTCGACTTTCCCCTAAATTCGTCTCTTCTATCTCTAATCTTCTCTTCTTCTTCTTAGTCCTCTTTCTTCTATTTCTCTTCCAAGTCCTACATCAAGCTGCTGGTTAACTTTATTCGTCAAAGTGAGACTCATAGCTAGAAGAATGAATGTGTTATGTTGTCTATTGATTTGTTATGAATGTTAATAACCTTATTGGTTTTCTTTTAATTTTTTCTCGTATCTCCTTGCCATGAATGATGGAATTCTAAATTTTGTGCTCATTCAATAATAAAACACATTGTTAGCTTTTGCACGTATCTCGTGTATGCGGTGGTAACGATTAAGATCTAAAAATATTAGAGAACATGACCGGAATACCAACCTAGATTTTTTCACATGAATTAGTGAGTTTCTTGGAGGCTCAGAAAACAGAGTTCATGACTAGGTTTGAAACCAATACAGATAGAAAAACTTGTTAATTTATAGTCAGACAATCCTTGAGATTTTGCTTCAGGTAAAAAAAAGGGCTCCCGTGCCTATACTTTAGAAGACATTAAATTGGAGGTTAGCCCAAATGGATGACAAGCATTCTAATAAATGCATGCACTCTAAATGGATATAACATAACAAAGAGTATACCATTAGATAGGCTAAAATATCTATCAGGGCAACATATTAGACGAAAAATAACAAAAAGGATTGGACAAAATTGTCACCGAAAAAATAATCACCGAAAGAACTAGAACGGGCCCGCAAAGACTGTTACAAACCTCAAGTAAAACCACCCATGTGTGTTTTAGTGCCAAAATGGTCCTTTCTAGCCTTAAGTACTTATCATACTTTGCATGTTACCATGTCCCACTTTGGCCCTGTTTGTTTCAGATTGTGATAACCGATTGTAACTCCAATACCTATTATTGCGCTAAAAATAAACGTAATTTTGAGCCCAATAATAGGTTTGGGGCCTACTATCAGTTGTCACAATCTGAAACAAACAGGGCATTCTTGTGTAGATTATAAAACAATGTGATTTTACAATCTTGTAAATTCCTTAGAGGATTGAACAGTGCTTTTTGATTTTTTTTCCCTATAAGTGTTGTGATGTGATGAACAGTCCATATTTTTCTTACAGAGAGAGCTCATATCATGTATTTGCAGGAGGAATCCCATATCAGTGGCAGCGGCGGTTATTTACATGATAACCCAGCTATCAGATGAAAAGAAACTTCTCAGAGGTTTATAATCTTTCTCCTTCATCTACTACTGTTGCATTGTTTGCCAGCATCACTACTTTAAGAACAATCTTTGAAAGTTTGATTGGGTTGTCGGTTCCGCTTAATCATTGATCTAGGCTTGGGACAAACTAAAGAGGCGACCCCCCCTCTGTTATTTTTTTTTTTTAAAGCTAGGAACTTGAAGAATTTGTAACATTAGATTGTGCTAGGTTGTTAAACCCAATTAAATAAATTGAATAACTTACGGAGTTTTATCATTCAAAAATATGCTCGACTGAGTTTTGGATCAACTGATAATTGGGTTGTCATTGGTCAAATGAGTTACCGATTTTTTAAACCTTGCATTCTTAGATGAGGATTGCACTGTTGCAGATATTTCACTTGCAACTGGAGTTGCAGAAGGGACGATCTGGAACTCCTATAAGGATCTCTATCCCTATGCTTCAAGACTGATACCAAGTTCGTTTGCAACGGAAGAAGACCTCAGGAATCTGTGCACTCCTTAATAAATGAAATTTTGTAGATATATAACCCCTTCTGAACGAGAAAGCCGCCCCTCAAGGGAAGGGGCTATGGAAGAATGAAATTCTGACTTTGAGACTATATCTGCATTGAATATGTTATTTTACTTTGATCAACAGACTTACTGATTTCCAAATAATGTCTTGCAGAACAGATTTGAAAATTGGAGTTTTTTGCATTGTGTTAGCTGATTTGGAAATCTAAGGATCTGATCCAGTTCAAAATATCAACTAAATCCAAATCCAAAACTTGTGGGTATCCAAACGTAGCCTAATTGAATTGGACCTATAAAAGAAAGAAGGAAAAGGTCGATATATATATATATATATATATATATATATATATATATATATGATTTATATGACAGTTTTATTATTTATTTGTTTTTAATTTAAATTTCTTAGGAAAATTCAACAAAAAAAATCTTGAAGAAGAGAGAAGGGGGATGGTATAGCCATCAACAAATTTAGGCCCTTCCACTACAAAATTCTATGGTTCACACCATGTAATGTGTGCACTAAATATGAAAACGTCATGTACCTTTTCAATCTTAGCAAGTAGGACAACAGAATTTCTTTTGATCCCACAAAAAATTGTCATTTTTCATCCTTCGATTCAATTGATTTGAGAGGGCTTGAAATCTTGGGGTTTTTGTCCGAATCAAAGAAAACTAGACCCTTTTCTTCTCGCAGATCCCATGGAATTTACCTCTTGGTTACCAATTTTAAGCATAGCATAATTGAGGTCTAGTTAACAGCTCACTTAGGTCTCTTTTAAAAAATAAGAATAGCACAGCTGCTGTTGGATCAAATATCAAGGATGGGATGGGATGGTGAGTACGAGTTTGTACGCCATTTTGTCATAACCAAAAATTGTGGAAGAAGAGGCCCCCTTCGAAAGGATAATGCGCCCCCCTTTTAATGCGAATTGTGGGCACGTCAAATCACGTAAAAAGTGGGGCGCATTATCCTACAAGGGGAGCGAAAAAAATCATCGCCCCAGTTTTATGGTGTTTATAGGAATTACCGTCTTTACATAAAATTACGAGTTAAACCCCAAATATTCATCTCAAACCAGTACATTCAAATCAAAACTTGCCGAAATCCCAAGGTCAAATTAGTCATTTCTCCACCCACTCCCAAACCCTAACTCTATAAAAACCCTAGACTCTAACATTACAATCTCCTCTCCCCTCTTCTCCCGAACCCTAACTCCCCGAACCCTAATTCCTACAACGATGCCGCCCAAATTCGACCCATCCCAAGTCATCGACGTCTACGTCCGAGTAACCGGCGGCGAAGTCGGAGCGGCCTCCTCACTCGCTCCAAAAATCGGACCACTCGGTCTCTCTCCAAAGAAAATCGGTGAAGATATCGCAAAAGAAACAGCAAAAGACTGGAAAGGTCTCCGAGTCACCGTAAAACTCACCGTTCAAAATCGTCAGGCGAAAGTCGCGGTCGTTCCCTCGGCCTCGGCTCTGGTGATCAAGGCTCTGAAAGAGCCAGAGCGAGATCGGAAAAAGACGAAGAATATTAAACATTCTGGAAATATATCTCTTGATGATGTGATTGAGATTGCGAGGATTATGAAGCCGAGATCGATGGCGAAGGATCTGAGTGGGACGGTTAAGGAGATACTCGGGACTTGTGTTTCTGTGGGGTGTACTGTTGATGGGAAAGATCCGAAGGATTTGCAGAAGGAGATTTCGGATGGTGATGTTGAAGTTCCTACTGAGTGAGGAGGAGGACTTGATTGAGGGTGAGGGTTTTTAGATCTATTCGTGTTATGAATTTCTGTTTTTGTTATTGTTTTGTTAGGATTTTGTTTTTTTAATTTGGTTTAGTATGTTTTTCAAGCATTTTGCGGTTTTGGGATATTTCGTAAAGGACTCCAGAAATGTGAGCTTAGTGTTAAAGTTTGGAAGTCATCTGAATTATAACTTGGATTCTTAATCTGCTTTGACATATGATCTTTTGTTTTATTCCTCTTTTTTTAGGTTTCAGATTTTGACAACCAATTGTGCTTCCAAAACCTATTATGGGACTCAAATTTACATTTAAATTTGATTCCGATAACAGGTTTGAGGCTGATAATCAGTCGCCACGATGTCAAACGAACAGGGTGTTAAGAATTTGTTTTGTGTGGAATTCTGAATTATTGAATAATAATCGGGATGTATGATTAGTTAGTAGTATATTTTGAGTAACATTGAGAATGTATGGGTAGTTGTATGTTTTGGTTGCCGGAATTTGGTTTCTTACTATCTTTTCACATTGTATTTAGTGTTTACTATCTTGTATGTTGCAGCTGTGCTTCTTCCTTTAACCTGGGGTGTGTGCATTCAGATTATATATTTTTATGCTCTCATATAATTTGAAGTCAGATATGTGATATTATTGTTGGAGTGCAACCATAGGCTTAGCTATGAGACATCAGGTTAATGCCGGTGTGTTTTGAATTCATGAACTACTATCTTTTGTATCATACATTTATACACTTCTTTATTCTTCCGGTACTGCTGTATGGATTCAATTACTTGCTGCTACATGTCTGCACGAACATGGTTTGTCATCTATTCCGTGTGTGAGGCAATCTCTAGTGCATTCTTGAACTTGGGTTCAGATGTACTGTCCAACCAAGAGCCAAGAACACAATCTTTGCTGGTTGATTGATGGGGTTAGAAATTTGGGAAGTTGCCAATATACATATCTTCTTTTTAACCCTACCCTTTCTGCGAGGCATCCATTTCCAGCTAGTTCTTTCTTTCTACCGTCTTTCTTTTTGTTGCTCAACATTTGTGACACAAGTATCTTTCTATGTTTATCCTCACTTTTTTGATACACTACATCCTTTGGTTTGGGTTGGTCCATGGGTTCTTTGTTTCTGCTGCCTTCCTTTCTAGCACTTTACATTTATGAGATTAGTAACCTTCCTAGGGTACCCTTGTTTTTATATGAACTATACTCCCAATATAACTGGATTTTGACATTAGATATTCATATTAGGAGAGGTATGAGAAATTCATATTAGGAGAGGTTGACTTGAATTGCTATATTGATGTGTTTGTGAAGATTAGATAACAGTACATATTGATTGGTGGAGACCTTTTGATCATTTAACAGCTGGTTGTATTAGATGACCAGGACATGTGGAATTCAATGAGAATATTTAAAAACTGTTTTTGTTATACCAGGTGGAAAACATCTGCTTCTACCTGGCAATCACTTTTTGTGGAAAGTAGGGTCAAATTATGTGGACATTAATAGACAATCTTTTGAATGTTTAGCATCTTGGGCATTGATGGACGAACACTTGGAATTGTATCTTTCATGGGCATAGGCATATTGTATACTATTCAATGGCATGGATGGGTATTGCTATGTATTGTCATGCTTAAGAAAGGGAGAACTAGTAATGCCATAATCCTCCATTAGAGCATGGCAAGCATGATTGTTTTGCAAACTTTACAAATGGTCACAGTTGAAAGGTTGCCATTTGGTTGTAGAGGTTTTAAATTGCCAAGTCTTCCTTTGTAATATGTATGATCCCATTCAAGGTTTTAAATGTCGGTTTCGGTGGAAATTTCAGCCGAAATCATATAAAATTTTGACAAAAAATTCGGTTTTCTCAAAATTTCCACCGAAAAGTACAAAATTATGGTGAAAATTTTGGCATTTCGGTAGAAATTTTGTAAATAAGGGTGAAAAACAAAATTTCGGTTAAAATTTCGGGCGAAATTTCGTGGAAATCATGTAGAGATCCGATTCAATGTAATTTCAGTTTTGGTCCAAACCGAAACAGAAATATTTTGGCTGAAATTTAAAACTATGATCCCATTTGGTCTTGACTTCTCTAGCAATGCTTGCAGGACCTTACCTCATTTTATATTGTGGTTCTATTGATGTTTCGATTTATTTATTGCCACCAATTTTGTATTATAGTAAATTTTATATTGCACTTTAAAACCCTCTCTCATGGTGCTAGACGTCGAGGAGTGAAGGTATGATGAATCATGTGGAGGGACAACTTAATACTAGACTTTTTGATAGTTTGATTGGTTGATGCAATAGCTTCTTGAATTGGGCCAATATTAGGTTAGAAATCCTTGAAGGCTTAAAAATAAATAGAGAAGAAGAATAAGAAAGTAATTTGACAAGAAGAAAAAGAATAGAAAATCAACAAAGAAGAGAAGAAGAAAACTGAGAAGAGAAGAAGAGAATATCAATTCTTACAGTAAATTCCTCTACTTTCTCCCCCTTTGTTTTTCTTTTTGTTCTTATCTAATTCTAAATATTGTGGGGCTTTTTTCATTTTTGGTGCTCTAAGGATTCTTCATTTTTTGTGCTTTATGGATTCTTCTACAAGTTTTTCCAAGTTATTTGGACTTCTAGCATTTTGACCCAACTTTTAACCTAAACCCTAAACCTCTCTTCGATGTTTCTTACCAGTGAGAGTAGTTTCATGTTAGGATTTCAAGAAGAGCTAGACAGAGTATAATAAAGCTTCAATTCATATATTGGCTTTTATCAGCTGTAGAAGAATCAGAGGTAGAGAGCCATATAGTGATGCTTTTCTTGCTAGACATATGTGCGACTTGCACCAATAGACAATTTATTACAGGATGTTAGTCTCTACTATTTGACCTTACATTGAAGTATCGAATGAGAAGAAGGTTACATGCGTTCTGTAAGAGACTTGATGAGGATCATGTTGACATGATGACTTTCCTCCTTTGAAAGATTATGTTGAGAAAGTCATATGAGGGTTGTGCCTGATGACACTCAATATGACACTCAGAATGAGCTTGATGATTCTTCATCTTAGTATACAGAAAACCTTATACAGAAAGAATTTTCAATAAAAATGTACCATAGAAAAACTTGTACAACGAAAAATTCACGTTTAAAAAAAACAAATGACAGAGCAAAGAAACAATTGTAGTGTACAAAAAACTTCCTTAAAACAACACTTATAGCTTCTTAATATGATCATCGGTAGAAGGAACTTGGTCATGTCATCCCGAGTGTCATCAGGCCCCATACAAACCTCATTTCATCCTGATCACCATCAAGTCTCTTACAGATTCATGTAATTAAGTCTCTTTCAGAACTCATGTAACCTTCTCATCAGATACTTGAATGCAAGGTCAAATGGTAGAGACCAAAATCCTGTAATAAACTGTCTAGCGTGAGTCGCACATATGTTTAGCATTTCTTCGTAGAGATATAGAAGCCTCTCCAAGAAAAGCATCACTATATGTTTATCTACCTTTGATTCTTCCACATCTGATAAAAACCAATGTATGAATTGAAGCTTTATATATATTCTGTCTAGTTCTTCTTGAAATCCTAATATGAAACGACTCTCACTGGTATGAAACATCGAAGAGAGGTTTATGGTAAAAGTTGCGTTAAAATGCTAGAAGTTCAGAAAATTTAGAAAAACTTGTAGAAGAATCCTTAAAATACAAATAATGAAGAGAGCCCTACAATACCTAGAATTAGATAAGAACAAAAAGAATAAAATAGAGGGAGAGAGATGAGAGAGATTTACCGTAAGAATTGATATTTTCTTTTTCTCTTCTCAGTTTTCTTCTTCCATTCTCTGTTGATTTTTTTTCTTCTTCTTGTCTAATTACCTCTTCCTCTTCTTCTTTTGTGTAGCAAGTAGGTTTTTTGTATTAGTTTTGTGGATCTCGAGGTTAGGTGATATGCCCCCCTCTTCGTTCTCTTTTGTCATATCATTAAAATTTAAGGTTCTGGCCTGGGGGGTTCATAGATAAATTCCGGTTTGAAAAAAGGTAATCATTTTGATCGTAATGCACTGGAAGGCAAAACATTTATGTTTGATGGATTGGAGGAGAGGCTCGTTTGATCCCTAGAATATGGTGATTATGGAGTTCAACTTGAGGAGGACTTTCTCATGGAAGATGACATGTAGAAATCTTCTTAAAATGGCTCACTAGTACTGATGGAAGGGAAGCTAAAGGACTAGGTTGCTAAGCTTTTGCAAGATTTGGGGTTTTGAAATGGAGGCAGATTGGAATATGAGGGAAAATATGAATGATAAATTGAAACGAAGGTTTCCCCAGGTTGATCGAGATCAATCGCTCCTTCCTCGTCGGTGCTAGACGTCGTGGAGTGAAGGTAGGGTGAGTCAAGTGAAGGTACAACTTAATGCAAGGATTTTTGACAGGTTGATTGGTTGATGCAATAACTTCTTGAATCAGGCTAATTATTGGTCGATAATCCTTGAAATAAGGCTCAATATCGCGAAGAATATATTACTTGTTAAAGAAAAGCTAGGAGCGTGCCAAAGAGCGAATGAGGTCTCTTAAAATAAGGTTCAATATCGCGAAGAAGATATTACTTGTTAAAAAAAAGTATGAATTAGATGGTTCACTTGAGAAATTCTATATGAGAACGGTAATCATTTTGACCGTACTGCAAAAAAAGAACTTGCTGATTGCTAAAATGGTTGGAGAACATGTTACTGTCCGACACTTGGCATAAATTGAAATTTGTTATAAATGTTTTTGTCAATCGAAGTTTTGGGTGAACACCCTTTTGAGGATGCATACAAGGACAAGAAATCATGTGCTTGATATAATAAGATAGTGTCTTTTGTCAATGTAGGAGGTTCTAGAGGCTTGTATCACTAATTGAAGACAAAGAAGCAAAATGCTTATCATCTTAGAGTTTCGAGTGATATTACCATGAATCTCACTTCAATGTTTTGATTTAAATGATTATCCAGGTTATGTACTTGGAGATGGAAGATGGGTGCGTGGAGTTGAAGAAGGATGGATACATCAAATTCTCAGTGTGCTAGTGAAGGGATTGTAGATCTCTTTGATTTATGGAATGTGCATACTAGGCAAGGTGTGATGGCTACAACAAATTTTTATTTAAGCAGAATGGAAACATGAACATGGGGAGTAGTAGTATGGTAAGGATCATCACTCAAACTAATGAGAGGTGGCGATATCTTTCATGTAGGGAAACTGCAGATATCTTTGATGTATAGAATGCGTGTCCTTGGCAAGGTGATGGCTACAACAAATTTTTATAGAAAACACTTAGAAAACGGGATTCCATTTGGAAAATAACTAGGGGATAGACATGACCATTGATTTGACCTTTTTAATGGTGTATTTATTATTTTTATGGGGATTTGAACCCCTTCCTTTACCTTTTAGTGGATGTGGCTCCATTGATTGATGCCCCCCGTTTTTTTTCCCAAAACGGATACCCGTTTTCCTAGCAAATCTCAAATTTTATTCAAGCAGAATGGAAAGATGAAAATGGGGAGTAGTTAGTATGGTAAGGATCATCACGCGAACTAATGAGAGGTGGTGATGTCTTTGGTGTATGGTAACTGTAGATATCTTTGATGTATGGAATGTGTATGCTTGACCATAGTTACCAGGGTGGGAAACGAAATGTGAAATGGAAACGGGAAATGTGTGGAAAAAAATATAGGGGAAACGAGGAACGAGAAAACGAGAAAATCGTATGAGAAACGTCTTAGGATAATAAGGAAACACATTTGAAGCGTTTCAGAAATGATAGATAAAACACACATGAAACACACATGAAAATCTTATGAGAAACATCTTACAATATATGCTTTTGTTTTCTTTTTTTAATTTCTATTTCACAATTTTTTATGTATTTTTTCCAAAATGATTTTTGTAAGTTCCACACATGTTTCCTACACGTTTCACATGTGTTTTTCTACGAGTGTTGCATACGTTTATCACGCGTTTTACACATGAATTACATAAGTTTCTCATATGTTTCCCATGCGTTTCGGAAACATTTCTCCAAATTTTTTATCATGTTTCGGAAACGTTTCCGAAACGCGTTTCCCATGTTTTAGGGGAAACGAGTTTCCCACTCGCGAGAAATGCATTTTAGGGGAAACGTGTTTCCCACCTGCGCAAGGAGTTTCCGGCAACTATGTGTTTGCCAAGGTGGAGAGGGGTGATGAAGAAATATCGACTGACCACATTCCTAAGTACCCTCATGGGAAAACTGTAGATATCTTTGACATATGGAATGCGCATGCTTGACAAGGTGATAGCTACAACCTTTGTAGACGTATGTGTAAGGATCTTTGTGCAAAATAATGAATAATTATATGAATGGTTTGTGCAAATTACCTTTGGAAAAAAAATAATGGTTTGTGCAAATTCAGTCTGCAGCCTCAAGAATTTTACAACCGTTAGGTTAGGGAAAGAGTCATAAAAGAGATTGAGAACGCGTCTTGGTTAATAATGCAGTTCATGCTGGCGTGAGCAATGGGGTCAATAAGCGAGTTGAAATCAAAAATTGAGGGGATCGTTAGTTTTTTATTTATTTTTATTTCCTTCTAATGGTATTTTTTTTAATTATTTGCGATACATGTGTTGGAGACCGGTCTTGAGCGGTTTCTATCCTTGTTTTTTTCACTTAGTCACTCATTATTGAAGGACCTATTTATAGTTTCCGAGTTTTCCTTTGAAGCAATATACCTTCAAAGCCTATAGTATTTTCCTTTATTCTAGATTACGATACAGTACTTGGTTCTATTATTGTTTCAATTTATATTTGTGCTGCACCTTTCATCTTCAAATCAGTAGAGGGACATGTGTTCAAGTCCAATTGTTCCCTGCTTATTGTTTCATTTTTTTACACGGGCAAGCCTTCATGTCCCAAATCTGCCATCATGCAACAGTCCTTTCTTCACTTCTCTTACCATGGCAAGTAAACAATTTTATTTTTCTTGTCTAAATCTCCCACACGTGTCTATCTGTCCTCTTTGTTTTTTATTTTGAGTTTGAGTTTTTGATTTTTATGAGCCCTATTCTTGTTGATTTGACTGGTTGAGGGCTTTTGATGTGGGATTTGGACTTAACCTGAATATTTTCGGTCGAATTCAGTAGTATTGTGTAGAGAAACTATCTTGGATGTTCAAGTTGGAACCAGGTTGATAATTTGATTGGAAGCGACTTGCCACTAGCTAACACGGTTGAAAACAGAATAGAGGGAAAATTTAATATGGACTAGAACAAAGAAAATCAAAATTTTTGATGGCTTGTGTTTTTGCCATGAATTGTCAGTAAGCAGCCGTTCTATTTTGTGATGAAGTTGTGACATTTGTTTTGAAGAGAAATATAGATAACCATTTCAAAAGGGAGAAGAAAAATATAGGTACCATTGTCCATTGGTATGGAAATATATTCTTCGATGATGCAAAGTGCCATAGTTTGGCACTTACGGAACGAAAGAAGTAATAGAAATTTCGAGGACAAGAAGCAAGGCCGACCTTTTCCATAGCGTTAAAACTGCTCCATCATATTGTGTCGGGAAATACTACAAAGATTGGAAGACAAGACTGTTATAGAAAAAATGGCAAAAGTCCAAAGTGACACTGAAGTGGTTTCTGCCTCGTTTGGGATGGATTAAATTGAACTTTTTTGACGGAAGTATAAAAGGAAACCTTGGAAGATTCGGCATAGGAGTTCTATCTTTACTCGGGACCAGTTGGAGATTGTGACACCAACGAGGCGGATGCAGGAGTGTAATTATGGGGCTTGAGATGGTACGAGGAAAATGAGTCGGGACCTTTGGTCATCCAAGGGGACTCGTTAAATGGGATAGCTTGGGCTACCAACAAGGCGACTGGTCAATGGCATAGAGCAAAAATCATTGATGAGGTAAGCAATAATTGTTTTTGATGATATAGGGTATTCCCACCCCATTTTAGGGCGGGACTAATCCCTACAGATGAGGTAAGCAGTATTGTGAAGCTGATCTTGCCTAAGTTTCAACATATGAGACATTAGGCCAAGGAGGAATCTGACAAAATAGCCAAAGATGGGGTGGACATGGTGGAATACTCAGATTGTATGGTGTTGGATTTCGGCACTGCTTCGGAGCTACAACCTGCGGTGCTGTCGGCGTAACATAGGAAAGGGCCCTCTTCATAAATCTTCTCTTCTCGAAAAATGAAAAGCATCACATGTGAGATTACAACCTTTGCTTTCTGGCAGTTGTGAGATGAAAGATTGTCGTGTGCTGGGATCTACACTCTATCCAACAGGGTGTCATTCAAATGAGGCGGAAGTGAGAGCTCTTCTTTGCAGTTTAAGAATATTTACATCATCAAAGATGTGCAATCTCTTGGTTGAAGGGGGGGCTTTTGTCAACATCATTCATCGGCTCAAAAGGATTTCTTAGGACTCGCAATTAGTGGGTATAAACATGGAAATATTCAATTTGAGAGAATTTTTTTTTTTTTTTTTTGAGGCAATTTTAGAGATATATCCCCATCTTTTATGCACAGACCAAGATTAGCAAACAATATGACAGATACATTGGCAAAAGGAGTGAAAAGAGAGGCTTTCATAAACTGGTTTGTCCTAGTTTGAATTGCTTTGAACGGCAACTTGGGCTCCATACGAGTATCTGCCCTGCTGTTATGGTGGTCGTGGTGGTGGACGCCTATTTGACTAAGTTGATTTTTTAGAATTCTGGTGTAGCTTTTACCTTAAAATCTAGTCATTTTTGGGTTGATTCCAGTTCACTTTTTTAGAAAAACTTCAATCCGACCTGCTGTTCCGGTGGTGGTGGTCGTGGGTGCATATTCCGTTCCCATATTTTATTGGGAGTGAACTCCCCTCCCAATTGATGAAATATGCATTTTCTCGGCTTGAAGGCTTATCATTCCAAAAAAAAAAAAAGTTTTTAAGGCTTAGGAGTGGAGGTAAGTTGAATAAAATGTCTTGTGATTTGTCATACCAACCTTAGAATCTGCCTGTTTTAGTATGGGAAGGATTGATCTTGTAATGCTAAACCTATTGGTGGAATGCAAATGATTTTCAGTGTTATTATGGTTTGTCTGGTTGTATGTTATTTGGATGTTGTTCTAAGCATATTTCTCTTTTGAATATATACCTGAACAATCAATTTATTCAAAGAGCCTTCTTGTTATTTGGTTAAGACCATTCATTTAAATCCATTCAAAGAGCTTCATTTAGTTGTTTTTTTTTTTGGTGAAATCCTGAAAAATCATAGAAACATACGCAATTGATATATTTTTAGTACGAAACTTAAAAAATTTCTAGGAAAATCACAAATACACATTTCGAAACCATAACGTAAGCAAGACAGCTAGTACATAATACATGATGGTTTAATAACATTGAACACCTAATGGTATGCATTGTTTTGTCTAATAATTCAGTAGAGGCCACAATTTACATGAATTCAAGGGTCCCCTTGAGGTCAGCGTCCCGTAATATTTATCATAATACCTGTACTATATTTTACATGCAATTCATATAAATAATTATGTAAAAATATATTATACTACCAATGCTCTTATAGTCTTGGTTTTGGTATGCTATTTTGTTGTGGATAGTTTTGTGTCAGATGATTTCTATTTCTTTAATTTGTCGCGGTGAATTTAGACTGATCTTTCTGTGTTCACTGTTCATTTAGCGTCCATAAATTAAAGGTGTCTAATTATCTGATTAGAGTGAAATTTGGGGCATGGCCCTGTCTATAGCAAGGCCGTAAGGATAGATGGTTTGGATCATTCAACGAGTGAGCCCTAACACTTATTTTTTTAGTGGCAAAATCTGACTGACGGATGGGCCTTTATGAGCTTTCTAGACCTATTTGGTTTATTAGTTTATTTAAGTTATATGTAGACCTTAGTATTTATTTTAAAAGCTTCATTGTCATCTTTAGCTGAAAAAGATTCCACTTCTTATGGGGTCTCAAATATAGAAAAAGCTCTCTGGTGTTTGTTTGATGTTAGCTTTGTGGGGAATTTTAAATCAAAGAGAGGAGTGCGATTATCTTAATAAAGGAATACTGAAATCTTTAAAAAAAAAAAGACCTTAGCATTTATTTTATTTGCTTTCACAATATTTATCAGTAGAAGTATTTCTCATATTAGAAGATGGAGATGACAAAAAGGGGGAGTGGAATGACTAGAAAAGGAGATGGAAATACCACGCATTTGATACTGGTAGGAGAAGAACCCGACTCGGTATCTTTTAAAAAGAGAGGAAGCAGAACCAAGTCAAGATGATACGGATCTATCCCTTCTTGCAAATTCCAAGTTTTAAATGAAATGAGCGGATAGGATCAACCTCTTCCAATGTTGTAAACTGAACCTAACGGGTTCGACCCTAGTTTTGCTCGACTTGGGTTGGCATTTCCTCGCGTTGGGTTGGATTAGGGTTGGGAAAGGCCAGCTCGATTTAGTTTTGGTTTGGGTTAGGTTGAAGCCTTGTCGACCCATCCCAAATCTGACCTCCGTCTTCTAATATTATTGTGATTTTTTTTATGATTATGCTGTTTTCTTGTATTTTTCGGTTTGGCCCTAGGTGAACCCAAACACAACCCGATTTGGAAAAAAAAGGATAGATGGGTTAGGTTAGGGTTGAGAGATTTAGAGGCAGGTTGGGTTAGGGTTGATCATCCTCGACCCTATTGTCGGGTAGGGTTGAGGGAATGCTATCTCGGGTTGGGCTAGGGTTGACCTCAACCCGATCCAACCTGATCCCAAGTTGCACCTCTATGTTTTAGTTCATGATATTTTTATTTTTTTGGTCATAACTCAATTCCAATTACCTGTTTTGTCAGAATATACCAGTGGTAGTGGGTAATTGCAAATGATGCTGAAACTATGCTTCTCTACAAATTTTGATTTATTAGGTGGTTCTTTGCAAATAAGGCGGACCGAAGCCTTGAAAAGCTGTCTATCCCCAATGTGTAGGGATTTACAATTTTGTCCCTCTTGGAATAACTAGAATGGAAACAAGAAACAAGGGATACTTTTTCTCGGAATATTTACGAAAAGAAGTCCAACTCCTTTCCATTGTGTTAGATTATCCCACTTGTAGTATATATGGTTTGGTGAAATGGGATACTTGAAATTCAACATGTCCCTTGTTTTTTTTTTCCTTCCTGAGGAATAAATGAGAAATGATCTTTTTACCATAAGGAAATGGTAATGAAAAATTGGCACCCCCTGTAGGATAATTCACACCCCAGTAAGGTCAAAAAGGTGTTAAAGTCTGCCAGGTGGTGCGAATTATTCTACAGGTGGTGCGAATTATTCTACAGGTGGTGCGAATTTATCTTCGCCCTAAAGAAATTATGAATTCTTTTTCTTAGCCACAAATATAGATTTTTACTGATCAGGAAGGCTAATAGCTATAGGCCATGATATTACCACTTGGATGTGGAACTTACATGCCGAGGCTCCTGATTTTAATAGTGATACTAGTTATTTGGATGATTACTCTGAAGTGCGGTTATAAATTTCATTTTAACAGCGGAATTGCATAAACCAAAATCAGTATACTATATTAGTATAGTATTGTGTAATTATACATATGATATGAAAAGTGGTGCGTAAATTATGTATAAATATTTATATAAATTACATATGAAGTTTGGTATGTACTAAATTATTAGATTTTCCATGTCATTGGATGTCCAATATGAATGGTTGTCTTGCTTGTATAATGGTTTCTAAGTATCTATTTGTACTTATTCTAGTATTTTCCTAAGTTTTATCTTTAAATTTTAATCCTTAACATATATGTTTTCATTTGTTTTCGTGATTTTACAGCATTTACACCGAAATTTTCTTCTTAAACCAAAACGTCTACATTTCCATGTTGATGGAAACTGAAATTGAAATTTAAAATCTTGCTCTTAAGCATGGTTTGAAATTTCGACAGAAATCCGAAATGGTCGTTTTCCCCTGAAATTTCGTTCCAAAATTTAACCGAAAGTTCAAAATTTCATTTTCCCCTGAAATCCCGTTCCGAAATTTAATGAATATCCCAAAAAAAATCTGGATTTTATCCCTTATTTAATATTATCACGAAATTTTGGCCGAGTTAAGGTATCTTTTAAATTGATTTCGTTGGATATCGCCCGATGAGATCAATTGATGGCTATTTTTCTCGTGTAGAATTTTGACCGAAATTTCCGGATAATAATTAAATAATTATCAAAAATTTCGATTTTGGGGGGAAATCCTTAATTTTTGGACGAAATTTCGGGATAAATGAAATTTTGGCCGAAAAAACTATGTTTCGGGTATTACTATTTTGGTTTCGGTAGCAAAACCTGAAATTTCGGATTTCGGTTGAAATGTAAAACCATGCTCTAGTACGCAGTGCTCATTCCACTTTTAATCTGGTAGTTTTGTCTCACATCAACCGTGACTAATTGCATCGCCGAAAATCAGCCTTTTATTGTTTTGTGAAGAGCTGAGATAAATTCCACTAATAAACAAGTTTTTTAAATCTCAGCCCTTAACACAAAAGGCTGATTTTTGGGCGACCCAACGGAGGTGAAATAGTCTACGTTTGCCATCCATATATTTCTAGCTTAAGATATGTAATTTATTTGTATCAAATAACAACTCTTCACAGCTCCTCTGCAAAGGCGGCAGTTATCAATAGGCTCTAGCAGCTTTAAGAAAAGGAATTTTCAAAGCAGATGTATTGAAAATATGAGAGTAATAGAAAAGGTTCCATCTCTACCATAGCTTCATTATCATCCTTAGCTTAAAAAGATTCCACTTCTTATGTGGTCTCAAATATAGAAAAAGCTCTCTGGTGTTTGTTTGATGTAGCTTGGTGGGGAATTTTAAATCAAAGAGAGGAGTGCGAATGTGCGATTATCTTAATATAGGAAAACTGTTATCATCTCCAATGATAACATAGATGATGTCAATAATGAGGCTGGCTATACCAATTTGTTAACATTTTAAATAAGTCATTTTCTACAGACCTGACTTGAAAATTGAGGTGGAGAGAATCAGGCTAACTTTCCCTTATGTCGGCAAGTCTGATTTTCTTACTATTTTAATGCTTCTGAATGCAACCCTCTTCTCATTTTCATCATGCAATCGATATTGACGCTTTCAGGAATCGAGGATGGGTGTATTTTGAGGAAAAGGGTGCCCATATCAGCTTGGCAAGATCAATAGACCTTGGCTGCTTAGACTCTGTTTATTTTGGATCTTGATAACCGATTGCAGCCCGAAACCGATTATTGGACTCAAAATTGATTCACAATCGGTTCACGAAATCCAAGATAAACAGGGCCTTAGGTTCACGAAGTAGCCTTTGGCGAAGGTGGCTAGCAAATCCCTATAAAAAAAAAACAAAAATCTTAAAATTAAAAAAAAAACAAAATTTCATTAAAAAAAACGGGTGACCCGCAGGCCCACACTTAGTGACCCGTAAATTTTCTAACCCGTTTTTAAATGGAGCCGTACGGGTTGTGTCAAACCCGGCCCGGCCCACCCCCTCTTAATTTTTTAATAACCACAGATATCTTTCCTTTTCGTACATTTATGAGGCCGGTCTTATTTTTTTCATAAGCACAGATATCTTTTCTTTTCGTACATTTATGAGGCCGGTCTTATTTTTCTCATAAGCACAGATATCTTTCCTTTTCGTACATTTATTTCAGTACTTATCTTTCAATCTTTTCTCGAGTAAATGACGAGAATACCCTTACACTAGATAGACATTCCCCTCATACCCTAATTATAGAGGATGACATAAACAAGAAATTTATTCTGACAGGTTCGTTTGAAATCTACCTTCATTTGAATATGTTATCTGGCTTAAATAAGTAGTGTCGTGGTTTGAGGCTTATTAGCGTGAGTTTTCTGCTATTGGAATTTGGCTCTACTACCTAGGAAGAAAGTAGGTCTAATGCAGTAGAGGGACAGGGGAGAAAATGTGTGTGTGTGTGTGTTTTTTTTTTTCCCGTGAGTTTCTTTGGAAAGAGTAGATTTTGTTTTCTTATTACAAATCCTGATTAAGAAGGGAAAGGACTGCTATTTGAGGCTTTGTTAATATAATTGCAATCATTGTATTTTATTTTCCCCGTAGTGGAAGGTTGTGTTCTTGCCGAGGACATACCGACATAGGCATCTTGGCCGAACCACATAAAAATCTTGATTTATTTATCTTGTAGTTTGAAGATTTTTATTATTTCGTTTATTTGTGTGCTATCCAATCTGATTTTGCCCTACAATTTCTCAACAAGTGGCATCAGAACCGTGGTTAAAGCAATCGTCGGTTAGGTCACAACTGGAGTGATCACGGTTGTTGTTGTCAGATCACGGTTAAAGTGATCTTCAAAGATACAAAGACTGATAGAGAGATTCTCATTTGAGATGCACTTCTGCATGGGGATATTTATCATATAAATGCTTCTCTACCATTTCGGAATGTTATTGTATCAATCAAAAATTAATTAGATCGATCTGTGTGTAGAAAGATGTTTCCTATTAGTCTTTCTTTGGGTTCGGGAAAGTTGCCTTATTTCCCACCACTCATCTTTCCTCTTTAGATTAGGAAAGTTGTTTGCTTGGGTGGGAAGGGAAAAAGCAAAGGCTAAAAAGGAAAGTGGTTTCTTTTTTTGGTCTTTGGTAAAGCTTATAAAAGGAGCATTGGCTCTCTTTGTGAGTGTGTGGAAATGTGAGAGAGAGAAGGGGGAGAGAAAAGAAGAAAGAGAGGAGAGAAAGAGAGTTTGTTGTTGGGTTCTTTTTTTTCTTCTTGGATTTTCTCTTAGGGTTTTCTCTTGGGCACCGTCTTGGGTTGAGAAGCAAGGAAAGGGTTGTGGGTTTTGGCTTAAGTCCACTGTAATCCTTGTATATTGTTTTCTCATAGTGGAATATCGTGTTTCTCGCTCGTGAAAGTAGGCTTGGCCGAACCACATAAAATCTTGGCGTTCATATTGTGGTTTGTTTTGCTTGTATTTATTTTTTCTTTTCATTAATTTGTGCACAATCGGATTGGATTTGCCGAGTGGATTTTATCAAAACCTGTAAAGTCGATTTATACCGGGTTCAACATTGATATTTTTGACAGAAAGTGTAATTTCATTCTATTACTGATGAGGGTGAAAGACACATTTTTCAACAAGGTCTGGCTAAGGTGCTATGTTTAACACTATGGAAGAAGAATCGGTGCTTAGGTAATGAGATAAGTTGGAAAAGCTTTACATGTAAAATAGTTTGGCCAACCAATTGTATCTGGATCGGTAGTTGCACGAGTTAAATATGCACGTAGATAGAATTGTTTTAGAACGCATGAATGTGCTCAAAGGGTTTGGGGATCAACTCTACAAGGTAGAAGAAAAGTTGAAAGAAAAATATAATGCTCCTATACTAATTGACGACTCTATTCCATGGTAAAGAAATGGTAAGGTTAAAAAAGATCACGTCTTTACACTTATAAGATGCAGAAGAAACACGTTCCTAATAGGAGTCAAGAGCATATATAGTTAGTTCATTATGGGAATCAAAGAGGAAAGTCATCTAATAGTGGAAAAGACATCTCAAGATACAGGGGTCCACAAAAACAGGTGTAGTATTATAATTGCAAAGGAGTGCAATTACATCAGGCGGGATTGTCCACAGTGAGCTAAGAAGTCAAATGAGTGCAATTACATTAGGCGGGATTGTCCATAGTGAACTAAGAAGTCAGATAATGGTGCTGCAAATCTGGTGGTGGTAACCACAAATGAGGAGAGTGAAATGTTTTGAGATTTTCTCACAACCTCCGAAAGTAATCATACTTTTCCTCTTGATAAGTAAATTCTAGATTAGGGATTCTCTGGTCGTGTATGTTCCATGAGAGATAATTTTAATGCCTTCCAAGATATAAGAGTAGTTGTAGTGTTCTTAGGTGATGGGTTAACTTGTGACATGTCATGAGAATTGAGTCAGTGAGAATTAAGATGTTCGACAGCAGTTTGTACTCCGGGTGGTATGGCGTATGTCCAAAAAAATATGAAAGAATATAGTGTTTCTTCGCTGGTACTCTATGGGTTGCAGGTGGCGCCGTGAAAATCAAACACGACTATCTAGTTCTAATTAGATAAGAGAAGTGTGGTAGATTGTATTATCTAGTTGAGAACATGGTGACTAGTATTCTTTAGATCTTAATGGATGGATGGAAATGTTGGATGAGTATCAAGTACTTGTGTGGGGTCTCCTTTTGCAGTTGGTGTAGAGACTCATTTTGATGGTTTCTATGGTGTAAATGGTAGTGAGGTAATGATGGTTGCTATGGCGGGGACGATGAATCGAGATTCTTCTCCAAAGTTGACTAGGTGAGTCAATAAGTTAGTAGCTACACATGTGCATTGAGTGTGTTGATCAAGTTGGGTGGAGTCAAAATCAGGATTATTCGATGATGTGTAGCTGGTGCTTTAGAAGGCCAATGGTGGACCGATGGCGAAATCATTGAAAAATCTTCAGGTGGCTGAAACAAGCCAAGGTAGAGACTTTTGGAAGCTTCTCTGTTACCACGATCTTGCTATTTTAGTAGGCCAACTAAGAAAGAGGGTTGGTTGGTGTAGAGACTCATTTTGATGGTTTTTATGGTGTAAATGGTAGTGAGGTAATGATGGTTCCTACGATGGTGAGGGTGAATCGAGATTCTTCTCCAAAGTTGACTAGGTGAGTCAATAAGTTAGTATCTACACATGTGCATTAGGTGTGTCGATCAAGTTAGGTGGAGTCAAAATCAGGATTATTCGATTATGTGTAGCTGGTGCTTTAGAAGGCCAATGGTGGTTTGCGACGATGGTGGACCGATGGCAAAGTCATTGAAAAATCTTCATGTGGCTGAAACAAGCCAAAGTAGAGACTATTGGAAGCTTCTCTGTTACCCCGATCTTCCTATTTTAGTAGGCCAACTAAGAAAGAAGGTTGGCGTATGTTTTTTGGGAAAATCCTATGGTAAAAAATCACTCTACTAGCTATGGCCAAAGTAGGGCTAAGGTGGTGTCTTGGAGGAGTATGAGAGAAAAACGTGCTTAAAAGGTAGTTTATAGAGAGTTTAGTCATTTTTTGAGATAAAATTAAAGCACGACTTAAAAGGTAATGTGTTTAAGAGCTATAAAGGAATTTATATAAAAAGGATCTCTAGTGGGGCACCCCGCGCGATGCGCGGGAGAGAAAAAAAACTTAAAAATAAAGATACAATTGTTATTTTAAAAAAGAAATAAATAGAACTGTTGAAATTTGGAGGAAATGGGGAATGTAATAGTAAAATAGAGGTGGATAAGTTTTTAAAAAATGAGAATAACATCAAACTATAAATTAAAGAGTACATAAAATATGTACAAAATAATGAATGGGCAGTTTTTCTTCTTATATTTGAAGCAAAGAAAGACGTTCAATTTATGATGATATTACCCTAAATTAACCATAATCTTATTATTTCCCTTTAGATTGTGGGGAAAAAAAAATTCAATAGAAAAATATTTCTTCAGAAAAGTTTTTCTTGCAATCCAAACAGGACCTTGGGGAAGAAATTTCTTTCTACAGTTTAATGAGAAATAATACAGTTGAATGAATAAGACAAAATCTGTTGAAAAGTGAGCCTATGTGGCTGCTCTTTTTTCTTTTTCTTTTTTTTCCAAACCGGAATTCCGTTTTCCTAGCAATGCTCTTGAATAAAAGGAGAGCTTGTGCTGAATTTTTTTGTCTTATAAGCGCGTGTCAGGAACATGAAGATGAACATTGAATGGTCGATCATATTATTTTCAAAGATTGCTGAGAAAGAAGAGCCTCTTCTCCCTGGTGATCATAGTTGAATGTATGATAGTCAAATGTTTTTTTTTTTTTTTTGAAAATATAGTGTTTGATGTCACTGTTATTGAGCTTATTCCTATAGGTTAAGCTTATGCAATGTCCCACTCCCACCAATTCACGAACGACCGGCAGGAGTTCTAAATATGATTCTCAGTCTAAGAAGAGATGTAGCAGTGGTCCTCAATGTCAGTATATATTTGCACTTTCATGGAATTGATTTTTTTGGGGCACAACTTATTTACTTTGTGGCCCATCAAATGGACGGTTTGGATCATCCTATCGTGTGGGCCGAACTGCACTTTTTGAAAAATACTGGATTATAAGGGCATGCACCATATAAACTCTTTCCATGAGATTTTATATGTTGTAAGTCCGTATAGTCCAGTATTTCTCAAAAAAATACTATGGCTTACACCATAGGATGATCCAAACAGTCCATTTGATGGGCCACAATGTAAATAGGCTGTGCCCTAATAAACATTTCCAGATGATCCTAACCCTCCATTCAATGTAGGTTTCCATAATATGCAGTTACCATGAAGATCGTAGGCCTAGGATTATTGTACGGATATGATTTTTTTGGGCACAACCTATTGACAATTGTTGGCATCAAATGGACGGCTTGGATCATCCTATAAGCTGGATAACACTATATATAAAACATTTTTTTGTGGCCAACTTTCTCTCATTAGTTTATTATTATTTTTTGTCAGCTGTGAAGAGCCACATGAGATGAATTAAATGTATAATACAAAATCTAAGAAAGGGTCAACATGTGTGGCAGCTCTCTCTCTCTCTCTCTATTGTATTTATGACTAAAATCTCTCATATTTGCTTGTTCTTTTGACAGATAAAAGTGGGTGGAAATCTCATTTCTCCTAAAATAATACTAAATTATAAGAGATTTAGGTAAAATAAATTTATAAAACTACCCTCGTTAATGGCATCTTGTCAAGAGGTGTTATTTTGTTCAGTAAATTAACTTTACTGATAAAGATAAAAAAAAAGAAGTCAGGAAGAAAAAACACATGACAAGGGTATTATCGTCATTATACGTGGTCCGAGCAACATAATTCAATATCCAAATCTTTTTTCTGCCTCTCTTCAGAAAAAGAAATATTCGGTCGTTGAGACGGCAAATCAAACCATAATTAACCTCATCTCTCCACTTCCTTCAACTCAATAAATACCCCCATCTCTTCCTATTCTCACCCAACACTACACACACTCTCTCTATTCTAATATTCTCACACCAGACCTTCTGTTTTTCTCTTCAATCTTCTAAAATGGAAAAGGAATTAGAGGGAACTGAGCAGGGGGAGGTCACGGCTAAAGACTACACGGACCCACCACCGACTCCGCTGATCAACGGTGAGGAATTGGCCCAGTGGTCGTTCTACAGAGCGTTGATCGCCGAGTTCGTAGCTACTTTGCTATTTCTCTACATACTTGTGGCTACTGTGATTGGGTACAAGAGCCAGGTGGACCCCTTGATGAACACTCGCCCAGATGCTGCTTGTGGTGGGGTCGGGATTTTGGGTATCGCTTGGGCTGCCGGAGGGATGATCTTTATCCTTGTCTACTGCACTGCTGGGATTTCTGGTCAGTTTCTTATACACCACCCTTGCCGGAATATTCTTTCCTTGGAATTTATACTAATTACAACACTTTCCTCTCTCTCTCTATATATATAAATTAGCTTAAAATATAGTGGAGGCCCACATTGTTTGGGTGATTCAAACCATTCATTTGATAGGGTGTCCACAAAAAATCAGCTCCATAGGATCATCCTAACCCTTTGAACCTCATCCTAACCCTTTGAACCGTGAAGAGTGTGGACTATTTGCCTGAAGTCGGAAAGAAATGAAAGAAGGAGAAACCTAGTCCCAACTCGGAAGGAAATTGAGGAAGAAAAACCTTACCTGGAAATAACACTTATATCAGGAATTTTATCAAACAGGTAACACACGATAAAAGGAGCTAGTCGGAACGAACAGCAGAAAAGAAGACCATATATAGCTCACATATAGATGTCAAAATCAATGAATCAATCTAAAAATACCTCATTTCATACAATTGCCTCAGCTTTTCAAAAAATCTGATGCCTATTAGTGAGAGAAGAAAAATCAGGAGGAGAATCGAGAGGGTTCGTGAGAGAGAGAGAGAGAGAGAATGGTACGGTGGGACGTGGGGAAGAGGGAGGAGTACACGTCGTCTGCAAAGTCCGATGCGTGGAGAATAAAGCATTTACTCGAAAACAGAACTTCCTGTAACTTTCTATTTTACCCTTAAATATGGACGTAGATCTGGTATGACAGTGAAGGGGTATATGGTAAAAAAAAATCTAAAACTAACCTGTAAATAGGAATAGGAGAGAATTTTACATAAAATGAAAATTTTCTGATCTTCTGTGTATAGTAGCAAAAAACCCGCACGGGCGGACAAAGAATTGTACAGACCACATCATAGGTTGATCTAAACCGTCCATGTGATGGAACACAACATAAATAGGTTGTGCCTGTAAAATAATTTTCATATGCTGATCCTAGCCCTCCAATCTATAGAGGTTTCCATAATTGTTGTTTTTCTTACGGTGCTCAGAATTCGTCAATATTTTTACAGGTGTCCTGCATTCGTAATATCAAACTTTCCGTAATTTAACCCGCACATAATGAATAAGGAAACATAGTTTTTTGGTCATCGTTAGGGATGCAACTTGGGTCTCAAACCAACCCAACCCAAGGAACCCATACTTTCCAACCCAACCTGATTTCCAACCCGACCCAACCCGATTTGCAATTTCCTCAACCCGACCCAACCCGATTTCCAATTCGGGCCGGGTTGGGTCGGGTTGACCCGATTTGATATGGTACCAATTGTTGACCACCACAACTCAAGCCGAGTTGTTTTGGATTTTGAGAACCAATAGTGAGTCACCAATAATCAGTTTTTAACTCACAATCGGTTCTCAAAATCCAAACCAAACAGGGACTAACAATTAACAAAGGGAAATGTTATCCACACTACTATATTTTGATGATCACACTCCTCACTTTATTAAAGTACGGTATGGCCCGCACCATAGGATTATCCAAACCGTCCATTGTGGACTGTGAAGACTATTTCAATGTTGAAAAAGAAAAACACATATACAGAACTTCTTCAGATGGAACCCAAATTCGGGTTTCGGGTCGGGTTGCCCGACAGCCCAACCCGACTTGACCCGATTTCCAATTCGAGTTGATTTTTCCCAACCCAACCCAACCAAACCCGATTTGCGAAAAAGCTTAACCCGACCCAACCCAAATTCGGGTTGAACCCGGGCGTGGGAACTTCCAAGTAACAATGATGGTTTAAAATTATATATAGTGCTAATGTCATCAATACCATATTTTATAATGTCACTACTCACCGTATTTTGATGATCGCACTCCTCACTTTATTAAAATGTACTGTATGGCCCGTACCATAGGATGATCCAAACCGTCCATTAGATGGGCCACTGCCTACATAGGTTGTGCCCCAAAACTAATTTTCATAGGTTGATCCGAACCCTCCAATCTATAGAGGGTTATAGGTTGATCCAAACCGTCCATGTGATGGAACACAACATCAATCAGTTGTGCCCGTAAAATCATTTCCATAGGTTGATCCTAGCCCTCCAATCGATATAAGCTGATCCTAGCCCTCCAATCGATAGAGGTTTCCATAATTGTTGTTCCTCTTCAGGTGCCCAGAATCCGTCAATATTTTGCAAGTGTTCTGCATGAGTAATATAAAGTCGTTCTTTCGTCATTGTCATATGTCTTTACCTCTTCTTGGTAGTTTTTTCCTGTAATTGTCGTAGATAGGTACCCGTGTCGGTACTTTTCGTATGTAGATTACGATTTTACCCTCAAATAATTTCTCATAGAGATAGATGTTAGATATCAGCAAAGGGGTTAATGGTAAAAAAGTAATGCTGCCGTGTAAATCCTAGATAAAAAGAAAAGAAATTTCTTTTTCCTCCCGCTATATTGTAGTAGATATATACAAGTAAAAACCCCTTGCGATGAACGGGCCGACAAAGAACTGTGCGGACCACATCATAGGTTGATCCAAACCGTCCATGTGATGGAACAAAACAGATATAGGTTGTGCCCGTAAAATCATTTCCATATGATGATCCTAGCCCTCAATCTATAGAGGTTTCCATAATATGTTGTGCCTCTTAAAGTGCCCGAAATCCATCAATATTTTGAAAGGCGCCTTGAATCCGTAGTATTATATAATATGTTCACAAAAATCCGTAGTATTATGTAGCATATGTACCCAATCCGTAATCTTGCAAAGTGATTTTGTCCACTTTTTTTATTACAAAAGCATAAAAGAGGGGGGTAGGATTGAAATTATGTGGCTTTAATGGGTGCCTTTGTTAAAAAGCATGAAAGAAGGGGTAGGATTGAAAATATGTGGTTGAACAGGTGTCTTTGTTAAAAAAAAAGTCAAAAAGTGATGTGTAATTCTCATAGAATTTTGGGAGAAATTCAAATAATTCTCTTCTTTTCTCTTCTGCTATATATATATATATATATATATATATATATATATATATATATATAGAGAGAGAGAGAGAGAGAGAGAGAGAGAGAGAGAGTGAGAGAGAGAGAGAGAACGCTTCCTACACACATGTGTACATAAGTTATCTACACACTAGCTTAAAATACAGTGGGGGCCACATTATTTGGGTGATCCAAACCATTCATTTTTAAGGCCCTCTCATAGATAGAGTGTCCACAAAAAATCAGATACATAGGATCATCCTAACCATTCGAATTGTAGAGGCAAAAAATGGACTAATTTGTGAAGGTTTAACGACATCCATTTTACCTCCACAAATCGTAGGGTTGGAATGATCCTATGGATCTGATTTTTTGTAGACACCCTATTTATGTGAGGGCCTTTAAAATGGATGGCTTGGATCACTCAATCAATGTGGGCCCCCACTGTATTTTAAGCTAGTGTGTAGAGAACTCTCTACACATGTGTAGGAATCGTTTTCTCATATATATATATATATGAGAAAACGGTTCCTACACATGAGTTATCTACACATTAGTTTAAAATACAGTGGAGGGCATATTGTTTGGGTGATCCAAACCATTCATTTGATTGGCCCTCACATAGATAGGGTGTCCACAAAAAATCAGCTCCATAGGATCATCCCTCCATGTATAAACCTTCACAAATATGTCCATTTTTTTACCTCCATGGTTCTAAGGGTTAGGATGATCCCTGGCATAGATAGGGTGTGCCCAAAAAATCAGTTGCATAGGATCATCCTAGCCCTTCGATTTGTGGAGGTTAAAAATGGATAGTGGAGGTTAAAAACACAGTGAGCCAGCGTTGTTTTGATGATCCAAATCATTTATTTGATGGGCCCTAACATAGATAGGATGTGCCTAGAAAATCATCTCCATAGGATCATCCTAACCCTTCGATTTATGGAGGTTAAAATGGACGCGTATAAGCTACACAAATCTGTCCATTTTTAACATCCACAAATCAAAGGGTTAGGATGATCCTATGCAGCTGATTTTTTGGGCACACCCTATCTATCCCAGGGCCTATCAAATGAATGTTTTCAATTATCCAAATATTGTGGGCCCACTGTGTTTTTTGGTCAGCGGACTAGAGAAGGTTCTCTAGCCAACCGACTAGAAACACTTTCCTCTCTCTCTCTCTCTCTCTATATATATATATATATATATATATATATATATATATATATATATATATAGCAGAAGAGAAATTAGAGAATTTTTTGAATTTCTTCCTAAATTCTGTGAATTAAACACGTCAAGGTAGTTGTGTTTTTACCGTTTACGACTCTTCCTATATATCCATCCATGCATTTCGTGGGGGTAGTTTTGCCCTTTCAGTGGCCTTACCCTTAAGGAGAAAAAGACTGAATTAATGTAATGTAACACGTCAAGTTGGTTCCAGATATATTTTTGATTTTTTTTAGTCAACGTGTCAAATCGTTACAGAGATATTTTTCCTTTGTCTCTATTGAGTATTGACAAAAGAAAAGAAAGAGGCATTCATTTGTTCCAGAGATATTTTACCTTCTTCTATCAACACAAGAAAAAAAACAGAGGCCTTCATTTCTCCTCTCGCTCACGAGGGGACGAATAGGGAAGTGGATTTGATCCAAATTTCTAATTGGTTTGATGATGCATTCTGTGAGAAGATCAGCATGGTAGCATTGGGTGAGACTATTTTACCATACTTTGGGTGCAGTTCCATCAATGTTCATACTTGTGGGCATGTTTTAGCTAAACTGAAATAATTCTCTTGAGTAATGAGTGCTCTTGCATCTCATTGTCAGCCCCTTATCCTACAAATTTGGAGAATATGAATGCTTCAACTATGTCACATGCAGAAAGCTTTTGGAAAAGTTTGGGAAAGAAAAATTACATTCCTCCACAGTATTCCACATGAAAAAAGTAACTTGAACCACTGAGTTCAAGATTTAATTTAAATTTTTTGTTTTTTGAACAATTTTTTTTTTAAAAATTATTGCCATTTGTACACTTTCATTTATTTGAGATTTTCATTGTTGTTTTCCCTTTTTACCCTGTTTAGATTGCAGAAATTTTCTGCAAATGTTTCAAAAATAATAGCTTCTCCAAAGTAGCCTGATTTTCCATTGTTTGATTAGACATGAGAAAAGCAACTTATACCATATATAGTTTATGCAAACAAGTGAACATATGCCATTATCTAATGCATTAGGAAACACAACTAAGCTTCGGCCCAGTTTGGAATGTAAGAAAAACATTTCTAAAGAATTTTTCTTAAGAATTTTTAAAGACTTTTTAAAAAATGTTTTTCTTAAAATTTCTTAAATTTTTTACTTTCCATAATTTAGAGGGAAATGATATGTTTATAGTTAATTTAAAGGGATATTATCATTAATTGAAGGCCCCTCTAAGTGAAAATTGAATAGGGTTGGTGTAAGTCTTCTTTTTTCATGTGTAAGAAAGGTGGGAACTTTTACAAATATTTTCATTTCCAAACTTTATGAGAAAATTCCTGCAATCCAAACAATCCAAGCAGGGCTTTGATGAGTTTGTGGATTTAAATTTGTTATGTTGGACCAACGTCCCCTTCATTATGGTTTGTGAGCATTTTCTAACCATGTTTCTTGGTAGATTCATTTCTTTTTTCATTTCATGAATACTCTTTGAGTAATGTATTCAAAAGCCTATAATTTTTCCATGAAATGATTACTTCCTTCATTTCATTTGTAAATAATTAATATCCCTATTTTGAGCCCTGTGCCTTTTTCATTGTCTATTGTTTATATTATGACTCAATTTATAAATTCATAGTGTTATGGGCGGAAATCCAGGCTATATTTGCCGAGATAGTTTTATTCCATTGAACCACTTTACTTTTTATTAGTTTTGACTTTTTTAGTTGGTAATGGTTTCTTGGATTTTAATTTATCCTGCAAGACAAAATTAGGTAATAAAAAATCTATAGGGTGATCTTAACCATCCGATTTAAGAGGAACAACATATTATGGAAATCTCTAAAGATTGGAGGGCTAGGATCAACCTATGGAAATGATTGGACGGTTTGGATCAACCTATGATGTGGTCCGTACAGTTCTTTGTCGGCCCGTGCATCGCACGGGGTTTTTTACTAGTATATATATATATATATATATATATATATATATATATATATATATATATAGAGAGAGAGAGAGAGAGAGAGAGAGAGAGAGAGAGAGAGAGAGAGGTTTCTACACACAAGTGTAGATAAGTTATCTACACACTAGCTTAAAATACAGTGGAGGCCTACATTGTTTGGGTGATCCAAACCATTCATTTGATTGGCCCTCACATAGATAGGGTGTCCACAAAAAATCAGCTCCATAGGATCATCCTAACCGCTCGAACCGTGGAGGCAAAAAATGGACAGATTTGTAGAGGTTTATACACGTCCATTTTACCTCCACAAATCGTAGGGTTGGGATGATCCTATGGAGCTGATTTTTTGTGGACACCCTATTTATGTGAGGGCCAATCAAATGAATGGTTTGGATTATCCAAAAAATATGCCCTCCACTGTATTTTAAGCTAGTGTGTAAATAACTTATCTACACTTGTGTGTAGAAACCGTTTTCTCATATATATATATATATATATATATATATATATATATATATAGAGAGAGAGAGAGAGAGAGAGAGTTCCTAAGGGTGCCCTCATATAACTTATATGAGGTGGCTCTAACAAAACATAAGGGGCCCACATTGTTAGGATGATCCAAAGCATTCATTTGAAAGGCCCCATCATAGATAGGGTGTGTACAAAAAATCAGCTCCATTGGATCATCCCAACCCCTCCAAAAGTGGGGGCAAAAATGGATAGACACGTTTTGTCCACAAATCTGCCCATTTTTGCCCCCACTTTTGGAGGGGTTAGGATGATCCAATGGAGCTGATTTTTTGTACACACCCTATCTATGATGGGGCCTTTCAAATGAATGCTTCAGATCATCCTAACAATGTGGGCCCCTTATGTTTTGTGAGAGCCACCTCATATAAGCTTATATGAGGGCACCCTAAGAACTCTATTCTCATATATATATATATATATATATATATATATATATATATATATATATGATGGGTGGCCGTGAAAACACGTGATGTCTAAAAAAACTAGGTATGGCCCACTTTTTTTGATGATCCGAACCGGTCATCTGTTTGGACACAACATAAATAGGTTGTGCCCCAAAAATCAGTTCCATAGGATGATCCTTACCCTCCGATCTGTAGAAGATTCCATAAATGATTTTTGGAAATCTCCATATTCATATCAGTTCAGATCGGAGGTCCTATGGAACTGATTTTTGGGGCACAACCTATTTATGTTGTGCCCAAAGAGATGAACGGTTTGGATCATAAACAAATGTGGGCCATACCTACTTTTTTTAGACTTCACATGTTTTCACGGCCACCCATCATATAAATTCTCACTTTTTATGGAGTCTAAAAAAGTACACACGACCCGCTTTTTTTTATGATCCAAACCGTTCATCTGTTTGGGCACAACGTAAATAGGGTATGACCCAAAAATCATTTCCATAGGATGAACCTAACCCTCCGATCTGAACTTATCTGAGAATGGAGATTTCCAAAAATCATTTATGGAATCTTCTACAAATCGGAGGGTTAGGATCATCCTATGGAAATGATTTTTGGGGCACAACCTATTTACGTTGTGCCCAAACAGATGAACGGTTTGGATCATCGAAAAAAGTGGGCCGTACCTACTTTTTTCAGACTTCACGTGTTTTCATGGCCACCCATCATATAAATTCTCTCTCTCTCTCTCTCTCTCTCTATATATATATATATATATATATATATATATATATATATATATATATAGAGAGAGAGAGAGAGAGAGAGAGAGAGAGAGAGAGAGGATTGTACGCTCGATTGCCAAATCACATGGGTCCCACATTTTTTTTGGTCATCTAAACCATTCATTTGCAAGGCCCCTCATAGATAGGGTGCATACCAAAAATCAGCTCCATAGGATCATCCTAACCCATCCATTTGTGGAGGTCAAAATGGACAGACACTGTTTGTCCACAAATCTGCCCATTTTGCCCTCCAGTTTTGGAGGGGTGAGGATGATTCAATGGTGCTGATTTTTGGTACACACCCTATCTATGATGGGGCCTTGCAAATGAATGGTTTAGATGACCAAAAAAAATGTGAGACCTATGTGATTTGGCACTCGAGTGTACCTAACCTTAGGTACACTCGAGCGTACAATCCTTTTCCTCATATATATATATATATATATTTCTGATGTATCGCGCAGGGTGAGCAGCCCTCTATAAAATACCATCTCCATTTAACTTCACTCATCCAACCCATTCACTCTATAGGACCTCATATTGATTAGGTGTTCCTAACAAACCATAACCATAACCCTAACCCTAACCATAACCATAACCATAACCCAAATAATTTGTAGCCATCCATTTAAAAACGTTCACTAATCATAACCATAACCCTAACCCAACCATAACCATAATCCTACCTATAACCTACAAAACTAATAGCGAGGATGAGTCAACCAACTATGGAAACTATGGTAGATAGGGTATTTAGAGGGGGGCTGCTCACGCTGCGCGATACCTCAGAAACCTTTTCATGTCCATTTTTCAACTCTCTCTGATAAAGAAAGTGTTTTTTTACCACTAAACTTGTTTTTCAACTGTGAAAATTATTTTTTAAGGATTTATTTTCGTCAATGGGAAACCCGTTTGGAGACATGGATTTTATAATCCAGAATTGTTAAATCCCTAATTTATAAGCTAAAACCTAGATTTTATAAGCTAAAGTCTGGATTTTGTAAGCTAAAACCTGGATTTTGTAAGTTAAAACTTGGGTTGCACATTTTCAGGATTGCAAAATCGAGGTTTATGCTGTAAAAGTCAGAATTTTATAATCCTGTGTTATAAAATCCATGCATATAATGGGTTTCAAGTTGAAAATAACGATAATTTTTTTTTTTTTTTGAGAATTTCTTTTTCTTTTTACTTTTTTTGATAGAAGCGTCTAAAACCCATTTTCCTTTTTATGCCAATGGAAAGCTGAAGTGTTTGTTTATGTTTTATTGTAAAGAGAAATTTGTTATTTAATAAAAAAAGAAAAAGAAAATCTATTTCGATTTCTTAATAAAGTGATCAGGGATTTTTTTTTCTATAAACAGAAACTTCCTGTAAATCCATGAAAATTAACACTTATGATACCATAGTTTTTTTTTAGTTAGGCGCACGTTAGCATTATCTAAGAGATATTTTCTATCATGCGCAGGAGGACACATCAACCCTGCCGTGACTTTTGGTATGTTCCTGGCCCGGAAGATATCTTTGATCCGAGCCTTGATGTACATGGTGGCTCAGTGCCTTGGCGCCATATGCGGGGTCGGCTTGGTGAAGGGCTTTCAAAAAGCTTACTATGTTAGGTACGGGGGTGGAGTCAACGAGCTCTCACCAGACTACAGCAAGGGAGTTGGGCTCGGAGCCGAGATCATTGGCACCTTCGTTCTTGTCTACACCGTTTTCTCCGCCACAGATCCTAAGAGGAACGCCCGTGACTCTCACGTGCCGGTAAGCTACTTCTCTAACGTGCGCACCTTGTGATATGTGCACCCCAGAATTCATTTAACTTCTCTCTCGAGGGTCTCTTTGTTATATATTATAAATTATTATATTACTAATAATTTAATTAGTGTTATTAATTATATTATATTACAATAATATATTTTGAAGGAAAAAGTTATAGTTTTTGAGACTTGTGCAAGTTCCCTCCATTAATTTGAAGGGAAAAATCGAAGTCTTGAAAGCTGTGCAAAGTTCCCTTCATCTTTTTCATTTGGAATCTTTTCAAATGCTTTGGTGGGAATTATTTGAAATTTGGTGAATCCCACATGGAGATTTAGGATTCAAACTCCTTCCATCCTTCATCTATAAATAGGAGATGGTTTCACTAATCTCATTCAAGTTCTTTGGAGCACTTTCTCTTTGAGATAGCACCATGAAATAACTTCAAGGAATAATATATATATATATATATATATATATATATATATATATATATATATACAAGTTAAGTGAAGCTACACATACGTGTAGCTAACTTAGCTACACCGACGGCTTAAAATACAGTGGGCCCACATTGTTTGGGTGATCCAAACCATTCATTTGATAACCCTCACATTGATAGGGTGTGCCCAAAAAATCAGCTCCATCGGATGATCCCAACCCTTCAAACTGTGGAGGCAAAAATGGACAGATTTGTGAAGGCTTTTACACGTCCATTTTTGCCTCCACAAATCGTAGGGTTGGGATGATCCTATGGAACTGATCTTTTGGGCACACCCTATCTATGTGAGGGTCCATCAAATGAATGGTTTGCATCAACGAAACAATGTGGGGCCCATTGTATTTTAAGGCGTCGGTGTAGCTAAGTTAGCTACACGTATGTGTAGCTACACTTCTCTCTCTCTCTCTCTATATATATATATATATATATATATATATATATATATAGAAGAAGAAGAAGAAGAAACCGAAACAATTTTCTGTTAAACGGATATATTTGAAGAGATACGCCTCTTTTTTAGAAGGGTGCGAGTCTCTTCATGAGAGGGTGTCTTAGCTTCGATTCAGAGTATATAAAACGACTCGATCTGAGTTTGCTAAGTATCTTCTTCTTCAATCGTCTCTTCTCTCTTTCATATAAGTTTAAACGTTTTTTTTTCTGAGTGGGTTCTGATTCGTGAGAATACAGGAAGTGAAGTCCTGTTAAAATTCTCGGTGTTGAGCATTGTATCTTGGAGATAGAATTTCAAGAGTCCATCTACATCTATACGTGGGAAATTACTATCTTAAAGATAGCTTCCTGGAAGTGCCTTGCCCAATTAAGTCTTCTGTTCTATTTTCTGCATTCTGTTCTATCTTATCATTATCTACAACACTCTTGAGGGTCTGTGTGTAGTACGCATATTGTCATTCTGAGATTTTTAGTTGCTGTTTAGTTGCTTTCGCAAGGCACGTATTGAAAGAGCTGCTAAAGTACGCATGGTGCGTATTACAGGGGAAGAAAAGTTCAATTTGGTAAAGGGAAATGATTTATGCGCCAATGTGTTTCGATAAACAAGCGCTCCACTTGTTTACGGTTCTCAAAAGGCTCGAATACTACACGACAAACAAGTGGAGCGCATGGTTATTGAAACACTTGGTGTAGATATCATTTCCCTTTGCTCAAATGAGCACCTTTGTTGAAAGCTGTTTTTGACCTAATTTTCTGACACGGTGGTTTTTTTCCATGTAGTCCCTGTTTGGATTGCCGGAAAAATAATTCTCATGAAAAAGTTTTTAAAAGGAATTTTTTTTTTGTCGCGTAGGGGTGCTACTTTTGTCGGGCTCAACTCAAACCAAACGGGTTCAACCCGATTTTGGCTCGGGTTGAGTTGGGCTGGGTTAGGGCTGGAAAAAGCAAACCCAATTTAATTTCGGGTTGGGTTAGGGTTGAGGCCTTGGCAAACCCAATTTAATTTTACACTAGAAAGCGGGGAGAATATATCATTTCCCCTAAGTAAACCTAATGGGTAAATGTCAAAATTGCACTTGTGTTAGTTGAGAATGAGTATTCCTTCTACAACTAGATTTGATAAAATTGCTAATTTGGGTCATTGTTTTTAAATGTGCTTTTGTGGAATGGTTTGTACATTTGTTATGAAATTGATCTTGGATTTCTCAATTAGGTTTTGGCACCACTGCCAATTGGGTTTGCTGTTTTCTTGGTTCATTTGGCGACGATCCCGATCACCGGCACCGGAATCAACCCTGCCAGAAGCCTTGGCGCCGCCGTCATCTACAACAAGGATAAGGCTTGGGATGATCTGGTATTGTGTCATCCTTTACCTTTTGCCCTTCACAAAGTTCGTGAGGGTATTTTAGGCATTATATGTTATTGGGTATTTTGGTAATTTTAAGATTTTTTCACCTTAGTATGTTGTTGGTTGAATGCTTGGGGGCATTTTGAGATTAGTACGGTTCAAAAAAGTCACACCCTCACATTCACTACAATTTATTTACTGCACTTTTGTCATTCTCATTGATATTAGTTTTCAAACTTCAAACTTTCAAAGGTTTTGAAGGAGGGCCCCTCTCAAATGCTTCCCCAAATGATTACACACAGAACTATTAGTGTTGACTTCTGTTAGTCGTGATCAGATTTTCCAGTAGATCGAGACTGTTGGACCATTATATATGTTTGTCATGTGTTTCATGAGAACCACTTGTAAAATTTCTCTACAAAGAATGCATTGGGTTTTCTCTCAAAAAAAAAGTAATACATTCTAACATATATGTGTCTGTTTCAGTGGATCTTCTGGGCTGGGCCTTTCATCGGTGCTGCCATCGCTGCTGTTTATCACCAATACACCCTCCGAGCTGGGGCCTTCAAAGCTCTTATTGAAAGGTTAGGATCTTCATCTGAAGCCATAATGTCCTTGGATAATTGATCGTCGTACGTGCACTACGTTGATTTTGATTGCCGGATGTGTCGCCTCCTTTGGCCGTCAGAGCGTCATATTTGGTTTCCAATCTCAGTCACTTATTCTGTATTGTAAGAGAATAATGGGTGTTCTCTATCTCCCTTTGTTTTTGTTCGTGATGAGATGGGGACCAAACCCATGTATTTATATTGCTATATTCCCTCTTCCCATAATAGAGCGACTTAATGAGATAACAAATGCATGCCGATTATCTCCTTTACTTTTGCTAACCATCACCTAGTAGTGTGGCTTTATTTAAGAGTATTAAGAAATGTAAGGACCTTTTACAAATGTTAAGATGAGGCCATAACTGTTATGGAAAACCTTACATTCTCCCACTCGGCCCATCTTGACAATATTATATATAATTATTTATTATATATAAATAATAAATAATTATATATAATAAATAGGTGAACTGAGAGAAGGAAATCCTTGTAACTTTGACTACATTGGGAAGCCTGTAAATAGTGCTATAAGATATGTAAGGAAGAAAGAAATTCGCACCTCATATTCTGAACCATAGGTAAATAGATACACACAAATGTGCAATTGGCGAGAAGTAAAGAACAATCCGCAGCCCATAAAATTATAGAGTGTCTAATCTTCATAGTTGTAACACAGAATAGTAATATATACTTTTAGTAATAAAGTTTTTTTCCGTACAAGCATGGTAGATAGTAAAAATTTCATTCAGCAGACCTTTAGGGCCTGTTTGGATGCCGAGAAGATTTGGATTTGGATTTCTCAAACTTGCAGCCCTTTTTGCATTGTAATTTGGATCTAATTCAGGAGCTGACAGTGAAAAAAATCAGATTTATAAATATGTTGTGGAAATAAGAAATTGGAAATCCGGCAGTTTCCTTCGCCCTCTTTGCTCCTCAACCTCTCCCCTCCACTAGGAAGTATGCCCTTCCCTGTCTCTCTCCCTCAACATCAGCAGCCAGATCTACTCATTTTGTATTCAAAACTCAATTCCAAATCCAAATACAAAATGGGAGGTATCCAAACCGGCCCTTAGGGCATTTCGAAATTCTTCTTTCAATGTTAGCACAAATAAGGAAACAATAACAACCGCAACCCAGATAGAAGCTTGGAGATGAAAAATATTGGTTCTCTAATTTAGGGAAAAAAGAATATATGCAGAAACAAATTGCGGCCTTAAATCGCCCTAGATAGGAGCTCTAAGGTGGAAGTTCTTGTTTCTCTAATTTAAGAAAAAACCTACATACCCCGAATGAACTTCAGGAAATTAAGAAGCAAACCTAAGATGACTCTAGAGGTGTAACAAATTCAAAATAGTGGATACCTCCAATCTTTTTTTGCAAGGGTAAGAAAGAAAATCTAAATATCCTTACCAACGGGAAAATAAAAGAAATACAGAAACAACAAAAGCAAAAAAGCAGCAAATGAGAAGAAGAAGAGCAGCCTTGCACGGTAAGCTCAAAGAGTAGAAACAAATTTCATCAATAAATAGTCTTTTATCTTTCCATGAGGTTTGGATTCTAAGCCAATATTGAAAATCAAAATTTTACTCCCCATCAGTCTTAGCATAACTACAAAAAACAAACATCAGGAAAAATGCTTAGAAGTGCTGATTTTCTTTCGTAAAAAACAAACGAAACAAATGGGAACTTGGACAGGGTTATGTTCAATGGAACCTGATCAGTTCAATCATGTGCTATAACCACTTCAAATACTGCATCTTTAAGAATCTGGGCGCACTACAAGAAACTTGCATTTCACCGGCGGTCCTTCACCGACGTTCGGTAAAATCGTCCTTAATTGGTACTAATTACCGACATTCATTATCTAAACGTCGCTGCATATAAATTCCAGGCGACCCCGCCATTACTTTTACCAAGAATATACACCGGCGCTGAGGAAACGTCCCTAATTATATCTATTCACCAGCGTTTTTGTTGAAACGTCGCAATTCAACTTTTTATTCCGAGACCACACGACCTAATTTATGTCTTTTTTTCACCGACGTGTATTTAACGCCGTTAATTAAATTTTTAGTGACGTGGACAAGCAACCGCCTCGCCTCACCCGCCCGTTTGCTATTAGCTTCGGGAGCTTGCTTTGCAATTCATATTATACCATCGGTGAAAATATTAATTAAAAACGGAAAAGAGTACTCTGCTCTTCCCCTCGTGCGATATTTTTCCCACTCCCGCGCGTTCTCCCTCACCGGCAACTCTCTCTCCATTGAATCTCTCTCCGGTTGGCATCTGTTTCTATGGCATCCTCTTCTTAGGTATGTGATTTTGTTTCCAGGGTTTTCTTTTCCCATTTTCAATTTTTTAGGGTTTCTGGTTTCTTCAACAGGAAGGGTTTCCCTACCCATTTCCTCAAAAAAGAAGAAAGAGGAAAGATTAGGGTTTAAACTTTTCCTTACGGTTTTCAACCTCGTTTTGTTTTTTCACTCTTGAAAAGTTAGGGTTTTGGATATATTATTCTCACGTTTAAGTAATCTCTCCTTAGGTTTGTTAGATTTAATATCTAATCCCTTCTCCCTGTATTGTTTTTTACAAATCTTTTAAACTCAATAAATGGCAGTGAAGGAGAACATTGTGTGAGGATTGAGAGGTGACCTGCGGTTTTTGCTTCAGACCTTCATCACATTTGGTCATTCAAAACCCTAACTGGTATGTTGTTTTATCTATCTCTCTTCGGATCTTCATCACTTATTAAGTCATTCAAAACCCTAAAGTCTTATATAATCTTGATGTTTCTTTCCAGTTTTTACTTGATTCAACATATTCAGTTTTTTATTCCACATCTAGGGTTAGGATTTTTCTGTAAAATTCAGATCTAGATGTTAGGGTTTCGTATCGGAAATTTGTTTTTTATTACTTGTTTATTTCTATGCCATTTAGCAAGGACGAGTTGTGGGGAAGAAGATCGACTGAGTTTTCAGCTTTGATAAGGTATTTTCATTCATTATTTCCTTCAACGGTATTATTAGATTTCTAGGGTTTTCACTTGTTTGTATAAAATATATTTTTTGATCCCAGAACAATATTGTCTTTTCATCTTTATTGCAGCACTTCAGGAAGCTGTTGGTAAATCTTGATTTTTGATGTGTATATGGTTGGTTGTGTTTTTAGAAACTGTTTTCTCTTTGACTGTAATGCTCTATAATTGCTTATGTTCATTTTGTTCTCATTAATCTTGTTTATGCCTGAATGGATGATGGGAAGATGAGTTAAAAACATGTTCCTTTGACTCTTACAATGGTGGAAATCTTTAGTTGTTTATGGTATATTTAGGTCTTTTAAGGGATTGCTGAAAGTGCATAAGTTTCGGAATCTAGTTTTTATTTTCCTTAGTCTCTGAAATTGCTTACGTCTGTTGGATTTATTTGCATTCTTTGTTAGCATCTTGGAAAATTTTAGATTCTTATCTTAATGTTGTAGAAGTCCCACCATCATTCTTCCTTGTTCGTTTTGCAAAAATGGCTATCCTTTGATTATAGGATTTAATTATTAGTGAATTTATATGAAACTGTTCTTTTGACTTCCTATAACTGTGCCGAGGATGTCCATTGAAGTACATTGAAATGCATACATGATATTTGGGTTGATCTGCAAGGCAAGCTCAGCTACTGCAGTCAGAGCTTGGAAAATTTGTCTTTTAGGATGATGTTTGTGCACAAGACTTGTTTGATTTAATGCCCAATCACTAGCTTGGACTTCTCCTGTTATTGGTTTGATTTTTTTAACTTGTTACAAGCACCTTCAGTTCATAATCAATAAGGGAATTCAAAATTTTGGCTAGAGAAACCGTGGAGATCATAACACACTACAAGAAAAACATCCTTCACCGACATTCAACTAGCTGCGTTCAAGAAGAGTGCCACTAATATTATACATGCACTGACGTTTGTTAAGTTAGACGTTGGTAATAAGTGGATGGTTGGTATCTCTATGGGAATCCGAATTTCTGGATTTCTTGATGCTTGTATGATAATTACAAATACACAAAAAGTTGGGTCTGTAGACAGTAGCTTGTGCATAACCAACAGAACTACTGCCTAGTATTTTGTTGGATGAACATCATTGTGCTACTTGACATTCTAAATCTTTCAGCACTTTCTCTAGATTTAGAGGGGCTGATATTTCTCACGCATATTGGTAGCTGATTCTTTAGCTCGGAATTATGTAAGAAAGCTTCTCTATTATTGCTGAAATAATTAAAAAAATTGTGTACTTGATGTGTATACTCTGGTTTCATATTACCGAATGTCATAAAGCTGATAGACTCTGCTAAGCAAGCCCCTGAGCTAATATATCTCTACTGAACATCTGTTATTTTCTGTTGCTTGTGCAGCTTGTTCCTAAAGGGTATGTGTTTGTGATGGGGGATAATCGCAACAACAGCTATGACTCTCACAATTGGTATGTCCTTAAACTACCACCACCTTGTAAAAATCGAGTTTTAATGATGATGAGATGAGATGGGCACATAAATATTTTTTTTTTTGAATCAGTAGAGCTTTGTGTAGATTGAGAGAACCAACAGACTTCAGTTTGGTCTTGCAGACCCACTTGCAACCAACAAGCTTCATGTGAGGTTGGGGTCGTAGTACTAGGGACCAGGTCTAATTCTAAAGAAGAGCATTGAATATGTGTTGCATGGGTTGTCGCCAGTGGGCATGGTGGGAGGCTTTAGCGAAGCATGTGGGATCAAAGGTTGCGGTCAAGGTAGTAAGGTAGCACTTGAGGATGGGGTGTTTGATGGAAATCATGGCCTTAGGTTTTCAAATGCCATCTTTAAGCCATGTAACCATGGGGTCAGTATTTGTAGGTGGGGAAGTGAGGTTGATGGGGAAGAGGAAGGTTGTGGATCGAGGAGGAGTTGACTACGAGGAAGACAGACACAAGGTGATTAAGGTTGGTGATTGTGGGCCGTGAAGAAGGAGATGGCAAGGAGAGAGGGGCGAGAGTTGGGGTTGGCAACTGTGGAGGAGGTCATAGTTTTCGTTGCAGAAGCGATAGGGGGTAGGAGAGGGGAAAGAGGATTTGTTGGATCAAGATAGTTGTGCTCAATTGTCCTCTGATACCATGTAAGGAATCTATCACAGGTTCCACTAGAGAAACCAAGAGAAGAGGAGCACAATAGATACATAGAGAAGACAATGTCAGTGGAGATATACTACTAACCTCTTGGTTGCTGAATTTCTCAATTAATAAATATAATGTTGCAACATATTGAGCAACAATAAATATTACAAGATATTACAAGGATAGGAAAAGAAAGGTGTTGGTGATTGACCAAACTCAAAAGGACAGAGAGGTGGCTGATTGCCAAACTCTAAAGATAGAAAGTGATAAAGTTGGCCGGTAGCCAAACCCTTAAGATAGAAAAGACAAAAACGAAGACATAATGTTTTTTGAGAAAACTCTTAAAACAAGGATGGAATCCGCAAAGTGATCTGTTATCTCTTAAAATCCCCCCACCTTCGGAGCTGATCCCATGAAGAGATAGCACTGAGGTCACGCTCCTCCGAGAGAGGTTTCCGTTACCGGTGAATACGTGAACAATGGGTCAAATGGGACTTATCATAGCACTAAAATTACTGCTGTCACCAAACTGGCAATTCTTTTCTTCTTTCACCAGTGACTTGCGTGATTTAAGTTCAGAATTTCTGTACAATATGATTCAATTTGGATCACCATCATTTTTTGGGGGATTTGAATCTAATTGTAGAATTGTAACAATTTTTTTGCAACCTTATACTGATAAACTCATTTCTTTGACATCAAGATTTTCATCTCCTCATATACGAGTATGACATTTGTTCTTATTCTGTAACACTACTATAGATACTGTTTTTTCACAGCTTAAAGAGAAAGGTTATTTTTTCATTAAGCCCATTACTGTTTTATATTTGGGTCATGCATAAGCAGTATTCTTTATGTGTTCCTTTCCTTAAGCTTGTATGCATGCATTCAATTACCCTGTGTAAACTTGTAATGGAAGGAGCTTTTTTTTTGGTAGGTGCAATTGAAGGAGGTGACTGATTAGATTTCTGGATTTGATACAAATTACTGGATGTTTTGGGATGCAAATTCACCCTTGAATTTGTTTGCAATCATAGTGAAAAGGATGCTTAAGGAGATCACAGACGTAATGCTGGTGTAGGTTTACATATCATTTTCTGAATTTCTGGGAACTTTGGAAAGTAGAAATTGTTTCTACTTCAGTTAAATAGCAACATGCAATCTGAAATCAAACTAATAATCAAAAGCAGCTAGAATTATATAGAGATGAAGAGCTTTTACAGTACTTCATCAATAGAAAACAACTCATCCAAGTAAAGTCCCAACAATATGTTATAACCGAGGGGAAAATCAACTATAATTAAAAGAAATCAGATCTCAATATATGTCTACCAAACGAATCCGATCTACTAAATAATATCCATGGCCCAAAAAGGTGTCTAACAGGATATAAGACTAATGGAAGTTAATAGGATAAGACTTCATAATATGGTGAAAAGCAAATAGGCAAGGAATAAGGTTCATTAAAAAGCTGTGTTTTATGGATTTGGTAGCTATCTTATTCCAAACACTGGTTGACTTTGGATGCTTTTGAAATCCTTCCTTGCAGGATGTGTTCAATCTACTTCCAAATCTAAATGTGAGTGAACTAATCAAGGCTTTTGCAGATAATGGCATCAATGTTGCTGAAAACTGCTTTTGAAACCCTTTTTTTTACCGACGTTTAAAACCGTCGGTATAACATCATACATCGATGGTTTATTAGAACCGTCGGTAAAAGGGTTTAGTCATGGTAGCATTACCGACGCTATGACAAACCGTCGGTGTTACATTCACCGATGTTTTTACGACGTTTTACCGATGCTCGTGAACGTCGCTAAATGTCCTTTTTCTTGTAGTGGCGGTAAGTGCGTTTAAGAAGAAAGATTCGAATAGTTTAAGCGAAGAAAATAGTAAAGAAGTTATTCAACCCATATAATTAAGTGAAGATGATGAATAAAAAAATACAGTTTACAGTAAAATTCATTAACACACACTTTTTAGAAATTAGAACTTGCTAAATACAAATGGAAGTAATATATCCATGACAGTCTCATTGGAAAAATGACATTAGCATGATAGAATAGAAATAAAGTGTACTGTAAGGTTTCATTTATGTAAATACAGAAGTTAGTTCGTACAATCAAAATGAGAGTACCTCATGGGAATCTCAAAATTAGATATAACTTTCTCTGAAAGCCATTTTTTGAACAACACTGAAATATACAAAATATTTAAATTACTCATAATGGAACAGAAGCCCACTGCAACAACAAACCCGAAAAACCAATCACTGGTTTCTAATTCTTGCTCTTATTTTGAACACTTTACTTGCTTCGAACTGCACAACTCTTTTCTCAATTATTTAGATTTCACACTTAGTTTTCATAGATTCTGCCAATTTTCATTAATTTATATTTCACAATTATAATTTACTAAATAAATGTATATAAATAATCTACTATCTTTCAGTGAGGTTTCGATTCTAAGACAATATTCAAAATCCTAATTTCCTAAACAAATGGCCACTTGGATGGGTTTATGGCATAAATGATTACATCTTCATTTGGAGAGTCTGTTGATCCTAAACAATTCCTTTTGTTGGCTGCAAACATTCATAAAAGTCTAATAGTTTGAATAGTTCATTTGAAAATTCTCTCTAATGGATGGTGACCTGATCCCCATACTTTACAAGGGTTTCCTATTCTTAAATCATCTACTCAGTGTACCTATTTCTGATGTAGGCAACTATTTAAAAAATACATATTAAATAAAGAACAAGTAGATATGAGACCCTTAATAAGAAAACATAAAAAATCTTAGCTCATTTTAAAGCAGAGAAGGGGAAGGAAAGCAAAATATTAATACAATTAACCTCGGCCAAGAAAAAAAAATTTTGAACATAAAATTAAACGATAAACTACAAAAATACAGCACCTCAAATATTTCAAGGCAAACTCCAATATCCAAATATTGTGAGGAACTTTGAATAGAGCATAGAACAATAGTGCCATTCTTCTATACCTGCAAATATCATAGAAAGGATTAGATCAATGATCAAAATAAATAAAACCCAAAAATTTCATTCTTTAGCTTCTGAGAAAAATAATAAAAAAGCCAGACCGCATCTCAACCTTCATAAAATTTTACAAATAAATGTATCCTGTGGTGGTATTTTATAGTGTGGTTAAAATTTGGTAAGACCATGAAAAATTAAGAAGAAAATTTGGTAAAAGATATTGAGGGTTGTCGGATACGTGAGGATGCATATCCCTTTCTCCTATCTATTATACTATTATTATAAAGAGAAATAGGTGGAGAACTGTAATTATACAACGAGAGAGAGAGAGAGAGAGAGAGAGAGAGAGAGAGAGAGAGAGAGTCCCAAATAAAAATTTAGCAAAAAATTAGGAAAGCAAACTGGAATAGGAAACCAATATGGCATTCTTTGTATAGAGAGTCCCAAATAAAAATTCACCCAAAAATTAGGAATGCAAATCGGAATAGGAGTCATTAAACTTTAAAAAAAAATAATTAAGAATGCAAACCGGAATAGGAGTTTTTTTTAAGGGTTTGGAGGATAAATAGGGATTTCGGGAATAAGAAACCTATACTAAATAGGAAACCAATACAATTTTTAGGCTTTTCTCGGCGTGTTTTGAAGGAAGGTGCCACGTAGATCAAACGCTGGATGGGGGGACTGTCCATGGCAGCATGAACAGTGAAACCCCATCCAGCTATATTATAATAGATTTCCACCCCTTTCCTAGCATCTCCACTCCATTGGATTCTCTTTCCCAAAAATGACTAAATTCTCTCATACTTGCTTGTTATTTTGACAGAAAAAACAGATAAAATCTCATTTCTCCTAAAATAATACTAAATTATAAGAGATTTAGGTAAAAAAAATTTACAAAACTACCCTCGTTAATGGCATCTTCTCAAGAAGTGTTATTTTGTTAAATTAAATCAAAATTAATCAAAAGACCCTTTATTGTATTTAAAAACAATGTAATTATATTTTCTTGATGTTTTTAATAAGAAAAGTTATATGTTCGCCTCATTTTTTTACTTGGGGCAGCTCCCTCTATTGTATCTATGACTACTCTTTTACATTTGAGGGGGGCTGTCCCAAGTTTTAAAAAAAGGGGCGAATATATCATATACCTTTCAATTATTGTGTATTTTTTTTATAATGTAGGATGTCCCCACCCCCTTCGGGAGTAGGACTAGTCCCCACGGATACACGCAACGACACACACCACGTGTATCAAGTAAGTCGGAGGCGGGATTCGAAAACTTGTCAACAAGGAGCATACCCGTGACTTTATGCCGAAGAGCCAACTGCCTCGGTGTGTATCAATTATTGTGTATTGGAGAAAGTTTCCCAGTCTCCCAGCTTAACATCTAAAATGACTAGATTACCCTCATACCAACTTTAGAATCCGCCTGTTTTAGTATCGGAAGGATTGATCTTGTAATGCTAAACCTATTGGTGGAACGCAAATGATTTTCAGTGTTATTATGGTTTGTGTGGTTGTGTGTTATTTGGATGTTGTTCTAAGCATATTTCTCTTTTGAATATATACCTGAACAATCAATTTATTCAAACAGCCTTCTAGTTATTTGGTTAAGACCATTCATTTAAATCCATTCAAAGAGCTTCATTTAGTTGTTTTTTTTTTTTTTTTTTTTTTTTTGTGAAATCCTGAAAAATCATGGAAACATACGCAATTGATATATTTTTAGTACGAAACTTAAAAAATTGCTAGTATAATCACAAATACACATTTTGAAACCATAATGTAAGCAAGACAGCTAGTACATAATACATGATGGTTTAATAACATTGAACACCTAATGGTATGCATTGTTTTGTCTAATAATTCAGTAGAGGCCACAATTTACATGAATTCAAGGGTCCCCTTGAGGTCAGCGTCCCTTAATATTTATACATAATACCTGTACTATATTTTACATGCAATTTATATAAATAATTATGTAAAAACATAGTATACTACCAATGCTCTTATAGTCTTGGTTTTGGTATGCTATTTTGTTGTGGATGAAAACTGAAATATTTGGATCGTTTTGTGTAGGCACCCCATTTTGACCAGACCATTTTCTCCAAAAATCGAATAAATTCTCGAAATCGAATAAAATCCCAATCCCGAAGTTGAGTCGAGTCCCGAACCGAATTCCGAAATTCCTGAAAAGGTGGGCCCCAAGTGCAGAAAAAACTTCAAAATGGTACCCACCCACTGCAGTGCAAAATCCCTAAGAGGCTGCTAATATCCCTAGGAGTGCATTTATCAAAGCGTGCGTGTGTTAAATCACTTTCCCATGTTAAGTAGGAGGGGAGTGAATTAGCCAGCTTAGGGGTTGCTTGGAGAAGAGAGAGGGAATAATATACCATTCCCTTTAAGAGAAGAAAAGCCAAATAGGGTATAGTGGCAAGAGGGTAAAATTGCCTTCTCCTTGGGGTATTTAGTAAAATGGACATTACTTTCTCTACAAGCCACATGCATGGGCCATTGGATTAAAGAGATGAGGTGTAGGGCTTAGATCAGCTAGACACTCTAGGTTTTTAGGGTTTCTAGGATAGAATTAGGGCAAGAGAGATAAGGAATCAAGGGCTGATAGCAACCAAGAAAGGGAATCTGATAAATGGATGGCTGAGATTAGCATGAGGGCTTGAACCCTAGCTATAAAATCTCAAGGAGTCTCGTGGGTAGAGAGGAGAGCCCCATTTTTCTTAGAAAAAAAAAGAAACAAAACAGAGAGAGGAAGGAAAAGGAGACCGGCCAAACCAACTCCACCACCACCGTCAACCACCACCTCCAAAACCAAAACCCTTTTTCACCTCTTCCACCATTTTTTACCACCACCATTTCTTCATTTCCGCCACCATCTTCATTGATTCCGGCACGACCATCTTCTTCCACCTCCTCCATTAATTCCGGCACCATCCCTCTGCAACCCACCCTCATTTGCACCTCCATCTCCTCCAATACCTCCACCATCTTCCCCATCACCACCGACACCACCATTAAAAAAATAAAAAACAAACAGAGAGAGGAAAAAAGTAGAGAGAGAGGGGAAGAGAGAAACTAAGAGAGCAAGGAAGGAAAGAGGGAGGGTTTGCTGCCACCATCGCCATCTTCCCACCTCCATCGAACAACACCTCCGTCCATCTTTTCCAACCAACACCGCCATCGATCTCCGGCCAAGCTATCACCACCGACCACCATCCTCCACCATCACTATCACTCTCTCCACCTCCTACCTCCCCTCACGGCCACCCTTGACAAACCTATCTAACCCCTCTTCTCCGGCCACTCCTCCTCCAGCCGACCCCTCCATTGCCGCCACCATCTCTTCTCCTCCGTCCAAACCCACCTTCAAACCCACACCATTTTCACATCTCCACCGGTAGATCTGTCCACCCCCTTTATTCCCATCGCAAAACCCATTTGGATTTTCATTTTGCCCTATTTTCCGGCTAGGAAACCCACTTCGAATCACCAAGTACCTCCACCAACACCACCTTCTCCGGTCATTCTTCCCACCACTAAAACCCATTCTATTCCCTTCATTAACACCACCCTAGCAATCAAACCCACTCCATTTTCTCTTCTTAGCCATCACACCATTAGCCACCATTAATATCTCCCCCAGCAAACCCACCTCCTATTTCTTCATCTCCATAGGAACCCCCTGTATCTACAACCCAAACCGATCCCTCTTCTCTTCTCCCCCTCACTGTATACTACCTCAATCTCCAACTTGCAGACCCTACCATCAATTACCTCCACCTCTTTCGGTCTCATGCCCAAATTGGGTTTGTGAAGTAGGGTTAAAGGGAAATTGACGTAGGGTTTGAGTTGCCGAGAGCATTTGAAGGCCTTTAAGTTGCCTAATCTCAAGGAAGAAGCATCATTTGGCCATCTAATGTCATTGCCGCCTATCACGCACTGAGCCGCAGCTGTCATCCCAACTCGTCGGTAATTCCACCATTGCAAACTGACTTTCTAAGGGTTCAATGAGCTGTTGTCCAATACATTTATCCACTGTAAGTGTGGATGGTTACTTCAAATTCTTCGTGCCTTATTCTTCATCTATGATATTTCGATATACATGTTCCTGCTTCTATGATGGTGCCGCGATTTTCATGGGTTGATTGTTGAAATTAAATCATTCTCAATTAGAAAGAAATTGTTGAGTTTCTTCGCTATCATTTTCTTTGGCTGAATATCAAATTTCCTTTGATCAATCTAATTCGTAGATTTTGCTGTTAGCTTTGCAATATCCTCTGAAATTCTAGTAGAAAGTGAATGTTAGCATCTGAGAATGTCAATTGTGGAAAAGAAATATTCTATGCCCGTTTCGATTGGGAGTTTTACTCAACTCATTTGAACAAAAATGGTAAATATTGAGAACCTACACAAATAGTCGGTTGAGACAAATTCTGCTCATGGCTTTTGTATAACAGTAGTGTCAAGATTGCATGCTAATTGTGGAAAATAATCGGATTTTAACTTGTTTCGTATGGTTTTTCTGATTTGAGATGATTCTTTAATGGGAATTAAGTTTACAGTCCTAGGGGATATGCAATGGATCGAGCGTAATAGCTTTAATACTATTTGCTTGATAATGCACCCATATGATCACAACCATGTCTTGTTGCTTGCCTAACCCATGTTTGTATATTGCTTCAACCAATTTCTGAGAATTTTTAGAGAGTCATGGTAATATCTTCATAATTTTTAGATACAAGGGGTCAAAGCAAATTAGGGACAAATCGATCAGGATGTTGGTCATAGGTGAAGGTTCATGTGTTCTTCCTTTCACGAAATGGCATGGTCATTGTGTGCTTAAATACATGTAAAAGTTTCAAGGTCCCTAGTGTGAGATGTTCCTTACTCACTCGTTTGATTTTCTCCATTCTCACTTATGAAGGCTTGTGTGAAATAAGCTTGCTAGAATTGTTAAAAATAGAATAAGCTGTCTTGTATCAATTACGCCAAGTCACCTCGTCTTCGGTGGACCTTCATTACAATTTCCAAGAGGCCAAGGGAGGCTAGAAGGCATTGTGATTTACAAGAGGATATAAGGTCAGGACATCTTTCTTTCAACATCAGGTTGATGGAAAGCGATACTTATCTTTGGTTGCGACCCCTCTCTATTTCCCCTCGCTCCTCGTTCAGATGTTGCTTCGGCATTTGGAACTCTTATAGGATCTTAGCGATCTCCATCTACATTCGGGATTTCTATTGGGTTTTGAGATTCTCTTTTCCTTTCAAGATTGCTCTGTGTATTTTCAAGATTTCCATCAATATAAGGATTCCATCGATTTTGAGTATGTTCCATCGGGTTAAGGCGATGACGGAATTTTTCTTGAGCCAACCCCTTGCCCTTCCTATCATTTTCTCTATCTTAGGATCTTCACAGGGTTTGAGGGGTTTTCCTTTCTTTTCGGGACTATTCTTTGGACGTTCCTCGGGATCCTTTTCGAGTTTTGAGATTCCATCAATCATGGGAACACTTTGTCGGGTTTGGCGACGACGGACGGCAACCTCCTGAGCCAAAACCCCCCCTTTCAATCAAAAGGGATAAAAATGCATAAAAATCAAATAACAAAAATACAAAAAACAACAAAAAATATCACAAAACAACAAAAGCGTTTTTCGAAAAGCTGTTTCGAACTACGTTGGCTTGATCCCTTTCCACAGGGTACGTAGGCAGCTTGGGATTCTCGTCCCAAGTTCAGTCAAACTTTTCATTAAAATCATTTAAACCCTTCAAAAAATTATTTCAGCATCTGAAAATATCTTTCAAGCTTTTCCCAAAAATACAAAAACCAAAATGGGCAAGGATGGTGATCGCCAGGTCACTCGGAGCCTTCTTTTCATTTCATTTCCAATTTTGATCGTGGTTTGCTGGTTTTATCGGTTTTTCGACGTTTTATCGGGTTTTGGGACGGGCGACGATGTAGCGTGGCTCTTTTACAGGGATTGCCCTCGCTGAGCCCAACGATAGGCTATGACGATAGCGAGACTTGTCCGATCTTTAGCGGATCAGGATCACTGAGCTCGATTCCTTTAGAATCGCTCCCTGAGTCTATCGTATGTCCCATTTTCTTTTCCCTGGCATTTTGGGTTTGCGCATACTGTCTATTTTCTGATTCCTTTATTTCCTCGCATCTTTTAGCTTATCGTGTGTTTGTCTTTGGTTCCTTGTGTGTTTACTTTTAGCTTGCTTATTCCTTGTGCGTTTAGTTTCACATGCTTATTTACATGCTTAGCTGTGACATTTATTTGCTTACTTATCATGATCATATGCTTAGCTGTAAATATTTACCGCTTTTCTGCTTATCATATCTGCTATTACTTGCTTAGCTGTAGCTGTGCATGCGGATGTTATTGCTTTCCTAGATGTGATGGATTAGGAGTAGATGCGGTGAGTTAGGATTTGGATGTTTATTTTCTTTTGCCCATCCCCGGGTCATGCATGCTTAGATAGACGTTTCTTCGGGGGTGCTCGTTCCAATTTCACATGATTTTAGCAAAAAACTCTTCGAAATCAATTAAAAATGGCATAAGAGGCTAGGTGCTTGCACTTGGGCGAATTGGGGGCGCTTAACACCTTCCCCATTCGTCATCAGGCACAAACTTTTGTATCTCTGGTTATCCGTTGCAAAAGAGTATTTCATGGGATCCAGGGCATATTTCCTTGGATGGCGACTTTTCTTTGTTATAGGTACATCTTGGTTCCAGCCTAGTCCTTGAATCGAGAGGTATCTCATTTATATCGTCACCCATGCTGTGAGTGGCACAATTTCGAGAGTTCCTTGGTAGAGCTCTCCTTCACATTGTGGAGATCTTAGAGGATAGGCGTGGGATCTCGTGTCCCTCGCCATTCGTCCTTGGGATAGGGGTCCACATTTTGTGTCAGATGATTTCTATTTCTTTAATTTGTCGCGGTGAATTTAGACTGATCGTTCTGTGTTCACTGTTCATTTAGCGTCCACAAATTAAAGGTGTCTAATTATCTGATTGGAGTGAAATTTGGGGCATGGCCCCGTCTATAGCAAGGCCGTAAGGATAGATGGGGCCATGCCCATCTGACTGACAGATGGGCCTTTATGAGCTTTCTAGACCTATTTGGTTTATTAGTTTATTTAAGTTATATGTAGACCTTAGCATTTATTTTGAAAAGCTTCATTATCAGGGTCCAGGGCGGGGGCAATTGCCCCCCCCCCCCCCCTGAAATCTGGAAAATTTTCAAAATCTATGGATTAAGAGTTTTTCATAAAGTTAACCCCTCTTTTATGAAAATCATGAATCTTCCCTATCTTATAGGCTTTTGCCAACTAAATTAATGCATTTTTCCACCTAGATTGACTCTATCCAAAGTCTTCCACCTATTAATGCCCTTTTTCTACCTAGATTAACCCCCCTCCTCTCTCTCTCTCTCTCTCTCTCTCTCTCTCTCTCTCTCTCAATATTAATCAATGCCCTCTCTCTCTCGTTTCAACTGATTTGCTGAGGGGAATGGCACATTATTTGCATGATTGTATATGATGTAGGCCCATATTTGAAAAATAGTACACCACAAGACAATCAAGACCGTCCATTTGATTAGAGTCACAAGATTTTACATAGCGTAAGCCCGTATCAGAAAAATTGTATTGTACGGGCTGCACCATAGGATGATCTAAACCGTCCATTTGATGGGCCAAGACGAAAATAAGTCGCGCCCAAAAATTCATTTATGTGGGAACATAATGTGATGTACACCTCTATATATTTAAATGAATTTTCGGGCACAGCCTATTAACGTTGTGGCCCATCAAATGGATGAGCGTCTGGATCATCCTATGGCATGGCCTGTAGTCCTGTACAATACTTTTGAAAAATACTGAACTATACATGTGAAAACTCTCTACTAGTTAATTATGAGATTTTATATGTTGTATGAATGTAAAGTCAAGTATTTTTTAAAAAGTAGGGCCCAATTCATAAGATGATCCAAACTGTTCATTTGTTGCGCACTATATAAGTAGGTTGCACACCTGCACCCCCGTAAATCATCTCCATAGGATGATCCTAACCCTCTGATCTATAATGGGATTGCTAGCTATAGAAACCTCTATAGATTGAATGGATAGGATCATCCTATGGTGATGATTTACGTGATGCAACCTATTTATGTTGTGGCCCAATAAATGAACGGTTTGGATCACGTATGAACTAGGCCCCATAGTATTTTTTTGAAAAATGCTTGACTTTATGTGAACGCAAAATATAAAATCTCGAATATTATTGGGATTTTCAAAGTAGAAAGTGATCCTCTTGGGGGGGGGGGTATGGAATTTATTAAATCACCAATATTCTTGGGCAAAGGATAGTAGGCCCTGCTACATCAAAATTTGAGGTGTAAAATGTGGGCTCCACCTTATGCATAGGTTAGGGGGAGATGGTGGGCCCTACCTATCAAACATGAAGTGTAGAATGGTGGGCCTCAACATGCTATAACAACCTTCTTTGCCACTTTGCCCCCCCCCCCCCCCCCCCCCCCCGAGCAAATTCCTGGCTCCGTCCCTGTTCATTATCATCATTAGCTGAAAAAGATTCCACTTCTTATGTGGTCTGAAATATAGAAAAAGCTCTCTGGTGTTCGTTTGATGTAGCTATGTGGGGAATTTTAAATCAAAGACAGGAGTGCGATTATCTTAATAAGGGAATACGGAAATCTTTTTAAAAAAAAGACCTTAGCATTTATTTTATTATTTACGAATGAAAACAAGAAATAGGGGGTACTTTTTCTCGGAATATTTACGAATAGAAGTTTAACTCCTTTCCATTGTGTAAGCATTTCCATTGGTTAGATTATCCCACTTTTCTATAGGTATATATAGTCCTATATGGGCGACTCCCTTGATTTTCTTGATGTACAAGGCAAATTTGGTTCGTTTTGATTAAATTTTTACTATTATTATTACTATTATTAGGGAAATGATTTTAGCGCTCCAATGTTTTGATAAACATGCGCTCACTTGTTTGTCGTGTAGTATTTATAGGGTTTTAAGAGCTTTTTGAGAACAGCAATATCCTCTTACATCCTTTTAAATACTACACGACAAACAAGTAGAGAGCATGTTTATCAAAACACTGGAGCCCAGAAATCATTTCCCTTATTATTATTATTATTATAATTATTATTGAAGATTCTGTAGCAGCCACAACCGAAATTTATGCAAACTCCTTACCTTCTTGATGGTTTAAGATACTACAACTTGTAGTATATATGGTTTGGTGAAATGGGATACTTGAAATTCAACATGTCCCTTGATTTGTTTTTCCTTCTTGAGGATTAACTGAGAAATTATCCTTTTACCATAAAGAAAGGGTAATGATAAATTGGCACCCCCTGTAGGATAATTCACACCCAATTAAGGTCAAAAAAGCGTTAAAGTCTGCCACTTACCCTCCTTTAAAAGGGTGCGAATTATTCTACAGAGCCCAGGGGTGCAAATTTATCTTCGCCCTAAAGAAATTATGAATTCCTTTTCTTCTCCACAAATATAAATTTTTACTGATCAGGAAGAATAAGAGCTAAAGGCCATGATATTACCACTTGGATGTGGAACTTACACGCCGAGGCTCATGATTTTAATAGTGATACTAGTTATTTGGATGATATCTCTGAAGTGCGGTTATAAATTTCATTTTAACAGCGGAATTGCATAAACCAAAATCGTAAGTGTAATAAGTGTAATAGTGGTATACTATATTAGTATAGTATTGTGTAATTATACATATGATATGAAATGTGGTGCATATATTATGTATAAATACTTATATAAATTACATATGAAATTTGGTATGTACTAAATTATTAGATTTGCCATGTCATTGGATGTCCAATATGAATGGTTGTCTTGCTTGTATAATGGTTTCTAAGAACCTATTTGTACTTATTCTAGTATTTTCCTAAGTTTTATCTTTAAATTTTAATCCTTAACATATATTTTCATTTGTTTTCGTGATTTTACAGGATTTACACCGAAATTTTCATCTGAAACCGAAATGTCTACATGGTTTCCATGACGATGGAAACCGAAATTGAAATTTAAAATCTTGCTCATCAGCATGGTTTGAAATTTCGACCTAAATCCAAATCCGGTAAACCCAAAATGGTATGAAATTTCTAATTTCTAACGAAATTTCATTTCCCCTGAAATTTAACGGAAATTTCAAATTTTCGATCGAAATTTCATTTCCCCCCGAAATCCCGTTCCAAGATTTAATGAATATCCCAAAAAATTTGGATTTTATCCCTTATTTAATATTATCCCGAAATTTTGGCCGAGTTAAAGTATCTTTTAAATTGATTTCCTTGGATTTTGCCCGACGAAATCAATTAACGGATATTTTTCTCGTATAGAATTTTGACCGAAATTTCGGCTGAAATTTTGGGATAATATTAAATAATTATCAAAAATCTCGATTTTTGGATGAAATTTGGGGATAAATGAAATTTCGGCCGAAAAAACTATGTTTCGGGTATTACTGATTTCGGTTTCTATCTCAAGCAAAACCCGAAATTTCGGATTTCGGTTGAAATTTAAAACTATGCTCTTAACTACGAGTGCTCATTCCACTTTTAATTTGGTAGCTTTGTCTCACATCAACCGTGACCATTCTACTTTTAATCTGGTAGTTTTGTCTCACATCAACCGTGACTAATTGCATCGCCGAAAATCAGCCTTTTATTGTTTTGTGAAGAGCTGAGATAAATTCCACTAATAAACAAGTTTTTTAAATCTCAGCCCTTAACACAAAAGGCTGATTTTTGGGCGACCCAATGGAGGTGAAATAGTCTAAGTTTGCCATCCATATATTTCTAGCTTAAGATATGTAATTTATGTGTATCAAATAACAACTCTTCACAGCTTCTCTTCAAAGGCGGCAGTTATCAATCGCTCTAGCAGCTTTAAGAAAAGGTATTTTCAAAGCAGATGTATTGAAAATATGAGAGTAACAGCTTCATTATCATCCTTAGCTTAAAAAGATTCCACTTCTTATGTGGTCTCAAATATAGAAAAAGCTCTCTGGCGTTTGTTTGATGTAGCTTGGTGGGGAATTTTAAATCAAAGAGAGGAGTGCGAATGTGCGATTATCTTAATATGGGAAAACTGTAATCATCTCCAATGATAACATAGATGATGTCAATAATGAGGCTGGCTATACCAATTTGTTAACATTTTAAATAAGTCATTTTCTACAGACCTGACTTGAAAATTAAGGTGGAGACAATCAGGCTAACTTTCCCTTATGTCGGCAAGTCTGATTTTCTTACTATTTTAATGCTTCTGAATGCAACCCTCTTCTCATTTTCATCATGCAATTGATACTGACGCTTTCAGGAATCGAGGGTGGGTGTCCTTAGAGGAAAAGGGTGCCCATATCAGCTTGGCAAGATCAATAGACCTTGGCTGCTTAGACTCTGTTTATTTTGGATCTTGATAACCAATTGCAGCCCAAAACTGATTATTGGACTCAAAATTGATTCACAATCGGTTCACGAAATCCAAGATAAACAGGGCCTTTGGGTTCGCAAAGTCTGGCTAGCAAATCCCTATAGAAAAACAAAAATCTTAAAAATTAAAGAAAAACAAAATTTCATTAAAAAAAAGGGTGACCCGCAGGTCCACATTTAGTGACCCGTAAATTGTCTAACCCGGCGGCCGCTCTTTTATTTTTTCATAAGCACAGATGTCTTTCCTTTTGGCCGCTCTTTTGTTTTTTCATAAGCACATATATCTTTCCTTTTCGTACATTTATGAGGCCGGTCTTATTTTTTTCATAAGCACAGATATCTTTCCTTTTCGTACATTTAATTAGTACTTATCTTTCAATATTTTCTCGATTAAATGACGAGAATACCCTTACACTAGATAAACATTACCCTCATACCCTAATTATAGAGGATGACATAAACAAGAAATTTATTCTGACAGGTTCGTTTGAAATCTACCTTAATTTGAATATGTTATCTGGCTTAAATAAGTAGTGTCATGGTTTGAGGCTTATTAGCGTGAGTTTTTTTCTTCTTGGATTTTCTTAGGGTTTTTCTCTTGGGCACGGTCTTGGGTTGAGAAGCAAGGAAAGGGTTGTGGGTTTTGGCTTAAGTCCACTGTAATCGTTGTATATTGTTTTCTCATAGTGGAATATCGTGTTTCTCGCTCGTGAAACTAGGCTTGGCCGAACCACATAAAATCTTGGCGTTCATATTGTGGTTTGTTTTGCTTGTATTTATTTTTTCCTTTCATTAATTTGTGCACGATCGGATTGGATTTGCCCAGTGGATTTTCTCAAAACCTGTAAAGTCGATTTATACCGGGTTCAACATTGATATTTTTGACAGAAAGTGTAATTTCATTCTATTACTGATGAGGGTGAAAGACACATTTTTCAACAAGGTCTGACTAAGGTGCTATGTTTAACACTATGGAAGAAGAATCGGTGCTTAGGTAATGAGATAAGTTGGAAAAGCTTTACATGTAAAATAGCTTGGCCAACCAATTGTATCTGGATCGGTAGTTGCACGAGTTAAATATGCACATAGATAGAATTGTTTTAGAACACATGAATGTGCTCAAAGGGTTTGGGGATCAACTCTACAAGTAGAAGAAAAGTTGAAAGAAAAACATAATGCTCCTATACTAAGTGACGACTCTATTCCATGGTAAAGAAATGGTAAGGTTAAAAAAGGTCACGTCTTTACACTTATAAGATGCAGAAGAAACATGTTCCTAATAGGAGTCAAGAGCTCTCAAGATACAGGGGTCCACAAAAACAGGTGTAGTATTATAATTGCAAAGGAGTGCAATTACATCAGGCGGGATTGTCCACAGTGAGCTAACAAGTCAGATAATGGTGCCTGCAAATCTGGTGGTGGTAACCACAAATGAGGAGAGCAAAATGTTTTGAGATTTTCTCACAACCTCCGAAAGTAATCATACTTTTCCTCTTGATAAGTAAATTCTAGATTAGGGATTCTTTGTTTGTGTATGCTCCATGAGAGATAATTTTAATGTGTTCCAAGATATAAGAGTAGTTGTAGTGTTCTTAGGTGATGGGTTAACTTGTGACATGTCATGAGAATTGAGTCAGTGAAAATTAAGATGTTCGACAGCAGTTTGTACTCCGGGTGGTATGGCGTATGTCCAAAAAAATATTATAGTGTTTCTTCGCTGGTACTCTATGGGTTGCAGGTGGCGCCGTGAAAATCAAACACGACTATCTAGTTCTAATTAGAGGAGAGAAGTGTGGTAGATTGTATTATCTAGTTGAGAACATGGTGACTAGTATTCTTTAGATCTTGATGGATGGATGGAAACAGTGGATGAGTAGCAAGTACTTGCGTGGGGTCTCCTCTTGCAGTTGGTGTAGAGACTCATTTTGATGGTTTCTATGGTGTAAATGGTAGTGAGGTAATGATGGTTCCTATGGCGGGGAGGATGAATCGAGATTCTTCTCCAAAGTTGACTAGGTGAGTCAATAAGTTAGTAGCCACACATGTGCATTGAGTGTGTTGATCAAGTTAGGTGGAGTCAAAATCAGGATTATTCGATGATGTGTAGCTGGTGCTTTATAAGGCCAATGGTGGACCGATGGCGAAATCACTGAAAAATCTTCAGGTGGCTGAAACAAGCCAAGGTAGAGACTTTTGGAAGCTTCTATGTTACCACGATCTTGCTATTTTAGTAGGCCAACTAAGAAAGAGGGTTGGTTGGTGTAGAGACTCATTTTGATGGTTTTTATGGTGTAAATGGTAGTGAGGTAATGATGGTTCCTACGATAGGGAGGGTGAATCGAGATTCTTCTCCAAAGTTGACTAGGTGAGTAAATAAGTTAGTAGCTACACATGTGCATTCAGTGTGTCGATCAAGTTAGGTGGAGTCAAAATCAGGATTATTCGATTATCTGTAGCTAGTGCTTTAGAAGGTCAATGGTGGTTTGCGACGATGGTGGACCGATGGCGAAGTCATTGAAAAATCTTCAAGTGGCTGAAACAAGCCAAAGTAGAGACTATTGGAAGCTTCTCTGTTACCCCGATCTTGCTATTTTAGTAGGCCAACTAAGAAAGAAGGTTGGCGTATGTTTTTTGGGAAAATCCTATGGTAAAAAATCACTCTACTAGCTATGGCCAAAGTAGGGCTAAGGTGGTGTCTTGGAGGAGTATGAGAGAAAAACGTGCTTAAAAGGTAATGTGTGCTTAAAAGGTAGTTTATAGAGAGTTTAGTCATTTTTTGAGATAAAATTAAAGCACGATAAAGGTAATGTGTTTAAGAGCTATAAAGGAATTTATATAAAAAGGATCTTAGTAGCTTTTGAGAAATTTACATTTATAAAGAATTAAATTTCTAATAAAACTTTCCAAGTTTATATATATATATATATAAAGTTTTAAATAACCTCTAGTTCTAACCATGTTTTCCATTATATATATACATATGAGAAAACGGTTCCTACACATATGTGTGGATAAGTTATCTACACACTAGCTTAAAATACAGTGGGGGCCACATTATTTGGGTGATCCAAACTATTCATTTTTAAGGCCCTCACATAGATAGGGTGTCAACAAAAAATCAGATTCATAGGATCATCCTAACCATTCGAACTGCGGAGGCAAAAAATGGACTAATTTGTGAAGGTTTAAAGACATCCATTTTACCTCCACAATTCGTAGGGTTGGGATGATCCTATGGATCTGATTTTTGTAGACACCCTATCTATGTGAGGGCCTTTAAAATGGATGGCTTGGATCACCCAAACAATATGGGCCCCACTGTATTTTAAGCTAGTGTGTAGAGAACTCTCTACACATATGTGTAGGAACCGTTCTCTCTCTGTCTCTCTGTCTCTGTCTCTCTCTCTGTCTCTCTCTCTCTCTCTCTTTCTCTCTCTCTCTCTCTCTATATATATATATATATATATATATATAGAGAGAGAGAGAGAGAGAGAGAGAGAGAGAGAGAGATAGAGAGAAAACGGTTCCTACACATATGTGTAGATAAGTTATCTACACACTAGCTTAAAATACAGTGGGGGCCACAGTATTTGGGTGATCCAAACCATTCATTTTTAAGGCCCTCACATAGATAGGGTGTCCATAAAAAATCAGATCCATAGGATCATCCTAAACATTCGAACTGTGGAGGCAAAAAATGGACTAATTTGTGATGGTTTAAAGACATCAATTTTACCTCCACAAATCATAAGGTTGGGATGATCCTATGGATCTGATTTTTTGTAGACACCCTATCTATGTGAGGGCTTTTAAAATGGATGGCTTGGATCACCCAAACAATGTGGACCCCCACTGTATTTTAAGCTAGTGTGTAGAGAACTCTCTACACATATATATGTAGGAACTGTTTTCTCATATATATATATATATATATATATATATATATATACACACGCGCGCGCGCGCACACACACACAAACACACTAGTGGGGCACCCCGCGCGATGTGCGGGCGAGAAAAAAAACTTAAAAATAAAGATACAATTGTTATTTTAAAAAAGAAATAAATAGAACTGTCGAAATTTGGAGGAAATGGGGAATGTAATAGTAAAACAGGGGTGGATAAGTTTTTAAAAAATGAGAATAACATCAAACTCTAAATTAAAGAGTACATAAAATATGTACAAAATAATGAATGGGCAGTTTTTCTGCTTATATTTGAAGCAAAGAAAGACGTTCAATTTATGATGATATCACCCTAAAGTAACCATAATCGTATTATTTCCCTTTAGATTGTGGGAAGAAAAAATATTTAATAGAAATATATTCCTTCAGAAAAGTTTTTCTTGCAATCCAAACAGGACCTTGGGGAAGAAATTTCTTTTTACAGTTTAATGAGAAATAATATAGTCATGGTTACACTAGAGGCATATTATCATAAATTGAAATTTTACTATTTTTTGTAACCATCAAAGAAGGTGATGGGGTGTGAAAACACCAGCCTCTCACAGGCCGCCACCTGTCCCAGAGTAGGTGAGCTACAGCCTCTCACAAGCCGCCACCTGTCCCAGAGTAGGTGAGCTGCAGCCTCTCACAGGCCACCACCTGTCCCAGAGTAGGTGAGCTGCAGCCTCTAACAGGCCGCCACCTGTCCTGGACACCTGTCCAGGACACCTCACCAGATTTTCCTATAAATACAGGATCAAAGCTCAGACCAATGGGTAATGCGAAAAATCCCTTCTCTCCCTAAACTCTTAGACATCTCCCCTTCACTCCTGCTCATACTGACTTGAGTGTCGAAGGGCCTGTCCGGAGTAAAACCCGGTCTGGTCTTCTGACCTCGCTTGCCTTGTGCAGGACTCAGCCCTCATAGCAGGACTCTTTCTTGACCACCTCACTCCTCGTTCACTCCGGTCCTTCAGGACTCAGCTCTCCTAGTCATCCAGCTCAGCTCTTACATCACTGCTGTACCTGTTACCGATTTTAGGTCTAACAGATTGGTGCCATCCGTGGGACCCCAGAACTAAAAGCTGTCTTTACACCCCACTCACAAAAATGGCAGGACGCAAGAGTACGCGGATGCCTACTGCGCGGGCGCGGACTACCCAAACCGCGCTACCCCGCAGGACCCGGAGCGAGCGAATTGCATCACTAGTAGTAGCAGCTTCTGCTACAGCAGATCAGAGCCCGGCTCGCTCAGAACATCTGAATCCCTTGCCCACCCCGGAGCAGGTTCAAGCTCTATTTCAGCAGATGAAAGCCCTCGTTGGGCAGTACCAGCAACTACTTCAAGTACCCCCTCAACCTCCCCCAGAGGCTCCGCGATCTGTCCAAGGAAGGCCAGACGTCCACAGGGGAGAGTCATCACACCATGGTGAGGGCCGAACTCATCATTCCACCAGACAAGTCCCTCACCCCACGACGAGGCATGCCCAAACAGAGCCTCATCACCGTGAAAGGTCGCGGTCCCCCTCCGCACAGAGGTGCCGAGCTCATCAAGATCGTGCGCCACCAGCGAAACCTCGACCTCGTCGTATGAGTCGGGAGAGCCAATCCGGCTCCGCGGCGAGCCAGTCTGTGGAAAGGATCAGGTCCTTGGACCATAGGACGGATCCACTGCTACAAAGAATGGAGGAGATGGATCATCGGATAGAGGAATTGGCGAAGGACCAGAGCCGGCCAGTCTCCAGGGCGTTCTCAAGCAGGACGCCATTCACTGATGATGTTCTGGGTGCCCCAGCACCCAGAGGGTTTAAAATGCCCGCCGTCCCTCAGTATGACGGCACTACAGACCCCGTGGACCACTTGGAAACGTTCAGAACAATTATGCTCCTCCACGGAGCTTCCGATGGCTTTCTTTGCAGAGCGTTTCCAACGACGCTGACTGGCGCGGCAAGAGACTGGTATTCCAGGATCAAACCGAACTCCATCAACAATTTTGATGATTTTGGAGAGGATCTTGTCCGCCACTTCATGAGCAGCCGCAGGCCAAGGAAAACAACCGCTTCCCTGATGGCCTTGCGACAGGACGACAACGAGCCTCTGAAGGTGTTCGTCCGCCGATTCAACAGGGAGGCACTTCAAGTGCCAAATCTAGATCCCTCAGCAGCAATGAATGTGCTCCTCGCAGGCGCCAGGTCTAATGAATTCCGTCGAGCGGTGGCTCGACAAAATCCGCACTCACTAGCGGATCTTATGGCCGGAGCAGAAGAGTACATAACGGTGGAAGAAACACTGGCAGCTCTTAATTCAAATCGGAGGATAACCTCTGAAGAGAAGAATCTCCCTAAGCAGCGCAGGGAGGATAAACCTCCCAGGAGAGAGAAGTCTCCGCCTCCTCAGAGAAGAGAAGAAAACTTCACGCCTCTCAACACCTCCAGAAAGCACATACTGGCGGCGATCAGCGAAGAAGAGTTCGTGAAGTAGCCTGCTAGAATGATCTCCAAGGGAAACAGGAGAGATCCCTCAAAGTACTGCCAGTTCCACAAGGACCACGGCCACGACACAGATGATTGTTGGCAACTCAAGCAGGAAATTGAACAACTCATCAGCCGGGGCTATTTGAAAAAGTATATTCGAACTGACAGCCGCAACCAAGAGCGCAGAGGAAAGAGCCCCCAGGGCCGCAGCCCTCGAAGATCACAGCAGCCCCCTGCTCGGGACAAAACCCCTCAGCTGGGCAATGCGCAGCCTGAGGCACCCCAACCTCGGCCAAGGGGGGTCATCGGTACAATTATGGGTGGGCCTGCAGCTGGGGGCACCTCTTCTACCGCCCGCAAAGCATATGCACGGCGAGTTAACGCCGTGCACACAACCAGCAAAAAGACGAGAACGGAGAATGAGATCTCCTTCTCAGATGCAGATCTGGATAATCTTATCCTGCCCCACGACGATGCACTGGTTTTAACCATGCTCGTCGCCAACTGGGAGGTGAAGAAAATCCTCGTAGATAATGGGAGTTCGGCGGACATTCTATACTACCACGCCTTTGAGAAAATGATGATAGGCGATGACCGTCTGAAGCCGGCAAACTCAGATTTATTTGGCTTCTCTGGAGAGGTCGTGAAAGTGGTGGGGCAGATCGAGCTCCCTGTTCCTGTCGGAGATCCACCTTGTCAAGCTTTCGTCATGGTCAACTTTCTAGTAGTAAGGGCCACTTTGGTCTATAATGCTATCTTGGGACGGCCTGGCCAGAACCTCATCCGTGCAGTAGCCTCGGCCTACCACCAAAAAATGAAGTTCATAACCCCCAATGGTGTGGGGGAAGTTCGAGGAGATCAGCCTCAATCCAGAGAGTGCTACGCAACGGCACTTAAAGGCAAAAATGCAGTGGAGTCACTGCCAATTGAACTGCTCGATGTAAGGGACGAGCTCAGAGGGACTCAACCTGCTGAAGACCTCCTCTCCATCCCACTGTGCCCAGAGGACAGTGAGAAAGTCGCTCTGATCGGTTCCTCCCTCAGCACCGACATTCAGCACCAGCTCACCAATTTTCTCCAGGACAATGCAGATGTCTTTGCATGGGTTCCCGCCAATATGCCCGGCATTGATCCAGAGATCAGCACACACAGGCTCGGTGTTGATTCAACCTGCAGACCGGTGAAGCAGAAGAGACGACATTTCGCCTTCGAAAGGCGGCAGGCAATAAAAGAAGAAGTGGAGAGGCTTCTGAAGGCTGACTTCATTCGCGAGATTCGATACCCGGACTGGTTGGCAAACGTAGTCCTAGTCAAGAAGACTAATGGGAAATGGAGGACCTGCGTCGATTTCACCGATCTGAATAAGGCTTGTCCTAAGGACAGCTTATCACTCCCGAAGATCGACCAACTCATTGACGCCACAGCGGGTCATGAACTGTTGAGCTTCATGGACGCCTTCTCCGGATACAATCAGATCAGGATGTACGAGTCGGATATACCAAAGACCTCCTTCGTCACAGATCAAGGGACTTACTGCTACCGAGTTATGCCCTTCGGCCTCAAAAATGCCGGAGCCACTTACCAAAGGCTTGTGAACAAACTTTTTCAGAACCAGATCGGCCGTAACATGGAAGTCTATGTAGACGATATGCTGGTCAAAAGTCGGAGTGCGCAGGATCATGCGTCTGATCTCAGAGAAACATTCCAGGTCCTGAAGAAGCACAACATGAAACTTAACCCCACCAAGTGCACATTTGGTGTCAGCTCGGGGAAGTTCTTAGGATTCATGGTGAGCCAGCGAGGGATAGAAGCAAATCCAGAAAAGATCAGAGCCGTGATGGAGCTTACTACCCCAAAAACCATCAGGGAAGTCCAGCGGCTCACGGGAATGATAGCGGCGTTGGGTCGCTTTATCTCCAAATCAGCGGAAAGGTACCTCCCCTTTTTCAGCGCGGTCAAGGGACTCAAGACCGCGCCCTGGACGGAAGAATGCCAGATCGCATTCGAAGAGCTGAAAAGATATTTGTCCTCTCCGCCATTATTAACAAAGCCGGAGCCGGGCGAGGAGCTATTTTTGTATCTCTCCATCAGCTCCACGGCTCTGGCAGCTGTACTCGTCCGTGAAGAGCACCGCCAGCAAAAACCTATTTATTATGTTAGCAAGGTTCTTTACGACGCAGAAACAAGGTACCAGCGGGTCGAGAAATTGGCTTACGCGCTGGTAATGGCCGCCAGGAAGTTAAGGCCGTACTTCCAAGCTCACACTGTAAAGGTCTTGACTGATCAGCCACTTCGACAAGTTCTCCATCGACCAGATATCTCCGGGCGACTTGTGAAATGGGCTGTAGAGCTAAGCGAGTTCGATATTCAGTACGCACCCAGGCCAGCTATCAAGGCCCAAGTACTGGCAGACTTTGTAGCTGAGTGCACTATCCCCCAGCAGGTCGTCGACCCTGAAGCATTGTAGCTCCCAGTTATAGAGAAAGTAGTCCCTGAAGAGCGTATGACAGAGGAAATTCGGACGGGAAATCAGGCCACCTTCAGCCGAACAAGACTCCATAACCAGCACACCGACTTGGGAAGTATATGTCGACGGATCTTCAAATAAAAACGGCTGTGGAGCTGGCCTCATCCTCACTGGGCCTGATGAGTTCACTGCGGATTACGCCCTGAGATTCGGGTTCCGTGCATCAAATAATGAGGCGGAATATGAGGCCCTCCTTGCCGGAATGAGCCTGGCGATTCAGACCGGCGCCCAAAAATTGAAAGCGTACTGCGACTCGCAGCTGGTAGCAAATCAGATCCAAGGGGTCTACGAAGCCCGAGACGAGCGTATGATTAAATACCTCGCCAAGGTTCGCCAACTTTCCAGCCGGTTTGCAAGTTTCGAGGTCATCAGAGTGCCATGAACAGAGAATGCCAAAGCTGACGTGCTGTCAAAACTGGTTGCCTCTGGATATACCACTCTCGGAAGCATACACATGGAGTTTCTACAGAGGTCCAGCATCGACAGTAAAGCCATGGAAGTCATGCAGGTGGAAGATGAGCCGTGCTGGATGGATGAGATCATGGGTTATCTGCGCGATGCTAGACTCCCGGAGGATAAGAAAGAAGCTCGTAAGGTGATACAGAGAGCTGCCCGATTCTCCCTCAGTGGTGACAATCTATACAAAAGGTCATATACTCTCCCATATCTGAAGTGTCTGAGGCCGAGCGACGCCGCGTATGCACTACAAGAGACTCATGAAGGAATTTGCGGAGAACATCTGGGGGGCAAAGCCCTGGCGATAAAGGTGCTGCTCAGAGGACTGTATTGGCCTACTATCAGGCAGGATGCCCTGGATCTGGTTAAAAGGTGTGAGAGGTGTCAGAAGTTCTCTCCTACCATCCACCAGCCTGCCGTAGCAATGGCTCCAATTATTAGTCTGCTTCCCTTCGCAGTATGGGGATGGACATCCTGGGCCCTTTCCCACCGGCCTCTGGAAAGCGCATGTTCGTGGTAGTGGCGATCGACTATTTCACTAAGTGGGTGGAGGCAGAACCTCTGGCCCAGATCACTGAGCAGAATGTGCAGAACTTCTTCTGGAAGGCAGTAGTCTGTAGATTTGGGATTCCCCGTATCTTGATCACAGACAACGGCAAACAGTTCGACTGCCGGAACTTTCGAAAGTTCTGCTCGGACCTAAAGATTGAACAGAGATTCACTTTGGTTGCTCACCCCCAGACCAATGGGCAAACGGAAGTAACTAATAGAATCCTGCTTCAGGGGATAAAGAAGAGGCTGGACGAAAAAGCTGGCCGTTGGGCAGATGAGCTCTATCACGTTCTGTGGGCTTACCGCACTACTCCTCGCACGACGACTGGTGAATCGCCATTCAACCTTTCCTTTGGTACTGAGGCTGTGATACCAGTCGATATAGGCGCTCCGTCTCCCCGAATCACCAGCTTCAACGAGCAGCTTAACGGCGACGGGCTCCGTGCCGATCTCGACTTACTAGAAGAAATCCGGGAAGAATCTCGAATCCGGGTCGCCGCTTATAAGCAGAGGGTATCAAATTATCACAACTCCAAGATTCGCCCCAGAGAATTCAGGACAGGAGATTTAGTCCTGAGAAAGGCAGCCGTCTCCCAACCGACGAAAGTCGGGAAACTCTCCCCGACTTGGGAAGGGCCATATCGAGTGAAAGAAGTTATCCAGCCAGGAAGCTATAAACTGGAGACACTGGAGGAGCACTTATTACCTCACGCATGGAACTCCAAAAATCTCAGGAGATATTATCAATAGACAAAATGTACGGCGTAAAAAGGTGACTTTGTAAATTTGTCAATTTGTTGTTATAAATAAATAATCTTTTTTGCAGACTTTGTTTCACTCTACTCTCTGGAAACCCAGTTCACAAAACTCGGGTACTCACTGGAAACCCAGTTCACAAAACTTGGGTACTTACTGGAAACCCAGTTCTTAAACTTGGGTGCTCATTGGAAACCCAGTTCACAAAACTCGGGTACTCATTGGAAACCCAGTTCACAAAACTCGGGTACCCACTGGAAACCCAGTTCACAAAACTCGGGTACTCACTGGAAACCCAGTTCTTAAACTTGGGTACTCATTGGAAACCCAGTTCACAAAACTCGGGTACTCACTGGAAACCCAGTTCACAAAACTCGGGTACTCACTGGAAACCCAGTTCTTAAACTTGGGTACTCACTGGAAACCCAGTTCACAAAACTTGGGTACTCACTGGAAACCCAGTTCTTAAACTTGGGTACTCACTGGAAACCCAGTTCTTAAACTCGGGTACTTACTGGAAACCCATTTCACAAAACTTGGGTACTTGTTGTTCCTGAACTTGGGTACTTGTTAGAAGACCAGCTCGTCACAATTCGACTATCAACAGCCTCAGTCCCAGGTTATCAAAATTAAAAAGACAAGTCGAGCAAATCACTCAGTTGAGAAATATCAGAGACAGACAAATGTGATTTCATTGATCAGAATATGTGGGGCCTCGAGGGCCATTACAAAATTCACTTTAAAGATGTTGGTAAGAGCTGTAGGGTCTCAAGGACCATTACAAAAAGAGGTCAAAATAAACAAAAAAAATAAAATAATACTAAGCATCTGGAAGAGAGGTGATGTCAGCAGGAGCATCAGTAGGAGCATCTGGCTCCTCATCAGTAATCTTCGGCCTGGCAGGGAGAGTCATGTTCTGCATCAATAAGTTTGGATTGCAGGCCTGGAGCTCCTGGATGCAGTCGTAGTATCCAAGACTATAAGCCTCGCTCGACAGGCTGAAAAGTTCAGTCTCCTTCGCCTCTGTGGCCTCCTTCACTGCCGTCTCCTGCCTCTCTTTGGCTCTTCCTCTTTGAGCCTCCATGGCTTCAGCAGCCTTGACCAGTTTCTTCTTCTCTGCGGCCAGATCCTCCATCAACAACCTCTTCTCCTCCTCTACTCGCCCGATGCTCGTTTGAAGCTCTTGCACCTCAGCGGCCAACTTTCCGTTCACTTCTTCAGATGCAGTAATAGCTTGGGAGAACTTCTTACTCTTCTCCTTGAGGTCATTATAGTAAAGCAAGATCTGAAGAAAGAAACAGGCATCAGTATGGTGAAAGGAAGAAATGGGCAGAAAGTTAGCAAACGGATCACCTCTTCCTTACCTGGTAAGCTGAGGATAGCACAACCTCCTCTCCTGTAGCTGGCGGCTCATGAAGGATCTGTTGCTTGTCCTTCAGCAGCAAACACTTGCTCATGATCTCTGTTGCTACTCGGCTCTCGCCTAGGGCAGTGTCATCCTTCAGAACGGCCCAATTGGGTCGAAAGACGTGCTCACTAAGCCTCGTAGGAGGACGAGCCCCAGAACCGGTTCCGGTAGAAGCACCACCGGACTTAGAAGAGCCACCGCCCTGAGCAAAGGGGCCTATTAGCTTCACCGTAGTATTGGCCCTCTGGGATGGGGGTGGAGGAGTGCCCTGTGACGGGGCCGGACTCGCCAGTACAGTCGCCTTTCTCTTCTGGCGCTCCTGTTGTGCCTGTGCAGCACCCTCATGTGCCCGTAGCTGGGCTCCCTGTCTTATCTTCTCGACAGTCGATTGTTTCTTCATTTCTGCCAGACAAGCAAGCAGTCAGAAGCAAGCATATAAAAGTAAACATATCTTAAAAGACAAGTCTAGCTACATACGTTCTGGAGTCGCGGCACTCACGCCCAGTCCAACTAGCACCTCCTCTCCTGAGAACTCTGCACAGCGGATAAGGCCTGATTGCTCAATCTCCTTCCGCATCAAGGCGAAAGTCTCTCTGTCCTCACTCTCGAGGAGCGGCTTTCGACTTAATTTGGAAGTGTCCGGAGTGTCCCACACTAGAGGGACAGGCCAGGGCTCACTGACCTCCTTATCCTCGACGTAGAAGAACCTATTCTTCCATGAATGTATTGACGAGGGGATACCGGTAATGATTTTGAGTTCAGGGCGCTGGCTGATGTAGATCCAGCCCCCTTCCTTATGCCTCTTCAGATGTGCACAAGCACGGAATAGCGACAAGCTCACGCTCCTCTCTAACCGGCCGTGGACAAGATACAAGAACCCAATCAGTAGTCTCCATGAGTTCGGAGCTACTTGAGCTGGGGCCAGTCCGTAGTATCGAAGCACCGCTGTGAAGAATGGGTGCAGAGGAAATCGGAGTCCCGCCCTCATCGACTCCTCATAAATACAGAGATCTCGACTCTCGTTACAGGCTCTGTCTCCCTCTATAGCTGCCTTCAGTTCAAATCTTGGAGGCACACAGTACTTATTCCTAATGTCGCCTAGCATGGACCTGGTGAGGTAGTTCTCTTCGACTAGAGCTCGCAGGTTGTATTTTGGGTTGGCATCCATCCGCGCTCTAGCGACTACCTCCACCGCCTAACCAGGAGGGAATGTTGTAGACGCCTCAGCAACGTCACTTTCAACACTCCCTTCTGCTCGGGAGAGACTACCAGTGGGGAGTGGAGTGGCGTTCAAGTCTAAAAACACCTCCTCCTTATCCCCTTCGTCGTCACTATCTACAAGATCTACTCTAGTGGACGTCTTAGCCATTACAGGCTCCTGTGGCGGCCTAAATTCTGAACTACTGCTAGTGGAGGACTCCGTACCGGACTCGGAACTCGAATTACTATCAGACATGTAGTAAAGAGAAGGGCTGAGAGGAATACCGGTGAGTGGAGCTCGTCAAGTCCTTGCGCAACTCGAACTGCGAACTGTGAACTGCGAACTGTGAACTGCGAACTGAGAACTGAGAAGTCGAAGCTCCCAGAGCAAGAAAAAAAAGAAAAGATGAAAAGTAAAAAGTAAAAAATTAAAGGGGGTAAAACCTCCTTTTATAGCTTTTCAGAGGCGGTGGGGCATTAAATACGACGCACGCATCTCGAGGACACTCGAATGGCACCACGTGTCCCATATTTATGACGGACACATTCTCCCACTCAAAAATACGATCAAGCACGCGCGTGTTCCTACGTGCATGAAAATTCACATCTCCGCTCCGTACTACATGCTCCGCACTACATGCTCCGTACTCCATGCTCCGTACTCCGTGCTCCGTACTCCGTACTCCATGCTCCGTACTCCACGCTCCGCACTCCGTACTGGATCTTTAAAGCCGAACTGGATATAACGTGTTTCAACAAAACGACAAAAACCAGTCCGGTCCGAACCGGACTGGCCGCAAGATGACAAAAATCAGTCCGGCAAAATCCGAACTGGATATAACGCGTTTCAAACAAAATGACAAAAACCAGTCCGGTCCGAACCGGACTGGCCGCAAGACGACAAAAATCAGTCCGGGAAAATCCGAACTGGATACAACGCGTTTCAACAAAACGACAAAAACCAGTCCGGTCCGAACCGGACTGGCCGCAAGACGACAAAAATCAGTCCGGGAAAATCCGAACTGGATATAACGCGTTTCAACAAAACGACAAAAACCAATCCGGTCCGAACCGGACTGGCCGCAAGACGACAAAAATCTGTCCGGGAAAATCCGAACTGGATATAACGCGTTTCAACAAAACGACAAAAACCAGTCCGGTCCGAACCGGACTGGCCGCAAGACGACAAAAATCAGTCCGGGAAAATCCAAACTGGATATAACGCGTTTCAACAAAACGACAAAAACCAGTCCGGTCCGAACCGGACTGGCCGCAAGACGACAAAAATCAGTCCGGGAAAATCCGAACTGGATATAACGCGTTTTAACAAAACGACAAAAACCAGTCCGGTCCGAACCGGACTGGCCGCTAGACGACAAAAATGAGTCCGGTCCGAACCGGACTCCACTTCCAGCCGGACTCCGGACTGGACCTCCGGACTCAACTTCCAGCCGGACTCCGGACTGGATCTCCGGACTCCACTTCCAGCCGGACTCCGGACTGGACCTCCGGACTCAACTTCCAGCCGGACTCCGGACTGGATCTCCGGACTCAACTTCCAGCCGGACTCCGGACTGGATCTCCGGACTCAACTTCCAGCCGGACTCCGGACTGGATCTCTAAACTTAGTTTTCTGACTCATTCCTAGACAATGCCTACCCGTTAAGAGAATCGATTGATCACACTTTCCCAAGTCTCTCAATGACTTGGGAAACTGGGGGGCAACTGATGGGGTGTGAAAACACCAGTCTCTCACAGGCCGCCACCTGTCCCAGAGTAGGTGAGCTGCAGCCTCTCACAGGCCGCCACCTGTCCCAGAGTAGGTGAGCTGCAGCCTCTCACAGGCCGCCACCTGTCCCAGAGTAGGTGAGCTGCAGCCTCTAACAGGCCGCCACCTGTCCAGGACACCTCACCAGATTTTCCTATAAATACAGGATCAAAGCTCAGGCCAATGGGTAATGCGAAAAATCCCTTCTCTCCCTAAACTCTTAGACATCTCCCCTTCACTCCTGCTCATACTGACTTGAGTGTCGAAGGGCCTGTCCGGAGTAAAACCCGGTCTGGTCTTCTGACCTCGCTTGCCTTGTGCATGACTCAGCCCTCATAGCAGGACTCTTTCTCGACCACCTCACTCCTCGTTCACTCCGGTCCTTCAGGACTCAGCTCCCCTAGTCATCCAGCTCAGCTCTTACATCACTGCTGTACCTGTTACCGATTTTAGGTCTAACAGAAGGCATTTTGCGTGGGGGCTGTTGCATGGGAGAGCCGCCACATGGATGAATAAGACAAAATCTGTTGAAGAGTGAGCCTATGTGGCTGCTCTTTTTTTTCTTTTTTTTTCCAAACCGGAATTCCGTTTTCCTAGCAATGCTCTTGAATAAAAGGAGAGCTTGTGCTTAATTTTTTTGTCTTATAAGCGTGTGTCAGGAACATGAAGATGAACATTGATTCATTCTTGGTCGATCATATTATTTTCAAAGATGAGTAGATTGCTGAGAAAGAAGAGCCTCTTCTCCCTGGTGATCCTAGTTGAATGTATGATAGTCATATGTCTTCTTTTTTTAAAAAAATATAGTGAAATGGTGTTTGATGTCACTGTTATTGAGCTTATTCCTATAGGTTAAGCTTATGCAATGTCCCACTCCCACCAATTCACGAACGATTGGCAGGAGTTCTAAATATGATTCTCAGTCTAAGAAGAGATGTAGCAGTGGTCCTCAATGTCGGTATATATTTGCACTTTCATGGAATTGATTTTTTTGGGGCACAACTTATTTACTTTGTGGCCCATCAAATGGACGGTTTGGATCATCCTATGGCTGTGCCCTAATAAACATTTCCAGATGATCCTAACCCTCCATTCAATGTAGGTTTCCATAATATGCAGTTACCATGAAGATCGTAGGCCTAGGATTATTGTACGGATATGATATTTTTTTGGGCACAACCTATTGACAATTGTTGGCATCAAATGGACGGCTTGGATTATCCTATAAGGTAAGATACTGGATAACACTATATATAAAATATTTTTTTGTGGCCAACTTTCTCTCATTAGTTTATTATTATTTTTTGTCAGCTGTGAAGAGCCACATGAGATGAATTAAATGTATAATGCAAAATCTAAGAAAGGGTCAACATGTGTGTAGGGGTGTAAACAGATCGAATTCGAATCAGATATGGCTATATCCGAATTCGATTACAGTATAGACTATCCGAATTCGGATTCGGATTTGAATTTGACGGATATTTAATATCTATTACCGAATTCGTATCCGCTGGATTTTATTCGAAGTCGGATATTATCCGTATCCGTTTATCCGGTAAATTCGAACATTTTATTACAGCACTTTATCTTTCTTCTTCTTCTTACTCTTCGAATGAATTTTCCAAACCCTAAAACCAGACCTCTACTTTCTCTTCAAAAAATTAACTCTCAAACTAAAATATATGAGATCCTCTTCTTCCTTTTAAAACAAAGGCAGAGAGCGAGGCGATGGGGATGGATCATGGTGTTGGTAGTGGTCTTTGGGTTTTTTTTTTTTTTTTTTTTTTATATGATGGAATGGGTTTAGGCTATTTTGAACAGGGGAAGTGAGAGTGCTGATTGTGGAAGATGAAGAGAAATGAGGATGGAGATGAGGATTGGGTTAAAGATAGAGGTGACTGGCGGTGATGGAGGTGGCTGTGAGAAGGTGGAGAGGGGCGGCGGTGGATTTTGGTAGGTTGGAGGCACCAAGGAATGCCGAAGATAGTGTCTCAGCCTCCTCCTTTTTCCTCTCTCTTGCTTCTCTTTGTAAACCTTAGAAGTCACCTCTTTTAATTGCATTTTAGGTTTTTATGTAACCATAAGTTGGGAAATTGATCTGAGCCATCCATTTACCATCAATGACCTAGATGGCCTTTTTGCTTTAGAATTCTCTAGAAACTATGGCATCTTCTTTCAATCACCACCACCCATTTGTCTCTTGAGAGATTACTTCATTTCCTACCCAAAACACTTTTTATTTTTTTTTTCTAAAAAGAAAATTCACTTTTCTTTTAGAAACAAAAGATAGTGTGTCATTACTAAAAATAAATATTAATGATATTATTATTAATAAATAAATAAAAATTTACTTTTCGGATTCGGATGTTAAATGAATCGGATATACCATTTACCAGATTCGCATCCGCTTAGAGCCGGATATCTCATAAACGGATTCGGATAATATCCGCTTGAAACGGATCTGGATAATATTCGCTTTAAACGGATTTGGATGCGGACGGTAATCGAATTTTCAAATATCCATTTACACCCCTACATGTGTGGCAGCTCTCTCTCTCTCTATTGTATTTATGACTAAAATCTCTCATATTTGCTTGTTATTTTGACAGAAAAAAACAGATAAAAGTGGGTGGAAATCTCATTTCTCCTAAAATAATACTAAATTATAAGAGATTTAGGTAAAATAAATTTACAAAACTACCCTCGTTAATGGCATCTTGTCAAGAGGTGTTATTTTGTTAAGTTAACAAAATAACAGTAAATTATCACTAAATTAACTTTACTGATAAAGATAAAAAAGAAGAAGACAGGAAGAAAAAACGTATTATCGTCATTATACGTGGTCCCAGCAAAGATAATTCAATATCCAAATCTTTTTCCTCTCTTCAGAAAAAGAAATATTCGGTCGTTGAGACGGCGAATCAAACCAAAATTAAGTACGTCCAAATTTAACATACCCACTTCCTTCAACTCAATAAATACCCCCATCTCTTCCTATTCTCACCCAACACTACACACACTCTCTCTATTCTAATTTTCTCACACCAGACCTTCTGTTTTTCTCTCCAATCTTCTAAAATGGGAAAGGAATTAGAGGGAACTGAGCAGGGGGAGGTCATGGCTAAAGACTACACGGACACACCACCGACTCCGCTGATCAACGGTGAGGAATTGGCCCAGTGGTCGTTCTACAGAGCGCTGATCGCCGAGTTCGTAGCTACTTTGCTATTTCTCTACATACTCGTGGCTACTGTGATTGGGTACAAGAGCCAGGTGGACCCCTCGATGAACACTGGCCCAGATGCTGCTTATGGTGGGGTCGGGATTTTGGGCATCGCTTGGGCTGCCGGAGGGATGATCTTTATCCTTGTCTACTGCACTGCTGGGATTTCTCGTCAGTTTCTTATACACCACCCTCGCCGGAATATTCTCTCCTTGGAATTTATACTAATTACAACACTTTCCTCTCTCTATCTCTATAAATTAGCTTAAAAATATAGTGAAGGCCCACATTGTTTGGGTGATCCAAACCATTCATTTGATTGGCCCTCATATAGATAGGGTGTCCACAAAAAATCAGCTCCATAGGATCATCCTAACCCTTTGAACCGTGAAGAGTGTGGACTATTTGCCTGAAGTCGGAAAGAAATGAAAGAAGGAGAAGCCTAGTCCCAACTCGGAAGGAAATTGAGTAAGAAAAACCTTACCTGGAAACGACACTTTTATCAGGAATTTTATCAAACAGGGTAACACACGATAAAAGGAGCTAGTCGGAACGAACAGCAGAAAAGAAGACCATATATAGCTCACATATAGATGTCAAAATCAATGAATCAATCTAAAAATACCTCATTTCATACAATTGCCTCAGCTTTTCAAAAAATCTAATGCCTATTAGTGAGAGAAGAAAAATCAGGAGGAGATTCGAAAGGGTTCCTGAGAGAGAGAGAGAGAATGGTACGGTAGGATATGGGGAAGAGGGAGGAGTACACGTCGTCCGCAAAGTCCGATGCGTGGAGAATAAAGCATTTACTCGAAAACAGAACTTCCTGTAACTTTCTATTTTACCCTTAAATATGGACGTAGATATGGTACGACAGTGAAGGGGTATATGGTAAAAAAAAATCTAAAACTAACGTGTAACTAGGAGAGAATTTTACATAAAATGAAAAATTTCTGACCTTTTCTCTTCTATGTATACTAGCAAAAACCCCGCACGGGCCGACAAAGAATTGTACAGACCACATCATAGGTTTATCTAAACCGTCCATGTGATGGAACACAACATAAATAGGTTGTGCCCGTAAAATAATTTTCATAGGCTGATCCTAGCCCTCCAATCTATAGAGGTTTCCATAATTGTTGTTCTTCTTAAGGTGCCCAGAATTCGTCAATATTTTTACAGGTGTCCGCATTCGTAATATCAAACTTTCCGTTATTTGACCCGCACATAATGAATAAGGAAAAGTAGTTTTTTCGTCATCGTTAGGGGTGCAACTTGGGTCTCAGCCCAACCCAACCCAAAGAACCCATATTTTCCAACCCAACCTGATTTCCAGCCCGACCCAACCCGATTTCCAATTCGGATCGGGTTGACCCGATTTGATATGGTACCAATTATTGACCACCACAACTCAAGCCGGATTGTTTTGGATTTTGAGAACCAATAGTGAGTCACCAATAATCAGTTTTTAACTCACAATCGGTTCTCAAAATCCAAACCAAACAGGGACTAACAATTAACAAAGGGAAATGTTATCTACACTACTATATTTTGATGATCGCACTCCACACTTTATTAAAGTACGGTATGGCCCGCACCATAGGATTATCCAAATCATCCATTGTGTACTGTGGAGACTATTTCAATGTTGAAAAAGAAAAACACATATACAGAACTTCTTCAGATGGAACCCAAATTCGGGTTTCGGGTCGGGTTGCCCGACAGCCCAACCTGACCTGACCCGATTTCAAATTCGGGTTGATTTTTCCCAACCCAACCCGATTTACGAAAAGGCTTAACCCGACCCAACCCAAATTCGGGTTGAACCCGGGTGTGGGAACTTTCAAGTAACAATGATGGTTTAAAATTATATATAGTGCTAATGTCCTCACTACCATATTTTATAATGTCACTACTCAGCGTATTTTGATGATCGCACTCCTCACTTTATTAAAATGTACGGTATGGCCCGTACCATAGGATGATCCAAACCGTCCATTAGATGGGCCACTGCCTACATAGGTTGTGCCTCAAAACTAATTTTCATAGGTTGATCTGAACCCTTCGATCTATAGAGGGTTATAGGCTGATCCAAACCGTCCATGTGATAGAACACAACATCAATCAGTTGTGCCCGTAAAATCATTTCCATAGGTTGATCCTAGCCCTCCAATCGATATAGGCTAATCCTAGCCCTCCAATCGATAGAGGTTTCCATAATTGTTGTTTCTCTTCAAGTGCCCAGAATCCGTCAATATTTTGCAAGTGTTCTGCATGAGTAATATAAAGTCGTTCTTTCATCATTGTCATATGTCTTTACCTCTTCTTGGTAGTTTTTTCTGTAATTGTCATAGATAGGTACCCTGTGTCGGTATTTTTCGTATGTAGATTACGATTTTACCCTCAAATAATTTCTCATAGAGATAGATGTTAGATATCAGCAAAGGGGTTAATGGTAAAAGAGTAATGCTGCCGTGTAAATCCTAGATAAAAAGAAAAGAAATTTCTTTTTCCTCCCGCTATATTGTAGTAGATATATACTAGTAAAAACCCCGTGCAATGAACGGGCCGACAAAGAACTGTGCGGACCACATCATAGGTTGATCCAAACCGTCCATGTGATGGAACAAAACAGAAATAGGTTGTGCCCGTAAAATCATTTCCATAGGATGATCCTAGCCCTCAATCTATAGAGGTTTCCATAATATATTGTGCCTCTTAAGGTGCCCAAAATCCGTCAATATTTTGAAAGGCGTCCTGAATCCGTAGTATTATGTAATATGTTCACAAAAATCCGCAGTATTATGTACCGTATGTACCAAATCCGTAATCTTGCAAAGTGACTTTGTCCACTTTTTGTATTACAAAAGCATAAAGGAGGGGGGTAGGGTTGAAATTATGTGGCTTTAATGGGTGCCTTTGTTAAAAAGCATGAAAGAAGGGGTAGGATTGAAAATATGGATTGAAAATATGTGGGTTGAACAGGTGTCTTTGTTAAAAAGAAAGTCAAAAAAGTGATGTGTAATTCTCATAAAATTTTGGGAGAAATTCAAATAATTCTCTTCTTTTCTCTTCTGCTATATATATATATATATATATATATATATATATATATATATATATATAGAGGAAAGTGTTTCTAGTGGGTAGTGTAGGAAAGCTTATCTACTCCACCGTTATTAATAACCGTCCGATTATAAGTGTTCCGATCGAAACCGTTGAAGATATAAAGATATAACATGAGAAGGTGGGTTTTGTAAACAACAGAAACACGGTGGATTTTGGGTTTGGGTTTTCGACCGAACGACCGACTCTTCTCCCTCGCTGGATTTTGGTCTTCTCCCTCGCTGGATTTTGGGATTCCGATCGACGACCGACGCACGCCTCCCTCTCTCCCTCGAGGTAAGCTTCGGATCACCACTTTTTTTTTTCTTTTTAACCCATTTCTGTTGGGTTATTGTTGTTTTTTGGGTTTTTTCTGTTGAAACCCACATAAAACCCACCAGAAACAAACCCTCGGTTTTTTGAAACCCATTTCCAAAAAAACCGAGGGTTTCTGTTGCCTTTCAAATGGGATTCATTTGGGTTTTTTGGGTTGAAACCCATTTCTGTTGGGTTTAAGCTTTGGTGATCCAATAGAAACCCATTTCTGTTGCTTTGGCCGGCAGAAACCCACATAAAACTCAATACAAACCCTCGGTTTTTTTAAACCCATTTCCAAAAAAAACGAGGGTTTCTGTTGGGTTTGAAATGGGTTTCTATTGGGTTTTTTATTTTGAAACCCATTTCAAAAAAAACCGATTTTCCAATTTGGGTTTCTGTTGGGTTTTTTTTTTTCAAAACCATTTCTGTTGGGTTTCTGTTGTTTTGAAACCCATCTAGATCACCACTTTTCCAATTTGGGTTTATGTTGGTTTTTTTTTTTCAAACCAATTTTAAAAAAAAACCGAGGGTTTCAACTGGGGTTTTTTATTTTTATTTTGAAACCCATTTAAAAAAAAACCGATTTTCCAAGGTTTTTTTTTTTTTTTTTGAAACCCATTTCAAAAAAAACCCTTTTAAATAAAATAATTGAATTTTCTCTTTTCCAAGCCAGATGTTCTGTCCAAATTTCTATATTGTTTGTATGAGTCTTAAATCATTGTTGTATTTGTTATTAAAAGGTGCTGAAGTTGTATGTATGTGATGGATAGTAATGTGTCGCAAATTTGTGGGCATTTGATTGATGAAGTCGACTGTAATGGTTTAGTTGTGGTTGATGACAATGAAGTTGATGGCAATCAATTAGATATGTTGAATGAGGGGGAAATTTCGAATGAGGGTGTTGTAGGTTATGTTGATAACGAGGAGGGGTGTAGTGGTGTCGTTACTACGCCTAATAAGGATGATGGAGGGACAAGTGTAGCTAATGAACCCTTTCTTAATCAGCAGTTTGAAACCCCAGAAGCTGCGTACGAGTTCTATAATGTTTATGGTTTGGCTGCAGGGTTTGGTGTACGGAAAGACAAGACCAATAAGTCAAAGAAAAATTTAGAAGTGATAACGAGGAGATTTGTTTGTCAGAGAGAGGGTTTCAAAAATACTAAAGACAAGAGACAGATAGGAAAAGCAGTGAAGTTACGCCGCCCTGTAAGAGAGGGCTGTGAGGCACAGTTGGAGATTAAAAAGAGAAAAGATAAGTGGGTTGTGACTAGTTTTGAACCCAAACATTGTCATGATCTTACCTCTCCTACCAGAAGAGGAATGCATCGTTCACATAATAAATTCGTGAAGAATATGGTTTGTAAGAATTTGATGGAGAAGCTCAGTGACCATGGGGTTAAGCCTTGTAACATTGCTAGGGTGTGTACTTCGGCATCTGGTGGTGGCAGTGGCGTCACAGCAAATCAGGTGGTGTCCCATTTGAGGGTACGTAGGCGTAACAATATGGGGCAAGAAGCATTCCTAATAGCTCGACAGTTCCATGAGAAACAAGCTGAAGATCCAAATTTTTATTTTGCGATGGAGATGGATGACATTGGGAACTTGAGATCTATGTTTTGGGCAGATTCAAGGGCGAGGAATGCTTACCTCACCTTCGCTGACGTAATTGTATTCGATGTCACATACAAGACGAATAGGTTTCTGATGCCATTCGCACCATTCACTGGAGTTAACCACCACAGGCAGTCTACTCTATTCAGATGCGCGTTGCTAGCAAATGAGAAAGATGACACATTTACATGGTTATTTCAACAATGGTTGAAATGTATGTTTGGGGTAGCTCCGGGTTGTATAATTACAGATATGGATGTGGCGATGAGAAATGCTATTAGAAATGTTTTTTCGAAAACCCGTCATAGGTTTTGCTCGTGGCACATTCATAGGCATCTGATTGAGCATTGTGCAGGCATGCGAGATTCTGAATCTGACTTCTGTAAGGATTATAATAGGTGGTTTTATAAGAGAGAAATACCTGATTGTGAGAAAGAATGGGAAAATTTCGTGGATAAATATGGGATTGCTGAAAACAATTGGCTTGCGAAAATGTGGGAGCTACGAAGTCATTGGGTGCCAGCGTATTTTAGAGAGACTTTCACTGCTGGCATGACTTCTAGTTCGCGTAGCGAAAGCATAAATTCATTCTTTGATGGATATGTTAATCAGAGCACTACTCTACCAGAATTTGTGAAACAATATGCTAAGGCGCTTGCTGATCGTCGTAAAAAAGAATCTGAAGAAGATTTCAGGACTAAATCTTCAAATGCTGTTTTGATTTCAAGGAACAAACTGGAAGCACAAGGTGGGAAATGTTATACGAGGACAATGTTTAACATTTTCCAATCGGAGTTTAAGGATAGCAACGACTGTTGGTATGACTTATTGGGTGAGAATGGCAATGTCACAGAATACAGTGTTGGATTGAGTGATGAGGAGCCTTGGAAATGGTGCAAAGTTGTCTATGAAGAATCTGATGAAGGTGTAAAGGCCACATGTGCTTGTGCGAAGTTTGAGACCGTAGGGATTTTATGCAAACATATCATTCGCATAATGTCCCTGAAGCGTTTAAGTTGCATTCCGGAGCGATATATCCTAAATAGGTGGACAATTGGGGCAAGATTTCATGTAGATGGTAGGGTGGCCATAGGCGAAGATGATAATGATGAAGTAACTCCAGTTGAGAAATGGTACATACTATCAAAGTGTCAGAGAGTAGTAGAAGTACTTGAGAGCAGAAAAACTGTTTACAAGAAGATGGATGAGACTTTAGATGCGTGGCTGGAGGAATGTGAACAGGAGAAGAGAGAGAAGCAAAATGCGTTGTCAAGTAGTGGCAGCAAAGTGCAATCTAATTTTATAACTGAATCCCTTGATATATCTATTCGCGACCCCCTAGTTGTGAAAACCAAGGGTCGGCCGAAAGCTGCATCACGGTTTAAGTCTCCGTTGGAGGTCTCCCAATCCGAATTAAAGAAACGGACATGTAAAAAATGTGGAGGAAAAGGCCACTATTCAACAACCTGTAACAAAAAGAAAAAGGTTTGGACTTCTGCTTACTTATGTATTAATTTATAAATCACATGAGTTAACATATATCACTTATTTGTTCTTACTGTGTGTGTGCCAATAGGTGACCACACCAAATTTTGAAGGCGAAGAAGGGGACCAACAACACGAAGAGGAGCGTATGGAAGATTGAAATAGGTTAGTGTATTTTCACATTGATCAGGGAGCCCATTTTATATCCCGTCATTTCTGATAATGAAAAACTTGTCTAGATATAATATTCCAAAATATAGAACCAAGTACATGACCTTCTAGTGGAGTGCATCTGTCATTTCTAAAATGGCTAGGATACAGTAGTGACTTGAACAAAGTTATTTTTCTTCATTTTTTTTTCTGATCTTTTCCTCTGTCATGCAAACTTGTATTTTTCAGGTTTATATATGGCATAGAGGCACAGGAGAGCTCTTAGAGGTATTGCCTGGACATTCTGGTGCTGTTAACTGTTAACCATCTCGTGTTATCCTTGTGAACATGCCATGTATTTCTGTTGTGTTTCTTAGGAAAGTATAATAACAGGGCATCATTGTTTTTTTCTTTGCAAGGCATTTGCTGATGAAATTGGGATCCCATTCTTGGAGACAAGTGCGAAAAATGCTACTAATGTAGAACAGGCCTTCTAGTGGAGTGCATCTGTTTCTCATATGTTTTCATCTTCTCCTTGTAGGATGGCAAGCCAACCAACCATGAACAATGCCAGGCCCCCGACGGTGCAGTTCCATGGTAAACCAGTTGCCCAAAAGACCAGCTGTTGCTCTTCCTAAGAAATGTTTTCCTGTTTGATCTGCCCATGGCATATAAAACTAGCTTCGTTTCTTATTGAAAGACACACTCACTCTTGTGATTTATTTGTTTCTATTCTGATGTTTTGTTCGTTTGGGGAGGTTGAATATCACTATAGTTTTAGTCCTTTTATCCCTAGTTTTTTATTTTATTTTGCGAACCGTTCCGGAGTCCAAAACTGATTATTGGACTCAATGTCCAAAACAAAACCTGTGATACTGAAAGGTCTTGCCAAACCATGCATCAAAGTCCCTTAATATATGATTCTTAGTAGGCGGCCAATGGTACATAAAATCAATCCAATTGACATGTGTCCAACCCCTTTTTCTTTTTTTTTGATGGGCAAGCTGGGGTAGGTTTCCAACCTTCATTCTCTTCAAGTAACATCCTAAAAAGTCCATATCACAAGAAAAAAGTTTATATATGGAATCTGTCATTTCTAATTTGGCTAGGATACAGTAGTGACTTGAGTTCCAATGCTCATTGTGGATATATCTATGAGTGATTTAACAGGGACATGATATTTACCCACCGTTCTTTACCCCACGAATGTTCAGTTTTGTTCTCCAGTTTTGTTTTCAAATGGTGGACTTTTGTATTAGCCCCACTAATAGATCATTTATTAAGTGGTCGATTATCTTTTAGCCATTAGGCTCACAAAGGCACCGCTAATATATAACTAATTAGGACATTTGTAGGCTCCACAGACCATATCATAATTGAGCCACTAGCTAAATGGCCAAGGCTTTGTGGGAGATTTTATAAGTGGTGTCGTTTTTTTCAAGTGTCAGTCATCTACATGGAATAAATACTTCTACAAGAAAAAAAATTCTCTTTTTAAATTTGTTGAACCTAACAGTTAGAACAGTTTTTAAGAAAGTAATGGAAAGGATGTTCACACACCAAATGCAGTAAGGTGTTATGCTTTTGGTCCTAGAACATTCAAGCTGACTTTATTGCCATAATCATTGGAGCTAGAGGAGGTTTGCAGCCAAGTAAGTGTGCATCCACATCGAGGAATAAAAGAACAAAATGATATATACACTCCATGCCCTTCTCTCCATATTTATGTTCTTGTGGAGGGCCACCTTAGAATTAGCCACAGTTGTTCAGTTATCATAAAAGGAAGAAAAGTTGTTAGATTTTGGGGCCCTGAGAATCTTTGAAGCTTTGATCACATGAACTTGCCATTTTTTATCATTCCTTTAATTTTTTTTTCAGTGCCTTACAAATGCAGTTGTGTGACGTGGATCCAATTGGGCACCCTTGCATATGGGTTCTCACAAGGGCACCCTTGATGATGGTGAAACACGAGGAAACTCAAATATTTTAGAACTTTGAAATCCAGGGCAGATTTGTGAGATTGAGTTCTTGGATTTTTCTGAGATGGCTTGGGATTTAGCAAGGGGATGCTTATTAACGAGGTGGCTGCTCTCTCATGCAACAGCCGCCCCACGAAATTTTTGGCAACAAAACATCATTACATCACAAAACAGACAAAAATTCACATGATTAAAGCCTGAATCCTTATACAAGTGACAAAAATACTAACTGACAAAATTCTACTCTCACTTAGTACTTCGAAGGAAAAAGAAAAAAAAGAAGAAAACCCCTACTACTACACAAACTTTATACATGGAATTTTCATTCTTTAGCATCATAACATCATTCTTAAGTTCGTTGTTGCGGTCTTTAAGCAGGGAATTTTCAGTCTTCAGCATCATAACATCATTCTTAATTTCGTGGATGCTTTCTTTAACCATGGAATCTTCATTCTTCAGCATCGTTACATCATTCTCAAGAACGCTGATGCGGTCTTCCATCGTTCTGCCTTCGCGTCTATGGTGAAAACTCGACTCCCAGCCTGCCTCGTTCCCATCAAACGGAAGGTCAGCCCAGACGAAATATTTACATGTGTGGCCCTGCATGTTATTGACGCTGTTTAGAATTTCAACTTACCAAAAAAGTTATCAAAACAATGAATATCTCATCTGTAACTCAACTAGGTATCCAGCACATTTGAAGTATGGCCGGCCTTGGTTATTATTTATGTTGCTCCGTGTAATTTTTCGAACTGCTGGCTTATTACAAAAACAATTTATGGCTGTTGGTTGTACGCCATGTGAGATGCCACTAGTGTTGCTTGAAGATGCCATGGTTGATGCGTCTGTAATTAAACAAAAAAGATTCCAGAGAGTAAAATAATAATTTAAGCATAAAGCAACAGAACACCAATAAAAAAAAAGAGGATTCACAGAGAGTAAATCCATTTAAAAAAGAAGGAAGCAAGGATAAATGTTCCTATCATTGATCCATTAATGGACAGCATCCACAATGAAATTAACGTGTTGTTATTGCTTAGAGAAAAGAGACGATCTAAGAATGGAGATAACTTCAACAGTAGCAATTCACAATTACTAGCAATAATGGAGATACCTGCGATTATTTGCTATCTCAGAGGCAATAATGGAGATACCTGCGATTTACACTCTAAACAGAAATTTCAGCAGAGGACACTCAATTGAATTGAAAAAACTTATATGGTTCTAGATGGGTTTCAAAACAACAGAAACCCAACAGAATTGGCTTTCAAAAAAAAAACCCAATTTCAAAGGCAATAGGAAATGGGTTTCAAAATAAAAATAAAAAACCCCAGTTGAAACCCTCGGTTTTTTTTTAAATTGGTTTGAAAAAAAAAAACCAACATGAACCCAAATTGGAAAAGTGGTGATCTAGATGGGTTTCAAAACAACAGAAACCCAACAGAAATGGTTTTGAAAAAATAAAACCCAACAGAAACCCAAATTGGAAAATCGGTTTTTTTTGAAATGGGTTTCAAAATAAAAATAAAAAACCCCAGTTGAAACCCTCGGTTTTTTTTTAAAATTGGTTTGAAAAAAAAAAACCCAACAGAAACCCAAATTGGAAAATCGGTTTTTTTTTAAATGGGTTTCAAAATAAAAAACCCAATAGAAACCCATTTCAAACCCAACAGAAACCCTCGTTTTTTTTGGAAATGGGTTTAAAAAAACCGAGGGTTTGTATTGAGTTTTATGTGGGTTTCTGCCGGCCAAAGCAACAGAAATGGGTTTCTATTGGATCACCAAAGCTTAAACCCAACAGAAATGGGTTTCAACCCAAAAAACCCAAATGAATCCCATTTGAAAGGCAACAGAAACCCTCGGTTTTTTTGGAAATGGGTTTCAAAAAACCGAGGGTTTGTTTCTGGTGGGTTTTATGTGGGTTTCAACAGAAAAAACCCAAAAAACAACAATAACCCAACAGAAATGGGTTAAAAAGAAAAAAAAAAAGTGGTGATCCGAAGCTTACCTCGAGGGAGAGAGGGAGGCGTGCGTCGGTCGTCGATCGGAATCCCAAAATCCAGCGAGGGAGAAGACCAAAATCCAGCGAGGGAGAAGAGTCGGTCGTTCGGTCGAAAACCCAAACCCAAAATCCACCGTGTTTCTGTTGTTTACAAAACCCACCTTCTCATGTTATATCTTTATATCTTCAACGGTTTCGATCGGAACACTTATAATCGGACGGTTATTAATAACGGTGGAGTAGATAAGCTTTCCTACACTACCCACTAGAAACACTTTCCTCATATATATATATATATATATATATATATATATATATATATATATATATATATATAGAGAGAGAGAGAGAGAGAGAGAAAGAGAGAATATTTCCTACACACTTGTGTAGGTAAGTTACCTACACACTAGCTTAAAATACAGTGGGGGCCCACATTGTTTGGGTGATCCAAACCATTCATTTGAATGGTCCTCACATAGATAGGGTGTCCACAAAAAATCAGATCCATAGGATCATCCAAACCATTCAAACTATGGAGGCAAAAAATGGACTAATTTGTGAAGGTTTATACACGTCCATTTTACCTCCACAAATCGTAGGGTTGGGATGATCCTATGGATCTGTTTTTTGTGAACACCCTATCTCTGTGAGGACCATTCAAATGAATGGTTTGGATCACCCAAACAATATGCCCTCCACTGTATTTTAAGCTAGTGTGTAGGTAACTTACCCACACAAGTGTGTAGGAAATGTTTTCTCATATATATATATATATATATATATATATATATATATATATATATAGGATCATCCCTCCATGTATAAACCTTCACAAATCTGTCCATTTTTTGCCTCCACGGTTCAAAGGGTTAGGATGATCCCTGGCATAGATAGGGTGTGCCCAAAAAATCAGCTACATAGGATCATCCTAGCCCTTCGATTTGTGGAGGTTAAAAATGGATAGTGGAGGTTAAAAACACAGCGTTGTTTTGATGATCCAAAGTATTCATTTGATGGGCCCTGACATAGATAGGTTGTGCCTAGAAAATCATCTCCATAGGATCATCCTAACCCTTCGATTTATGGAGGTTAAAATGGACTCGTATAAGCTACACAAATCTGTCCATTTTTAACATCCACAAATCAAAGGGTTAGGATGATCCTATGCAGATGATTTTTTGGGCACACCCTATCTATCCCAGGGCCTATCAAATGAATGTTTTCAATTATCCAAATATTGTGGGCCCACTGTGTTTTTTGGTCGGCGGACTAGAGAAGGTTCTCTAGCCGACCGACTAGAAACACTCTCCTCTCTCTCTCTCTCTCTCTCTCTCTCTCTCTCTATATATATATATATATATATATATATATATATATATATATGAGCAATGATAGATACAAGGGAGCCCTTGCATAAAGAGCCAAAAAAGGGCTCTAGATATATATATGAGCAATGATAGATACAAGGGAGCTCTTGCATAAAGAGCCAAAAGGGGGCTCTAGATTGGATCCACGTCATCAAATGTAACTGATTTTACTTTTTCAACCAATTAAATTGTAACTGAAAATGACGTGGATCCAATCCAGAGCCCTTTTTTGGCTCTTTATGCAAGGGCTCCCTTGTATCTATCATTGCTCATATATATATATATATATATATATATATATATATTTTATATGATGGGTGGCCATGAAAACACGTGAAGTCTAGAAAATTACATACGGCCCACTTTTTTTTATGATCCAAACCGTTCATCAGTTTGGGCACAACGTAAATAGGGTATGTCCCAAAAACCATTTCCATAGGATGATCCTAACCCTCCAATCTGAACTGATCTGAGAATAGAGATTTCCAAAAATCATTTACGGAGGGTTAGGATCATCCTATGGAAATGATTTTTGGGGCACAACCTATTTACATTGTGCCCAAACAGATGAACGGTTTGGATCATCGAAAAAAGTGGGCCGTACCTACTTTTTTCAGACTTCACTTGTTTTCACGGCCACCCATCATATAAATTCTCTCTCTCTCTCTCTCTCTCTCTCTCTCTCTCTCTCTCTCTCTCTCTCTCTCTCTCTCTTTATATATATATATATATATATATATATATATATATATATATATATATATATATATATATATATATATATTTCTGATGTATCGCGCAGGGTGAGCAGCCCTCTATAAAATACCATCTCCATGTAACTTCACTCATCCAACCCATTCACTCTATAGGACCTCACATAGATTAGGTGTCCCTAACAAACCATAACCATAATCCTAACCCTAACCGTAACCATAACCATAACCCAAATAATTTGCAGCCATCCATTTAAAAACCTTCACTAATCATAACCATAACCCTAACCCTAACCCTAACCATAACCATAATCCTACCTATAACCTACAAAACTAATAGCAACCAACTATGGAAACTCCGGTAGATAGGGTATTTAGAGGGGCTGCTCATGTTGCGCGATACCTCAGTACCATTTTCATGTCCATTTTTCAACTCTCTACGATAAAGAAAGTGTTTTTTTACCACTAAACTTGTTTTTCAACTGTGAAAATTATTTTTTAAGGATTTATTTTCGTCAATGGGAAAGCCGTTTGGAGACATGGATTTTATAATCCAGAATTGTTAAATCCTTAATTTATAAGCTAAAACTTGGATTTTATAAGCTAAAGTCTGGATTTTGTAAGCTAAAACCTGGATTTTGTAAGTTAAAACTTGGGTTGCACATTTTCAGGATTGCAAAATCCAGGTTTATGCTTGTAAAAGTCAGAATTTTATAATCCTGTGTTATAAAATCCATGTATAGAATGGGTTTCAAGTTGAAAATAACGATAATTTTTATTTTTTATTGAGAATTTCTTTTTCTTTTTACTTTTTTTGATAGAAGCGTCTAAAACCCGTTTTCCTTTTTATGCCGATGGAAAGCTGAAGTGTTTGTTTGTGTTTTATTGTAAAGAGAAATTTGTTATTTAATAAAAAAAGAAAAAGAAAATCTATTTCGATTTCTGAATAAAGTGATCAGGTAATTTTATTTTCTATAGACAGAAACTTCCTGTTAATCCAAGAAAATTAACACTTATGATACCATAGTTTTTTTTTAGTTAGGTGCACGTTAGCATTATCTAAGAGATATTTTCTATCATGCGCAGGAGGACACATCAACCCTGCCGTGACTTTTGGTATGCTCCTGGCCCGGAAGATATCTTTGATCCGAGCCTTGATGTACATGGTGGCTCAGTGCCTTGGCGCCATATGCGGGGTCGGCTTGGTGAAGGGCTTTCAAAAAGCTTACTACGTTAGGTACGGGGGTGGAGTCAACGACCTCTCACCATACTACAGCAAGCGAGTCTGGCTCGGAGCCGAGATCATCGGCACCTTCGTTCTTGTCTACACAGTTTTCTCCGCCACAGATCCTAAGAGGAACGCCCGTGACTCCCACGTGCCGGTAAGCTACTTATCTAACTTGCGCACCTTGTGATATGCGCACCCCAGAATTCATTTAACTTCTCTCTCGAGGGTCTCTTGAGGGTCTCTGTGTAGTACACATATTGTCGTTCTGAGATTTTTAGTTGCTGTTTAATCGCTTTCGCAAGGCACGTATTGAAAGAGCTACTAAAGTACGCATGGTGCGTATTATAGGGGAAGAAAAGTTCAATTTGCTCAAATGAGCACCTTTGTTGAAACCTGTTTTTGACCTAATTTTCTGACACGCTGGTTTTTTTTCCACGTAGTCCCTGTTTGGATTACCAGAAAAATAATTCTCAATTTTGGCTCGGGTTGGGTTGGGTTGGGTTGGGTTGCGTTGGGTTAGGTTAGGGTTGGAAAAAGCGAACCCAATTTAATTTTGGGTTGGGTTAGGGTTGAGGCCTTGGCAACGCGACCCGACCCGACCCAAACCCGACCTCCGTCCTCCATTTTTATCATGATTTTCAAAGGATTATATTTTTCTTGTATTTTTCTAATTGGCCCTAGATGATCCCGAAACCATCCCGAACCTGACCCAATTTGTAGGCGGGTTGGGTTAGGGTTGACCATTCTCAACCCGAGGCTCGGATTGGGTCGGGTTAGGGTCGACGGGATGCTATCAACGGTTGGACCCAACCCGACACGAGTTGCACCCCTAAAATTTAGAGAGAGATGATATGTTTATGGTTTATCTCGTGGGAATCTCGTTATAAATTGAAGGTCCCTAACTTTTCCAGAAAATTCCTGCAATATAGTGATTGGGCGGCGTTTATCTGTTTCTGATAGAGAGATGATAACGTGAACCGTGGGGACAGTTGAGCCACCACATGTTTGCCACTTACTATATGCCCCAAAGGGCAATTAAAGTCTTCGCGTATGGGCCCAACTCTGATTGTTTTCCTCTTACTGCAAGATTTTAAAGCTGGGCCCAGGTTACCAAACACTGCTGTAACTGGCCTGAGGGTGTGTTTGGCGTACCGTTTGAAATAGCGTTTAAAACGCCGTTTTACAAAACAACATTTTGGTTCAAAACGGCGTTTTGCCAAACAGCATTTTCATGTTTGGTTGGCCAGATCAAAATGGCGTTTTAAACGGCAAACGGAGGTATTGTGTGTTTGGTTGCAAGTGCCCCAAAACGGAGTTTTAGCGGTAAAATGACCAAAAAGGGCATTGTTTGGTTGGCCTCAATATAACTCAACTACTCTCTCATTAGGCCCAATATTAAAAGGTCATTAGGATCTCCTTCAAACACTATTAAAATTAAACATCATTGCTAAAAAAATAAATGGCTATACCTTTGGGGTTCTTCTTCTCCTTCTTCTCAACAGCCGGATTTGACGGACGAGTGGAGGCGCTGAGGCAGTGAGGCGTGAGAGGGTTTGCAATTTTGCAAAGTAGATGACGTTTTTGTCTTTAGAAAATCAAAATTAAAAGATCATATAATGATATTAGCAGCCCCTTGTTTTGAATTAAATATTAACAATTTAACAAATTTGTGTCCTCAAGAATGATATTAACACCCCTACTTTTTTGGTATTTGACGTAACGCATAAAATCGCGCGCATATACGTAAAAATGGGTTTCGGTGAGGGCAAACATGTAAAAACCCACAGCCCAAAAACTCCGTTTAAAACGGCGTTTTGCAAACGGACCTCCCCCCCTCCGTTTGCAAAACACCGTTTTGAGGGTTCAAAACGGTGTTTCAAATGGTGGTTGCGCACCCAAACACTCCCAAACGGCCGTTTGGCCCCAAAACGGTATTTCAAACGCCAAACGGTGTTTTAAACGGTACGCCAAACACGCACTGAATGTGACGACATTAAGTTATTAAAGTTAGGGAAGTGATATATTCGCCCCTGTTTAGTACCTGGACCACCCCCATTTCGTATATTTATGACAACTCTTTTACACTAGAAAGGGGGAGAATATATGATTTCCCCTAAAGTATACCTAATGTCAAAATTTCACTTGTGTTAGTTGAGAATGAGTATTCCTTCTACAACTAGATTTGATCAAATTGCTAATTTGGGTCTTTGTTTTTAAACGTGCTCTGTGGGATGGTTTGTACATTTGTTATGAAATTGATCTTGGATTTCTCAATTAGGTTTTGGCACCACTGCCAATTGGGTTTGCTGTTTTCATGGTTCATTTGGCGACGATCCCGATCACCGGCACAGGAATCAACCCCGCCAGAAGCCTTGGCGCCGCCGTCATCTACAACAAGGATGAGGCTTGGGATGATCTGGTATTGTGCCATCCTTTATCTTTTGCCCTTTACAAAGTTCGTGAGGGTATTTTCGACATTATATGTTATTGGGTGTTTTGGTAACCCTAGTATGATGTTGGTTGAATGCTAGGGGGTATTTTGAGATTAGTACGGTTCAAAAAAGTCACACCCTCACACTCACTACAATTTATTTACTGAACGTTTGTCATTCTCTTTGATATTAGTTTTCAAACTTCAAACTTTCTAAGGTTTTGAAGGAGGGACCCTCTCAGATGCTTCCCCAAATGATTACACACATAGAACTATTAGTGTTGACTTCTATTATTCGTGATCAGATTTTCCAATAGATCAGAGACCGTTGGATCATTATATATATTTGTCATGTATTTCATGAGAACCACTTGTAAAATTTCTCTACAAAGAATGCATTGGGTTTTCTCCAAAAAAAAAAAAAAAAAATGTAATACATTCTAACATATATGTGTCTGTTTCAGTGGATCTTCTGGGTTGGGCCTTTCATTGGTGCTGCCATCGCTACTGCTTATCACCGATACACTCTCCAAGCTAGGGCCATGAAAGCTCTTGGTGTAGACTACATTGAAGGGTTAGGATCTTTAATTGAAGCCATAATGTCCTTGTGTAGTTGATCGTCGTACGTGCACTACGTTGTTTTTTATTGCCGGATGTGTCGTCTCATTTGACTGTCAGAGCGTGACCTTTGGTTCCAATCTCAGCCACTTATTCCGTATGGTAAGAGAACAATGGGTGTTCTATATCTCACTTTGTTTTTGTTCGTGATGAGATGAGGACCAAACCCATGTATTTATATTGCCATATTCCCTCTTTCCATAATGGAGGGACTTAATGAGATAACAAATGCATGCCAGTTATCTCCATTACTTTTGCTAACCATCACCCATTAGTATGGCTTTATTTAAGATCATTAAGAAATGTAAGGATCCACGTTTTACAAATGTTAAGATGAGGCCATAATTGGTATGGAAAACCTTACAATTCTCCCACTTGGCCCATTTTGACGATATTATATATAATTATTTATTACCTTTGAAAGTAGACTCAATAGGTCCAAAACTTTAAAACTTGACGTGGTTCCACTATTTTCTGGAAAAATAATGCTTGGAGCCAATCAGTTAGGGTATCTGAAACTTAATTAAAAGAAACCATTGACATGAATCATGGCGGCAAATATGTCAATTTGTCGACATACGACCTTCCAAGCATTACAATGCTACTGACCCCTTCTAAGTAAGTGCTTAATTGGTAGCATACTTTATGAGTAGGTTTTAGCCTTATGTCTACTCTTTGGTCCAACCTTTATTGTTGATACCTGCATTCTGCTAAAACATCTATCCTTATGTATACTATGATATGGAAAGCAGAAACCAATGATCATAATTCTAATAATGTTTTAGACAAAATATAATTGCATGATGTCATTAAACACTAAAAGAATTGATTAGACCCATACGGTCTACATGATCCTTAAGCAGTCCCGGTGCTAGCCCTTTGGTGCGAGGGTATGCTACCATCAATTTTGTGTTAATATGACACCTGATGATCCTTGATCTTCTCTCTGACAACAAGATACTTTATAGGTATGATCTTAGACCCACTGGAACACTTGTTATTCTTAGAGAAGCTTACTACAGCAGAATTGTCACAGAAAATCTTAAGTGGTCTAGCAATAAAATCCACTACTTGAAGATTTGTGATAAAATTCTTCAAGCAGACGGCTTGTAGTGTGGCCTCATAACAGGCTATAAACTCGGCTACCATAGTCGATGGAGCGGTCACAGTCTGTTTTACGCTCTTCCATGAAACAACCCGCCCGCAAGTAGGAAGATGTATCCTTAAGTTGATTTCCTACTATCGAAGCATCCAGCGAAGTCTGAGTCTAAATAACCAATTATCTCAAGATTGTCTTATCTCTTGTACATAAGCATGTAATATTTAGTTTCTTGTAAGTAGTGTATGACTTTCTTTGCAGCCTTCAAGTGTTCTATGTCAGGGTTACAATGATATCTGCCGAGCATCCCAACAACAAAGGCAATATCTAGACGTGCACACGTCTATGCGTACATCAGGCTCCCAACAACAGAAGCGTAAGGAATATCCTTCATTTGATTATGTTCTATTTCATTTCTCGGACATTGTATTTTGCTGAACTTGTCACCCTTCATGATAGGCGCGACCCCAGGTGAACAATTTTGCATGTTGTACCTTTCTAAAACTTTAGAGATGTAAGCCTTCTGAGACAATCCAAGATACCATAGGGATCTGTGTCTGTAAATCTCTATGCCAATAACATAAGATGATCCAATGAAGTTGATTTTTTGTACACACCCCATCCATGATGGGGAGTTTCAAATGAATGCTTAGGATCGCCCCAACAATGTGGCCCCACCCTTGTTTCCTGCACTCGAGTGCAGATAAGCTATCTGCGCTCGAGCGCAGGAACCCTTCTCTCTCTCTCTCTCTCTCTCTCTCTCTCTCTCTCTCTCTCTCTATATATATATATATATATATATATATATATATATATATATATATATATATATATATATATGAGGAAAAGGATTGTACGCTCGACCGTACCTAAAGTTAGGTACGATAGAGTGCCAAAAATCACATGGGTCCCCCATTTTTGGTGGGCATCTAAACCATTCATTTGCAATGCCCCATCATAGATAGGGTGCATACCAAAAATCAGCACCATTGAATCATCCTAACCCCTCCAAAACTGGAGGGCAAAATGGGCAGATTTGTGGACAAACACTGTCTGTCCATTTTGGCCTCCACAAATGGATGGGTTAGGATGATCCTATGGAGCTGATTTTTGGTATGCACCCTATCTATGATGGGGCCTTGCAAATGAATGGTTTAGATGCCCACCAAAAATGTGGGACCCATGTGATTTGGCACTCTACCGTACCTAACTTTAGGTACGGTAGAGTGCCAAATCACATGGGTCCCCCAGCGTACAATCCTTTTCCTATATATATATATATATATATATATATATATATATATATATATATATATATGATGGAAAATATAAATGATATATTGAGATGATGGTTTCTCTTGATTGTTGAGATCAAGCACTCTTTGCTTACTTGTGAGCGCTAGACAGTCTAGAGTGAAGGTACGATGAATCAAGTGGAGGGAAACTTGGGATGAAATTTTTATGGATTGATCGGTTGATGCAATAAGCTCTCTAATTGGGCTGGTAATTTGTTGGCAATCCTGTACATAAGGCTTAAAATCACTAAGAAAAATTACTAGTGAAAAAGTGTCAATTAGTTGGTTCTAGTAAGGAGTTCTAAATGAAGAAGATAAACATTGTGACCATGTTGCAGTAAATGACAAAGAATATACGTTCGAAGTATTGAAGGAGAGGCTTGTTTGATTTCTAGAAGATGTCGATTATGGATTACTTGAGATGACTTTTCCTATGGAAGGTGACATCTAGATATCTTCTAAAATTGGCCCACTAGTATTGATGGAAGGGAGTATTTCAAAATAATAGGTGCGTAAGATTGTGGAAGCTAATGGTTGGAGAAATGAAGGGAGACTTGAGGGAAAATATAAATGCTAAATGAAATAAGTGTCCGTTTGGATGCCGAGAAGATTTTGATTTTGATTTCTCACATTTGCCGCCCTTTTTGCATTGTAATTTGAAGCGGATCAAATTCTTAGATTTCTAATTCAGTAGCTGACCAAAAAAAAATCAGATTTCTAAATTTGCTGTGGAAATAACAAATTGAAAATCCACAGATCTGCCAGTTTCCTTCACCCTCTTTGCTCCTCAACCTCTCCTCTCCACTAGGAAGTACCCCCTTCCCTCTCTGTCTCCCTCTACATGAGCTGATCTATTCAATTTGTCTTAGTAAGTATTTTCACATTAAAATGACTATCATAAAATCCAAAATATTTTTCGGGCTAAAACAGAGTGCTTGAAAGGGAATGTTTGGCAACCATGAAATTGTTTTTCCCTCCGAGAAGAAATCCAAGGTTTGATAACCGCCTTTTTCTTTGGTAAAAACTAACCCGATATAAATTTTCAAGGCCTTTTGCTTGTAAAGTTTTACCTGAAATAACTCTTCCCAATATAATTTTTCAAGGCCTTTTGCTTGTAAGGTTTTACCTGAAATAACTCTTCCCTATTTCATAACTTTGAAAAAATAATCTTTAAACGAAAACCACTGCAAATCGGAGGATTAATGGTGGCTCTTCCCAAGAGACGCCTTCGTGTCTATAAAAGGGGACGAGATGAATCTGTTTATACACACAAAAATACAGACATTTTACAGAGATTTCTCTTTTTTAAAAGCAAGGATACTTTCTGTTCTGTTTTTGCTATTCCTCCTCTTCCTTCATTCCGTTCCAATTTGAGCACAGTTCTACGGTGATTCTGGGTGGACCAGTCAGCAAGTGCACGTGGACTGGAGCCTTTCTGGATGTTTTATCTTGGAGCGTCGATTCACAGATCCCGGTTGCACCGGTAGGGGGCGGATACAATTCTTAAGGAGAGTGACCAAGTGGCACAACTCAGCCTTCTCATTTTCAATCTGGTTTAAGAAAGGTTTTCTACAGAAGTGATAAGTACTATTTTATTTCAGTTTCTAATTTTCAACAGAAACAGGTTTTCGCTTCAAGTAACAGTTTTTCGCTTCGAGTTGCATATTTTGGGTTTGACTAAGTCACTTATCAGATCCCAACTATTACATTTCCAACAGTCCCTGCCAATGGAAGGTTACATCTAGAAATCTTCTTAAAGTAGCTTCTTTCATTGGGCGAGTAATAGGATGGAAATCCTTGAACTAAGGCTCAAAATCACTTAAGAAGAAATCACTTGACTATAATTTCGATGGTTCAAAGTGAGAAGTTTTAAATGAAGAAAATAACCATTTTGACCATAATGCATAGAATGACAAAACATATCTGTTCGAATATTTTGAGGATAGAATTGCTTGATCTTTAGACTGTAGTGATTATGGAGTTCAACTTGAGGTGGCCTTTCCCATGGAAGAAGGTGACATAGAAATCTTCTTTGATTGAGATCAAGCACTCCTTGCTTCCTTGTGGGTGCTAGATGTCGTGGAGTGACGTTAGGATGAATCAAGTGGAATTAATCAAAAAAGAAAAGAAAAAAAAGGATGAATCAAGTGGAGACCAACTTAATCCAAGAATGTTTGATAGTTTGATTGGTTGATGCAATAGCTTTTGGTATTAGGCCAATGAAAAGCTAGAAATCCTTGAAATAAGGTTAAAAATTGCTAAGAAAAAATTGCTTGTTAAAAAACATCAATTAGATAGTTTTAGTGAGAAGTTCAAAATGAAGAAGAAAACCATTTTGACCACAATGCACTGGAAAGCAAAGCATATATTTTGGACGGATTAGAGAGATTTGTTTGATCTGTAGATTATGGTGCTTGTGTAGTGCAACGTGAGGTGGTCTTTCCCATGGAAGGTGACATCTAGAAATATTCTAAAATTGGCTGAGTCGTATTGATGGAAGGGTTGTCGAAGGACTAGGTGGTTAAGTTTGTGAAAGCTGAGGGTTTTTAAAATGATGGGAGGCTTGAATACAAGTGAGGGGAAATATGAAGTATAAAGTGAAACAGAGGTTTCTCTAAGTTGATTGCGATCAAGCACTCCTTGCTTTCTCATTTGGCCAGTACCAGATTGGAAATCCTTGAAATATGGCTCAATCACTCAGAAGAAATTACTTCAAGAATCGATTAGATGGTTCACAATGACAAGTTCTCGATGAAGAATATAACCATATTGACCATAATGTACTAGAAGACAAAGCATATCTGTTAGACTGATTGGAGGAGTGGCTTTTTTTATCTCTAGAATGTGGTGATTGTGTAGTTCAATGTGAGGTGGCATCTAGAAATCATCTTAAATTTACTCACTAGTATTGATGGAAGGCATGCTAAAGGTCCACATGGTTAAGTCTATAAAAACTAAGGGCTTAAAAAATAGAGACTAGAATATAAATGCAGGAAAATATGAATGAAATTTAGATGAAGGTTTCTCTAGGTTGATTTATATTAAAGTTAGAGTAGATGAGATCTTGGCCATTGATTGTAAGGAAAACTTGACTGTGTGGTAGATTAGGTATTTTGGATAGAATAGCATCTAAGCTAGATTTAGAAGTTAGGATTTCCATCTTTATCTCTTTCCTGATTATGTTAATCTCTTGCCATCTTTATCCCTTCGAGTGTTCTATTTAAACACTCATTAGGGTTAATTGTAATCAATTAAAAAAAGCAAAGATTAGCGGAAATCCTCAATATTTTACATAGTATCAAAGCATAACGATCCGCTGCCCTGAGCACAACAAAGAGTATTGTCTTCCTCCGGCAGAAGGCCGATGTAGCCGTCCGCCCGGCCCAAATCTCTTCGCCTTCTTCCGCTCTCTCTTAATAGCTCTACTTGTCAAACTATAAGTCTAGCCTATGTCCCTTCCTTTGTAATTCAATTTACATTATGATTTTCATGTGTTTCCTCTTATATTCAGATCTTATCATTCTCCTTGAAACAAGTTTTTTTGTCCCCGACTATTAATATTTGCACCGCCCTTTTTTACACTATCCAATGTTTCTTATGATCATGATGTTCGCCAATAATTATTTTTCTCGGCCTATCATTGCCGCCCATCTCTTTGTTTTTTTTTTTCCTTCTTTGTTGCCTATTCCAGCATTGGTCCACCCATTTCTTGCCCATTCCAGCATTGGTCCATAGTGACCCATTTCTTGCCCATTCCGGCACTGGTCCATAGTGACTCATTACTACTCGCCAATCAAGGCTTGAGTCTTGTCTAGCCCATTGACGCTATGATTTGTTCTCATCCATCTCTTCACGGCAAATCAACAAGCAGTGTCTTCTTCGGCAATATACATGTGGCAACAACATAAGGGCATATTCATCATCAAACTTCAGCAGTGCACTTCAATCAAAAGATTCTATTTTCTTATGGGGAGAAAATTTTATTTTCTTATTGGAGAGTTTCATTGTAATCAAACGTATGTTGATTTTCAATCCACATACGTTTGAGGGGACATGTTAGAATATGTGAGATCTCATAAGATCTCATTAGTGGATTGTGTGGAGATCTTACTGTTGGATCATCTTATTATACTAGGCAAGTTGGCTAGTAGAGGTAACCTAAATAGATTAGGAAACTCAGATTAAATTAGTAATTAGGTTAGATTAGAATATTCTACCAATATCTCTTTCCATGTTTACCATGATCTTCTTTCTATGTTTATCATCTAAGTGCTCTATATAAGCACTACTTGATTCTCTTGTAATTACATTCAAGAATAATAGAAATTCTGTAAAATTCTTCATGGTATCAGAGCCACAGATCTTGGAGTGACCACAAGACAAATAGCTTCTCTCTCCGGCGGATGGCCAATTTAGCCGTCCACCCGGCCATCAACGCTCTTAACGCCACTAGTACTACCTTCCATACCAGCTTTGTTAGTTTCCAACTCCTTGCCCTGCCGGGCCCTAAACCGTCGTTAACACCACAACTTTACCTTCAATCATCTCTACATTTTTTTTATCGGTTAACAGAGATCTTGATTCAGCCAGGTTCTCACCTGCAGCAAAAGAGAGTGGGTTGCTTGGCAAGCCTTCTCTACCCACATCAATTCAATCCCGGATACTTGATCACATCTATTCTAATCTACGACCACTCTTTCCGTGGCAGTGGAATTCCACCGTCAAGTCACTGATTTGCTACCTTACCCTCTTCTCCTTGATTTTATGCAAATGATATCTCTGTCACTTTGAGGAGAATGGTTTCTGATGGTGGGCTGAAAATGGTGTAGCTTGAGCTGGGACGAGGCCTTTTTTCTTTAATATTTTCTCCACCAACTTTTCAACTTTTCATTGCTTTTTCAAACCACTTTTCTGAACCATCTCACGGAATCTTACTGTATTGCATGTATTGATTTGATAAAGGAAGAGGAACTAGCACCCCTCTATTATGATTTGCACACCCCTTGTTTTGTCTTTAGCCCAACAACATAGTTCTCCCGTGCATTTATAGTCTCATCGCTAGACCCCTCACTCTCGCCTCATCTTTTGTAGGGCCGCAACTCGAGCCGGGTTTCACCCGACCCGAAAATAGCTTGGGTTGTGTTCATGTTTCATGGGTTTCGGGTCGAGCCGGGTTGAGCATTCAAAAGCCCGCATGAATCTCGGGTCGAGCCGGGTTTGAAGGGGCCCGACCCGACCCGAGTTACATAAGTTATAGTATGTACATTTTTTTCTATTGTTAGTTAAAAGTTAAAAGTGAAAACCCAAGCACCCACTGTTATTGTATGTGAGTGTAAATGCTGCTTCTATGAGTTGAGTTGATTCAAGTGTTTGATTCAGCATTGTTTGATTGTAATTACAACATTGTTTGATTACAGCATTGTTTGATTCAAGTGTAATGCGAGTGTAATTACATCATTGTTTGATTCAAGTGTAATGTGAGTGTAATTTATGCTTCTATGAGTTGAGTTGCCTTGCCAAACAAGAATTTTCCTTAAAAAATTGCGTCAACGTGAAAAAACCGGACCCGACCCGAGATTTATCATGGGTAGGGCCGGGTTTGGAAATCGTGGGTTTTCCGGAAAAAAAACCCGACCCGAGATATTTCTCGGGTAGGGTTGGGTTCTCCAAAACCCGACCCGAGTTGCAACCCTAATCTTATGTGATAGACCCCAAATTGATAAACTTCCCATATTTGTTACATGCACTCTCTTTTTCACTCCCTGTCCAAAGTTTCAATGATTCTTATTTTTGTTGCCGTCATTATTCTCAGTCACTAGTGTCGCAGTCCATTTTTCGTTCTCTCTCAATTTCTCCTTTTCCATCTCGAAACTTTTCTTATCTTTCGTTTATTTCAGTTGAAGTACATCTTCTCTTCGAGGTGCGTGCCTAAAATTGATCGCTCTACTCAATTGAGGGGCCTCGACTCTTGAGGTTCGTGTCTGAGAGAGCCAAATTCCATAAGAATCGGTACTTACCGACCCATGTGTCTAGCCCATTGAGGCCCATTCTTGCCCATCGAGGCTTTGGTCCATAGTGACCTATTTCCAGAAGGTTCAGTATTCAAAACCGGCCTAAAGACTCGCCCATTCCGGCTTGAGTCCAATTCAGCTCTTCGAGGCTCTTCGCGGCTCTTCTCTCATGCGATGCATTCTTCAACAACAGGCGGCAATTCATCTTTAGCAATATCAACAACAGGAGACATCAATCGTAGTAGTGTGCATAAAAAATTTTACATTTTGTTTTGGGGATATCTATTGTAATGAAACGTATATTGATTTTCAATCCATATACGTTTGAGAGGGCAAGTTAGAGTAGATGAGATCTTGGCCATTGATTGTAAGGAAAACTTGACTGTGTGGTAGATTAGGTATTTTGGATAGAATACCATCTAAGCTAGATTTAGAAGTTAGGATTTCCATCTTTATCTCTTTCCTGATTATGTTAATCTCTTGCTATCTTTATCCGTTCTAGTGTTCTATTTAAACACTCATTAGGGTTAATTGTAGTCGATTATGAAAAGCAAAGATTAGTGGAAATCCTCAATATTTTACAATTAAGCACTCTTTGCTTCATCGTGGATAGTAGACTCCGTATTGTGATGGTAGGAACTAGAAAGAATCAAGTGGAGGGACTACTTAATGGAAGATTTTTTTTGCTATCTTGATTGGTTGATGCAAAATAGCTTCTTGAATTGGGCCAATAATAGGTTTGGAATAGTTGAAATAAGGCTCAAAATCTATGAGGCTTTGTTCAGTTGCACTACATCATTGATGAGGTAAGCGATATTGTGAAGCTGACCCGGCCTAAGTTTCAACATATGCGACATTCGGCCAAGGAGGAAGCGGACAAATTAATCAAAATGTGGTGGACAGGGTGGAATACTCAGATTGTATGGTGTTGGATTTCGGCACTGCTTCGGAGCTACAACCTGGGGTGCTGTCGGCGTAACACAGGAAAGGGTCCCTCTTAAAAAATCTTCTACAACTTTTGCTTTCTGCAGTTGCGAGATGAGTGAAAGATTGTGGTGTGCTGGGATCTAGTCCGAATCCAACAGGGTGTCATTCAAATAAGGTGTAAGTGAGAGCTCTTCTTTTCAGTTTAAGTATATTTACATCATCAAATATGTACAATCTCTTGGTTGAAGGAGACTTTTGTGAACATTATTTCATCAGCTTAAAAGAATTCCTTAGGACCGTGGAAATTAGCAGGGGTATAAACATGGAAATTCTCAATTTGAGGAATAGGTTGTCCCCCATCTTTTAGGCACAAACCGAGATCGGCAAACGATACGGCAAATACATTGGCAAAAGGAGTGAAAAGAGAGGCCTTCATAAATTCGATCGTCCTAGTTTTTTGTTGTACTGGGACAACATCCCCTCTTCTTTTTTTTAATTTCTGTTGGTGTACGTGACGCCGATGGCACGAAAGATGGTGGTAGTGGTGTGTGGCTGATGGACATGGAGCGCCAATGGCTTTGGCAGTGAAGAATTTCTTTGAATGGCAACTTGGGTTCCGTATGAGGATCTGGCCTGTTGTTCTAGTGGTGGTCGTGGGTGCATATTTGACTAAGTTGATTTATGAGAATTCTGGTTGAGCTTTTACCTTAAAATCGAGTTGTTTTCGGGTTGTTTCCTATTAACTTACCAACTTCTCCAAAAGCTTAAGCTGTTGGAGAAAGGCGTTATTTATCTTTTATACTTTAACACTCCCCCGCACGTGTGGCCTACTTGGCAAATACGTGGCACATGTGGTCCCACTTTGAGCTGACCATCGCATGTGGATTTTTACTATCCGGAAGGTTTGAACTCGAGACCTTTGGCTCTGATACCATATTAACTTACCAACTTCTCCGAAAGCTTAAGCTGTTGGAGAAAGGCGTTATTTATCTTTTATACTTTAACATTTCCAATTCACTTTTTAGAAAAAGCTCAATCCGACCTGTTGTTTTGGTGGTGGTGGTGGTGGTGGGTGCATATTTCGCTCCATATTTTATTGGGAGTGAACTCCCCTCCCAATTGACGAAATATGCATTTTCCTGAATTAGGTTTGAAGGCTTACCTTTCAAAAAAAAAAAAAGGATTGAAGGCTTAGGACCGGAGGTAAGTCGAATAAAATGTGATGTGATTAAGGCGTTATTTATCTTTTTATACTTTAACATTTCCAATTCACTTTTTAGAAAAAGCTCAATCCAACCTGTTGTTCTGGTGGTGGTGGTGGTGGTGGTGGGTGCATATTCCGCTCCATATTTTATTGGGAGTGAACTCCCCTCCCAATTGACGAAATATGAATTTTCCTGAATTAGGTTTGAAGGCTTACATTTCAAAAAAAAATGATTGAAGGCTTAGGACTGGAGGTAAGTTGAATAAAATGTCATGTGATTTGTGGAAAGCAAATGATTTTCAGTGTTATTTTGGTTTGGTTGTGTGTTATTTGGATGTGGATTTAAGGGTATTTCTCTTTTGAATATATACCTGTACAACCAATTTATTCATAGAGCCTTCTAGTGTGGTACCCGAATCCCGCGAGAGGGGTGGGGCGCGAGCCGCCGCGCTCTCTCTCTTGGTCTCTCGTACCCACGCGATTGGCGTGTGCATTTTAATGTTGATTTGAATTAATCTTTCCTGTGAACTTGGGATCACTAAGGCAATCCGAATTCCACACGAAAGAGACTGACAGAGTCGCCACCTAGATGTGGGATCTAGGACCCGTAATTAACCAGAAATCTAGACTCGCTACCTGGTTACGAGAATGGAAGGTATGGGGAGTTATCCGCCACATGCACCATTCCTGCCCGATAATCGGTCTTCGATTCCAAAAGCTAATTCTTTTAAATTTATTTTAAATGGCTCATTCAACTCTATGTTAATGTGCGAACTAAGTGACATGCATCCTATGATCTAATTTTAATGTGAATCCTAGATGTGTATCTTGATTTATTAATTTGTCTGGATTCATTCTAAGTGAAAGTTCTCCTAGAATTCTAATTTCATGGAAAATCCTAAGTGATTTGATTAACCATTTACAAGAAAATTAATATACAAAACACCACAATTTGTTTGTGGTGCCGACTCGCGGGTGGTATGCCGTCAGACATCCAAGCTGCCTACGTACCCAAGCCTCACTGGGATCAGAGTCGACGTAGTTCGGTGCACCTAAGCTAAGCTACATATGCCTAACTCAACTAGGACACCGATCTAGACGGGATTGACTGTTTCAACAGTTTTAAGAGAAGTTATTTAATTCAAGTTGAGGATTTTATTATCTTAGGATTTCATCGAAGATGCTATATGATCCTATCTAAATGCAAGTTGTCCCTTAGACTAATGCAGGTTAGCCTACATCCTAGTTTACTAGGCTTGTCCTAGGGAAAAACTGGATGACTAGTGTAACTTGACCTATGGCACGGTTGCTATACATAGCAAGCGTCCGTGATGAGGCTGGACTCCTAACTCTAGGACTTCCTAAAACTTAGGACACAACACGACACGACACCATTGTTCCTAAATTGGGCTCTAAGGGTTCTTACGACGGAAACCATAATCCAATGGTTCCGAGAGACACGAGATGAATCGAGATGATGAATAGTGTGAGGGAATGGGAAAGATAGAGAAAGGTGCGACTGAACTTGGGAGTGCCAAATTGCCTACGTACCCCGTGATGGGGATCAAGCCACACGTAGTTCCACTGGGGAGGTTGCTTGGATTTTGGAAAACAGGTTTGGTATTTGGATCAGGAATCGGGTTTGTATTTGAGCATTGGACTTGAGATTCAAAAACATTGATATAGCAATGGGATTTTGGAATTGGGAATTTGCATCAAAGAATTGAGCATATTGGAATCATCAAGGGCTTGAATTTTCGGAATTCAAAGTGGGCGGGCTTATGAGATTCGGCCAAATGGATTCAGACATGCGACTCGGATTGTGTTGGGATATGACTTGGTTGGATTGGGTTAATGGTTAGGGTCAAGTGAGTCGGGTCTAAGTTAGGAGCAAACCCGAGACTAGCCATGGTCTAACTAGGAGGAAGCAGGGTACAAACCAGGGTGCGGACCAGGGTGCACCAGGGTGCGAACCAGCAGGGAACCAGGGTGCGAACCAGCAGGGAACCAGGGTGCGAACCAGCAGGGGAACCAGGGTGCAACCAGCAGGGAACCTGGGTGCAACCAGCAGCGAACCTGGGTGCAACCAGGGTCTAACCAGAGTGCGAACCAGCAGGGAACCAGGGTGCGAACCAATATCGAACCAAGGTGCGAACCAGTAGGGAACCAGGGTGCAACCAGCAGGGAAGCAGGGTGCGAACCAGTAGGGAACCAGGGTGCGAACCAGTAGGGAACCAGGGTGCAACCAGCAGGGAACCAGGGTGCGAATCAGTAGGGAACCAGGGTGCAACCAGCATCGAACCTGGGTGCAACCAGCAGCGAACCTGGGTGCAACCAGGGTCTAACCAGAGGCTAACCAGGGGGAAAACAGACCCTACATGCTTCCTAACATGGTTTTTCTTTTAAAGTAAAAGATATGCATGAAAACAGACCCTACATAGAATTGAAATAAATGCCTACCTCTTTGGAAACCCACTTTGTGTTTGATTTTTCTTTGATGGTAATTCCTTGAAGATGATTCCTTGCTTGATAATGACTGCTTTTGATATATATCACCCAACGTATAAAATCACCCGATCCGGCAAGGATGGCCGAACCCTTGAAGAGATGAGGGAGAGGGATGAATTTTCTAAGAGAGGGGTTCTTTTTCTTCTTTTCTTCCTTCTCCTTTTGGATGGTGGGATGAGAGGGTATTTATAGGAGAATGGGATAGGAGGTTAGGTGAGGTTAGGTGAGGTTAGGTGAGGTTAGGTAAGGTTAGGTGAGGTTAGGTGGTTAGGTGAGGTTAGGTGAGGTTAGGTGAGGTTTGGATGGTTAGGATGAGAGGAGAGGTTAGGTGAGGTTAGGTGAGGTTTGGATGGTTAGGATGAGAGGAGAGGTTAGGTGATTTTGAATGGTTAGACCCAGGTCAAGATCTGCCATTGATCTAACGATTTACGGAAATCGGGTCTCGGAATGGAATCAGGGTCCGGGCTATGAAGTGACCCTAGCTTATTTTGTCCCGATTGATGATCCGTAAAGTCAGATCAAGATATTAATGACCTAAAACATATAAATCAATGATAGAGGGGGTTCTCACATGGATTTAACACACTAAATTCACCAATCAGGGTATTTTTCAATTTTTCGGATCTAATCATCTCACCAGGTACATCTCTTTATCATTTTGTTTTTTTCAAAAAATTTGAGGATGCATACTTTACCAATGAAATTCTACGGATCAATATATTAGGTTATTGTTGGTTAAAGTAAGGCAAAATGTGGGTGTCTACATCTAGTTATTTGGTTTAAGAGTTAAGACCACTCATTTAAATCCATTTTCACTCTACAGTCAAGGATATAAATTTCGCCTTCTGACTCTTTTAGTTGATTTTTTTTTAGAAATCCTGAAAAATCATGGAAACATATGCAAATGATATATTTTTAGTTAGCAACTTAAAAAATTGCTAGGATAATCACAAATACACATTTCAAAACCATCACAATGGCATGGATGGAGAGAGATTTGTAGGGAGGATAGCAACGTACCCAAAGTGATCGAGGTTTGTTCTCCTCCAGCTCTTGGAACCCTAAAATTGAATTTCAATGGATCTAGCATGAGCAATCATCGTCCCTCCAATATTGGAGGTCTATTGAGGAACGAAGAGGGGTTGGTGATTTGGGCTTTTAGAGGTCCCATTGGAATTGGTGATGCGAATGAGGCGGAAGTCTGAGCTCTCCACCATGGGTTTCTAATTGCCCCATAATGTTGAATTGTCTAGGGTGGTAGTGGACTCTAAAAGTCATTAGATGGCATCGTGGGTCAAAAGAGGTTCCTTGGCGATTTGCCGATTATTTTAATGAAATCAAGGATAGAATGGGGTCGGCTTTGATCACATTTTTGCATGTTCGGCGGTCCGCCAATGGAGAAGTGGACAAGCTTGTGAGAGATGGGGTGCACAAAGACAGTCTTGAGCTATTTGATTATCTTCCCTCGTTGTTCAATTTGTTCAGTGTTCTTCTCTTTCTTGTAAGCAATGTTTTCTTTCCGCAGGGACCTTCTCGGTCACCGTGTTATTAATGAAATCTATTTGCCATTCTAAAAAAAACATTGAACACCTAATGATACACAATGTCATGCCAATAACTCACTAGAGGCCACATTTTACATGTAATTCATATAAATATTTATGAGGAATGCTAAACAAGGGCGATCCCCATTAGTTGCATGTCACTAAAATGCATTTAATGCTTGTCTTACATTTTTCGGTACTATTATAATTGTACTTTGGTGATGCGCAACCAATCGTGGCGTCCTTACATTTTCTTGTGCAGTATTTATCCAAGGGTCCCCTTGAGTTTAGCATTCCTTAATATTTATTAATTTTTTTTAAGAAGATTCCTTAATATTTATACAGAGGGATTTGCTAGCCTCCTTCACAAAAAGCACCGTCGCGCCCGTCCTTTGCATGTGATGGCAGCCACGGTAGTAAATAAGACAAAATCTGTCAAAATTCAACATAGACTGCTGCATCACATGCAAAGGACGGGCGTGAAGGTGCTTTCTGCGAAGGAGGCTAGCAAATCCCACATAATATCTATACCATATTTCACATGCAATTAATATAAATAATTATGTAAAAATGAGACTTTATACAGTGTAAGCCCTTATAGTCCCTTATTTTTCAAAAAGTACTGTACGGACCACACAATAGGATGATCCAAACCGTCCATATGATGGGCCATAACGAGATAGGTTGTGCCCAAAAAATATTTTCCATAGGATGATCCTAGCCCCCTGATCTAAAGGTTTCCATAATATGCAGTTCATCTATAGATCGGAGGGCTAGGATCATTCTATTGAAATGATTTTTAGGGCACAACCGATTTACGGTATGGCCCATCATTTGATGTTACCTATCTTCCTTGGCAACCTAGAAGAGTCGCCATTGAAGTTATTATATTTACCCGGAATTTAATCTTTGCTGGACATCCTACTTCCAACATACTTTCGAGTACTTTATAGTCTTTTCTGAGAATAATGGCAAAATCTTACTAACGGATAGGCCTTTTATGTGCTTTCTAGACCTATTTGGTGGCACTTATTTTATGTGCTCTTAACAACATTTCAACAAATCTTATAGGGTCTTTTCCAGTGGAAGGATATATTAGAGATGGAGATGACAAAAAGGGGGAGCGGAATGACTAGAAAAGATGGAAGTACTACGCAAGTGTTAGTGTTTAGGCCTTGTCAACCCAACCTCCGTCCTCTAATTTTATGGTGAAATTTTTTTGTTTGGCCTTGGGTGAACCCAAACCCAGCGCGACTTAACCCAACCCGGTTCGGAAAAAACAGGTTGGATGGGTTAGGTTAGGGTTCAGAGATTTAGAGGCGGGTTGGGTTAGGGTTGAGAGAATGCTATCTCGGGATGGGCTAGGGGTGACCTTGACCCAATCCAACCCCCCCCCCCCTCCCCCCCCCTATATTTTATACATGATATTTTTATTTTTTTGGTCATAAACTCGATTCCAATTACCTATTTTGTCAGAATACCAATGGTAGGTGTTGATTGCAAATTATGCTGAAACCAAGCTTTTCTTTTCTTTTCTCTTTCATTTGAATATTTGAAACTATGATTTTCTCTACAAATTTTGGTTTATGAGGTGGTTCTTTGCAAATAAGGCGGACCCAAAGCTTTGAAATCCCCAATGCATAGGGATTCACAGTTGTTTTTTCTCTCGGAATAACTCTTTCTATTGTGGAAATGGAAACAAGAAACAAGGGATACTTTTTCTCGAAATATGGATGGAAGACTAGAAGTTTAACTCCTTTCCATTGTGCAAGCATTCTTCTTCTTCTCCACAAATATGGATTTTACCGATTAGGAAGAATAATAGCTAAAGGCCATGATATTACCACTTCAATGTGGAACTTACATGTTGAGGCTCCTGATTTTAATAGTGATAATAGTTATTTGGATTTGGATGATATCTCTTTAGTGCAGTTATAAATTTCAACGAAATGACATAATTGTAAAATTAGGAGAAGATTTCACTAATCTTGGATGATTTACAACAGAGCTCAAGGTGTGCTTATATTGAGCACATACATGATAAACATAGAAAGAGATCAAGCAGACTATGGAAAGAGATAATGATGGAATATTCTAATCTAATCTACTTACTAATTAAATCTAGCTACCTATTCTAGTGGGTTGCCTCATTAACCAACTTGCCTAATCTCCCACAAGAAGATCTAACGGTGAGATCTACACCTAATCCAACGGTGGATCTCACATTTTCTAACAAGCCCCCTCAAACGTATATGGATTGAAAATCAATATATGTTTGATTACAATAAAAATCCCCAATATGAAAAATAAAAAACTACACTTGAAATTCCCATAAGAAAATAGAATCCTATGATTTGAGCACGCTGACGAATTTTGATGATGAATATCCCTTGATGTTATAGTATCATGATGTTGTTGATGAAATGCTGCTTGTTGATATGCCGCCAAGAGGGCTTATAAAAGCCAATGGATCATAAATCCTAGAGAAGACTCAAGCCTCGATGGGCGAGTAATAATGAGTCACTACGGACCAATGCCGGAATGGGCAAAAAATGGTGGGTCACTATGGACTGATGCCGGAATGGGCAAGAAAAGGGTGGGTCACTATGGACCGATGCCGGAATGGGCAAGAAATTGTGGGTCACTATGGATCGATGCCAGAATTGGCAAGAAAATTGTCACTATGGACCAATGCCAGAATGGGCAAGATTGCTGGAATGGGCAAGAAATGGGTCACTAGGGACCAATGCTGAAATGGGTCCTTATAGACCAATGCAGGAATGGGCAAGAAATGGGTCACGATGGACCAATGTCGGACCATGGACAAATGCTGGAATGGGCAACAAAGAAGATAAAAAAAGAAGAAGAGATTGGTGGCAATTAATGGCTTGCGGCAAATACGAACAAACAATGGTCTGCAAACATCAAAGATCAAACGAAAACTTTATTTTTTTTAGGAGAAATTGGACAGTGTAAAAATGGAGGTGTGCAAATATCAAATGTTGGAACTGTTTCTTAAGATGAGAAAAGGGGTGTCAAGAGCAATATTGGGCTGGATATCTAGGTAAAGACCAAGAGGTGTGTTAATGAAAAATAGGAGATGATAATTTCACACCTTCTCTCAAGGCCTAGACTAGCTTTACTTTTCATCACCGGGATAAAGAAAGGCCTTTGACAAGGGTGTAGTCACCAATAGTGCTGTAACCATCACAACTAGAAAAGTTGACAGGTGAACAAAAATGAATGGGTGCAATTTTCACATATGAGAAAATGAAAATCAATATACTATACTCTCTCTGTTCCTCTCGCACTAGGTTTAGTTTTCCCTCTTCTTCTTTTTTTTAATCTCATCAGCCAGCAGGCATATCATCTCCAATCATGACAGAGATGGTGTCAATCATGAGGCTGGCAATACCAATTTGCTAACTTTTTAAATAAGTCATTTCCTAGTTCCTACCGACCAGACTTGAAAATTAAGGTGGAGACAATCAGACAATCAGGTTAACTTTCCCTTATGTGGACAGGCTGATTTTCTTACTATTTGTATGCTTCTGAATACAACCTCTTCTCATTTTCATCATGCAGTTGATATTGACGCTTTCAGGAATTGAGGGTAGGTGTCCTTAAAGGAAAAGGGTGCCCATATCAGCTTGGTAAGATCAATAGACCTTGGCTGCTTAGGTATTTTGGATTTTGAAAACCGATTGCAGCCCAAAACTGATTATTGGAGTCAGAATTGATTCACAATCGGTTCACAAAATCCAAGATAAACAGAGCCTCAGTGTTGCAGTGTTGCAAAGTCAAGGAGCAATGGAATCTTTTATTTTGATATGTGGGAAATCTCTTTTTGTAGAACTCATCTTGTATGTGTTCATTTTTGTATGATTTTTCTGCAATGACTTTGGTGGGTCCTACGCTAGGAAAATGAAAAAAAAACATGGGAGCTGATTTTTTGTTGGTACTCCCTTTAATTTAAGATTTACTGCTATTTCATGGTGAAGCCATGCGGCCAAATCTTTCATATAATAAGTACGATGAGAGAAGACATGGAAGGAGTTATTTCCATTGATTGTATATAAAACGAAAAATGGTAAGAACCAACACAGAGACACGTTTTCCCTTCCAGGCACTCCCCCCCCCCCCCCCCCCCGCCACCCCAAAAAAAAAAATCATACACGTGGCAAGCTTCTGTTGGATCTGTGTGGGTACCTACAAACACCAACGGTCCATAGTGACCCATTATATCAACGACCCGATCATAGTAGAGATGGATCTGTGTGTGGTGATGGGTCCATGATCACAAATCCAGCTTAGTGTCCTTCGTCCCACTCTTAATCGACGAATCTAGTCCTTTTATCTAAGCACAATGAAAAATGAACTAAATATAAGATGTGTTATAGCTGTTGATTGTTTCACCTTCAATCTGGTAAATGATGTGTTTGATCCATGGTTTGAAATTTCGGTCTTGGCATATATTTCGGACCTAGCCGAAACCGAAATTTCAGCCGAAATCCCGAAATTCGGTAAAGACATGCGAAATGTCAGTTTTTTGGGCTGAATTTTCAAAATTTTATGAAGGAATAAAAAAATTAATTTTTTTTTTTTTGAAATTTTGACCGAAATTTAGGAAGTTTCAGTAATTTTGGATTTCGGTCGTTTCGGTTTCTGTGTTAAATTTCGGTCGAAATTTAAAACCATGGTTTGAACCAACCCAGTTCAATTTTTACTTTCAAAGAGAATAAATTTATAATGAATTAAGAGTAAGTCTAAACTGAAGGGAGCCCTTGCAAAAAAGAGGTGAAAGGGCTCCCACATTGGCTGTACATCACCGTCATGTTTGACTTTTCAGCCATTATTAATGCACGATGGTGATTTGTAGCCAATAGGAGAGCCCTTTTACCTCTTTTTTGCAAGGGCTCCCTTCAGTCTAGAATTCCTCATAAATTAATTGCAAAAAACTTACCTAGCTAAAAATTTTCTAATATATAATTTTTTCCTGCAATCCAAATTGGGCATAAGTGAAAAAGGGCGTAAAATTTGTTTTACACCATTTTACATACGGAGATCATGTACGGCATCGGCCCACTGCCCTTGATCCCACCTTCATCAGATCATTCTTGACCTTTGATCAACCGTGACAAAAGACATCCAAAAACATGTCTAATCCGTTATTATTATTTTTTTGCACGCCTGATTCTTGCGAATGAAATCTATGATCTCCCATTGACAGCCCGCAAGATCAACGGCCACAACCAAATGGTACAAATGCATGTGTGCATTGAATCGTGTTCATTTTCGTTCTTCAACATGGATGGGTGAGATTGTCTTGCTAGTCAATCTCTAAAAGAACTAAAATCTACAAATCAAAGTGATTCTTTGACACAAGAAACATGGAAAAAGAAAAATGGACCACGTTTTCGGCTTCAAATGTGTGATTCCTAGTGAATTTGGTCGGTGAGACCATTGAAAAGATTTAATGAACGTTGGGTGTATAGCATTGATGAAATTCAAATTCAGGCCAAACATTCTTCTGTTTTATTAGGCGTGTGATCTCACTGAGAGAAGCAAATTAAATGAGAGAATGTGATACAGTTCTGGAAGTTTCAGATCTGCTCAAATGGAATTTAGAAAGAAATAGGGAACGAAACAGAGGGAAAAGAAGATGAGGGAGAGAAGAACAAGAGAGAGACGAAGGAATATTTCTTTTTTCTTACCTTTTCCAAATGAGGTTCATTCCTTTATATTGGAATGTCCCTTTCAGTTGGTTACACTGACAGATCTTGCACATGTCATATATTCCCTTTTTGTTACAGAAAAACAGAATTGCGATTTAAAAGTAAACTAACAATCCTTAGATACTAATCTACAAACTAATCTTGACCTTTAAACTAATGCTTGATGTAATTCTCCATCCCTTTGGGTTGTCGCCTGACCCTGACCCTGACCCTGTTTGTCCTGTGTTGTTCAGTAGCTTCAATCCAACCTTCCCTTCCTTGCTTGATCCCTTGATCTATGGTCCCCTGTTGATCTGAATTTGTATCATTGCCCAGCCCTTCAAAAGTAACCTTGTCCTCAAGGTTAAAATCCAGTTTGGAAAATATTGCAGCACCATGTAATTCATCTAGTAGGTCATCAATCGGAGGAATCGGAAACCTGTCTCGGATCGTAATGGCATTCAACGCACGATAGTCGACACAAAATCTCCAAGTATTGTCTTTCTTCTTGACCAACAGAACTGGGGATGAATAAGGACTATGACTGGGTACAATGAGACCATTGTGGAGCGTTTCCTGTATAAGTCTTTCAATGTCATTTTTCTGAAAATGCTGATATCTATACGGTTTGGCATTGACTGGGGAAGAGCCTGGTAACAGATGAAGTTGATGGTCAATTTCTGTTGGAGGAGGTAAGGTAGTGGAAGCCTTAAAAACAGGGAGGAACTGTTGTAAGAGGTGAGCCACATCTGTTGGTAAATCAGTTGGAAATAGAGGATCTGCTGCGGTAGCCAAGAGTGAAGATGCCATAGTGTCGTCAACGCAGATTAGTTGAAGACAAGAAGCTATTGAATCTGTTCTGGAAAGACCCTTGAAGTGGGCTGCCTTGAGGGAAGAGGGGTTCAGCCCAGATTCTCCGACCAATGTAATTGGGATATCATTCCAATGGAAATCCATGGTGGATGATTGGTAATTAGTTAGAATGGGTCCCAACTGAGCCAACCATTGAATACCTAGCACCGCATCTGCGCCTTTGATTGGAAGAATGAAGAAATCAAATGTAAAGTGATGATTTTGTAAAGTTAGTGGAACCTGGACACATTGTTTGTTACAAACTAAAGATTCACCATTGCCAATAAGAACTTTGAAAGGAGAAGTAGGAAGAATGGGCCAATTGAACGTCTGAGCCACGTTGTCCTTGAGGAAATTGTGTGTAGATCCACTGTCTATCAAAACATGGATAGATTGATTAGCATAGGTTCCAGTAACTCTGATAGTACTAGGAGTTTGCGGACCCACAATTGCATAAAAAGAGATTTCAGCGGGATTGTCTCCTGATGGTTCTTTTTCATTGACATCATGAACAATGTTGATACCATCGTCCTCGACCAATTCAATATCATCATCAATTGCAGTCAGATGGTAAACCTGTTTTCGGCAGTCATGTCCCGGAGTGTATTTATCATCACAGTAATAACAAAGTCCGTTTTCGCGCTTGGATTTCATTTCTTCCCTCGACAATTGCCGTGTTCGTACCAAAGGCTGGTTTGAGGGAGGTATCTGGATGGTTTTGTTAGGAAAAACTGACGGTGTTGGCAACAAACCAGGGTCTCCTGTAGGTGTTTGCCAAGGTATCTGCCAACAAACCAGGGCCAATTTGTAAGAACCCTTCGTGATTGTAGCGTCAATTGCATATGGCCCATAGTACTTTTTACTACGCTTTTGGAAGGTCCGACGAACCAGGAAATGTTGTCTGTAAGGTTGGAACTGTAACAAAACCCAACTACCCACCTCCAATCGCTTGTCAAGACGTTTCTGATCCACTAGACAGCTCATTCTCGCTTGAGATTGATGTAAAGTATACTTGAGACGGATTAAAATCTGATCACGTTGTGGAAGGTCGTCCTCCACTGCTTCAATGGAAGAAGAGCCTGAATTGTACAATGGTATTGTAGGAGGCTTTCTTCCATAGAGTGCCTCGAACATTGTTCTTAGGCATGTCTGTGAATGAGCAAATGCCTTTGGAGCTTCAGAACTCCACGGAAAAGCATATTTTTGTAAGAGGTCTGTGAGAGGGGAGGCTACAGTAGCATAATGAAGAAGAAATTGACAGGAGTAGCCTGTCAGGCCGACGAATCCGCACAAGTGGTTCAAAGAGGAGGGCCATGTCCAATGTTGCATGGCTTGAACCTTATCAGGATCAGATTGTAAGCCAAGGCCAGACAACAATTGTCCCAAAGAGTCAAGCATATTTTGGCAAAATTGACATTGAGACAATTTGGCAAACAGTTTGTGAGCGGATGAACATTCCAGAACAGCTCCGAGTTCCTCTAACCATTGAATGCCCAAAATAACAGCAGCCCCATTAGAAGGTAGGAGGACTAAAGCAAATTGGAATTCAGGTGTTGGGAGATTGAGTTTGACATCAAGGCATTTTTTAGGACAAAGGGATGATTCCCCGTTTCCAATTAAAACTCTGAATGGAGTGGGTGGTACTATTGGCCATTTAATTATATTTACAACTTGGTCCTTCACAAAATTGTGAGTTGAACCAGTATCGATCAAAACATGGAGGGAATGGTTAGGGCGTACCCTTGTGAGAGGTATAGTACTTGGATTTTGTTGACCGACGAGTGTGGGGAAGCTGATTTCCGCGGGTTTATCCCCCAAATTTTCAGTTGAAGTGTCCTCTAAAATTTCATCATTATCATCCTCCATGATGCAATCAGGGACCTCATCAATGGCTTCACCTGTAGGTCGATGTAGGTAGGGGTTTTGGGTACGGGTCTGCAATTGCTTGAACAGGGCTACGAGTTCTTCGTGTTGTTGTGATTGAGTGAGACGGATTTCGTTGATTTGCTGTTGGCAGAGCTTGAAGTGCTCATCGATCTTAGCTTGTGCATGGTAATGTTCTTCCATTGCTACTGAGAGGAGACTCAATGAAAGCACCATTGATACAGTTCTGGAAGTTTCAGATCTGCTCAAATGGAATTTAGAAAGAAATAGGGAACGAAACAGAGGGAAAAGAAGATGAGGGAGAGAAGAACAAGAGAGAGACGAAGGAATATTTCTTTTTTCTTACCTTTTCCAAATGAGGTTCATTCCTTTATATTGGAATGTCCCTTTCAGTTGGTTACACTGACAGATCTTGCACATGTCATATATTCCCTTTTTGTTACAGAAAAACAGAATTGCGATTTAAAAGTAAACTAACAATCCTTAGATACTAATCTACAAACTAATCTTGACCTTTAAACTAATGCTTGATGTAATTCTCCATCCCTTTGGGTTGTCGCCTGACCCTGACCCTGACCCTGTTTGTCCTGTGTTGTTCAGTAGCTTCAATCCAACCTTCCCTTCCTTGCTTGATCCCTTGATCTATGGTCCCCTGTTGATCTGAATTTGTATCAGAATGACATTCAAATGGAGGGGACCCAAAGAGACTACTTTTGAAACGGCTCTATTCATAGTCTCTTTAATAAATGATAGTCACATGTTCACCCTCCTTCAACTCAATTGAGATGTAAACGTCTTTTAAATTAGGTGCCAAGATTGTAATGAGGTAAGATTCCCTAAGAAAAATCAGGAATCTAACTAAAAATGAATAAAATCATGAAAAACCTCAACTACATTGAAACCAATTACAACTTTGCATGAGAGAACCAAACACACCACACAAAACTAAATCATGAGCACAATTTTGTATTATAAACTACATTAGAAGAATCAAAACTTAAGTATCTAATCCCACATTGAAGAAGGAAACCGGAATATGGAAGGAACATCCCGTTACGTGTCTAGATTAGCTTTGGGTTGGGTCCCACTTGTAGATGATACATGCATATTTGGATGGGATTTTTAGTTGGGATATGCTAATAAGAAGAGATAAATTGAGATTTCTCACTTCACCTGATTAGTTAGAGATATGATTCGGTCATGTGAGAGATAATTTCTTTTTCCTATTATTTAGGACTTTAGGAGATTGAGTTTGTTAGGAAATCTCTAGGTACCATTTGAAGTAACTGTTTTTAGCTACTTTTGTGGGTTGTACGGCTAAAACTATATGTAATCATAAAATTGCGGAAATGAGTAGGTTGAAAATTATTCTAGAGAGTTGTGTCTTAAGCACAAAGGAGGAACTATCCTTCCCTCGAATTGGATCAAGAGGCTAATCTTCCTTCTAAGGAGATCAAATCCGTTACGAACTTATTCGAGTTCGGAACAAGTTTATCAAAGCCGTTGATCTTGCACTATGGCTGTGTCTTCGGAGTGTTGAGAATCCATACGCAGGAAATTAAAGCACTGGTTTTTGAAAATGATAGAAGGACAATAACGATTCGAATAAGAGTTGAAAAAAAAAACAGCATAACGATCTATCGGAGTTTTTGGATTTTAACTACTGATTGTGAGTCCAAAACTGATTATTAAACAAATTAAATGTAAATTTGAATTCAATAATAAGTTTTGGGCTCACAGTCTGTTTTCAAAATCCAAAACAATCAGTACCTTAGGATGAAAGATGGGAAGAAGGGTCAGGGTCAAAAACTCCACAAGGTAGGACCGAGGCATCCCACGTCTGAGGCTCGCACTCCAACCTGTGGAGTCGTGACACGTGGTAAGCTAAAAGCCAAGAGCTTGAATAAAAAGCACATGCGTTTTGGAAGTTGGAGTTAGAAAGTACGTAAAATAAAATCACGAGATTTCCATCATCCATTTTATTTGATTATTTTTTAATCATTTTGTATTATTTACACCCAAGGTCGGTGGTTATGCGGTCGGTCCCTGACACGTGGCACTGTCCCATTTTGGCCGGTGTGTCACGAGACAAAATGGGGGCTTTACATATATCGACACGTGAGATTGACCATATAAAGTCATGAACATACACTGAAGTTTGGTGTATAAACTTTTGGAAAATTGCCAATGGGAGACATCAAAATACGAGAATTGCCAACGGGGGACACACTTTTGGAAATTTATAAAGGAGGGACGAAATGGGGTTATCAAGTCTCTAAAAGGGGATTATCGACCCTCTCTAGATGGTGGTGTCAAACTCTCTCAGAAGGGAGTTATCAACCCTCTTTAACAATTTTTCTCTCAGAAGGGAGTTATCAACCCTCTTTAACAATTTTTCAAAAGTGTGTCCCCCGTTGGCAATTCTCGTATTTTGATGTCCTCCATTGGCAATTTTTCCTTAACTTTTCTACTCTCCAACGAAACCTCAATACAATACTGCCCACTTAGAGATTGATCTTACAACTTAGATTTGGGTTTCCCAAGTAATGAAAAGGGGCAAAGATAGCACTTCCCCCTAAAGAAGACTACTGATATTTCCACAATAATGTTTTGATAATGACACAAACTCACTTAGTCTTTTCTATTTTAATTGGCTGCTGAGAGCTTTCTGGAAATTGTAATAACTTTGGACAGCTGGTTAAATAATAAAGGACAAGGTGAGTTTGTGTTATTAGTATAACATTCTAGTGCAAATTTCAGTTGCCCAGAAGAATTCCACAAAGATAAGACTGTTAATGTGTCGTTAAAATCATTTGATTTTGCAATCTTCAATCTATTTGGGCGGTCTGATGCATGGACGTTGGGTGGGCCATGGCCCATTTGATCAACATTATTACTTTATTAGTTAGAGAAATGATATATTCACCCACTAATCCAATCATTGATGCGGAAAAAATATTCTAGCCAGGTGTCAATTAAATGACGAAAATACCCTTAAACGAGATAAACATTGTCCTCGTAACCCTAATTATAGAGGATGACATAAACAAGAAATTTATTAGGACAGATTCGTTTGAAATCTACCTTTGGATATGTTATCTCGCTTAAATAAGTAATGTCGTGGCTAGAGGTTTATTAGCAGCATTAGTTTTCTGCTATTGGAGTTTGGTGAGAACCCTACTGTGTAAAATCCTTCTATCTACGACGAAAGTAGGTGAAATCCTAAATTTAAACCGAAACGTTCCGAAACCGAAATTCTCGAAATTTACCGAATTTCAGGAATTTCGTCGGAATTTGTTATAATAAAAAAAGTTTTATTCCGTTAAGTCGAAATTTTGTCCTAAAAAAAAAGGCATTTCGTGCGCTAGTACCAAATTTCGGCCAAAATTTCGGGATTTCAGCTGAAATTTCGGTTTTCCAAAACTGAAATTTAATACCATGGGTCTAATGCAGTAGCCTAGAGGGACCGGGGAGAAAAAAATGTTTTTTTTTTATCACGGAGAAAAGTGCCTTTTCCATGATTTTCTTTTGAAAGATAAGTTCTTTTTTTCTAATTACAATCTTGGTTAAGAAGGGAAAGGGCTACAATTTACAGCTTTTAGGTTAATCCTATTGCAATCCTTATATTTTATTTTTTCTCATAGTAGAACATCGTGTTCTTGAGGAGTAAAAAAATTAGTGAGTGCCTTTTGTCTTGGTTGTGTGAGGTGAGAGAAAGATGAGGGTGTAAAAAAAAGTGTATATCCTCGATTTTCTCTTGTAGCGAGAACAGATATGTGTAACGAGAAAAGATAGGTGTTTCGCTTTAGGTTGCTCGTGTGTACCATCTTGGCTGAGTCAAAAGGGAAAGGGTTGCAGTATAAGGGTTTTGGATTAATCCCTTTGTAATCCTTATATTTTGTTTGTTTCTCATAGTGGAAGATCATGTTCTTCACTCATAGGTGTCGATCTCTTGGTTGAACCACGTAAAATCTCAGTGTATGCTTTTTTTTATTTGCTTATTTCAACCATTCCATTTTTTTTCTTTTGCGCGTGATCGGATCCAAAAGATTTCTCAGTATGCCTAAAATGTATGGTGTTAGTTTAAAAAATAGTGTATTTACGTCTAATTCTTTCGAGATAAAATTAAAGCACGAGCTTAAAAGGTAATGTGTTCAAGAGCTATAAAGGAATTTATATAAAAAAGATCTTTAATAGCTTTTGAGAATTTTACATTTATAAAGAATTTAATGTGTAATAAAACTTTGCATTTATAAAGTTTTAAATAATCTCTAGTTCTAACCATGTTTTCCCATTAGAGAAATTATATGATGCCCGACCGTGAGAATGTAAAGGGCGTTAAGAGACAAAACCTGCTGCCTTAGTTTTTGAACCAAGGAAAAGTAAAAAACAGGGCTATCTCTTGGATTAAAAACCAAGGGAGAGATGGTTTTCTCTCTCCGACCTTTATAATCTCACGGTCAGCCACCATATAAGTTCTCTTCCCATTATATATAGCATAGATAGATATATTAAGAGTGTCATATCGTTAATGCAAGCTATTATAACCATATTAAGGCCCTACCTGTTTCTCACGGGAAAATTTTTCTCAGATGACTTTTTTATTTCCACTATTTAGAGGGAAGTAATATGATTACGGTTAATTTAAAGCTACTACATACTAAATTGAAGCTTCTATAAAGTACATAATTTTCTAAACAGGGTTAAATTGAATAGGGTTGGTTCGGGTTGTTCTATTTCATTTGTAAATAAAGTACGTAATATTGGAAATGTTTTTCCTTTCTAAACTTTTCTAGAAAAATCCTTGAATCCAAACATGGTAAGAGAAAGAAATCAAAAGGCTCATTTATTAGTTTGTTCCTCCAAGTAAAAAAAAAATGCACTTCTGGGTAACTTTATGGTGTTTGGCTGCCAATTTAGCATTACAATCCTTGGAGACTACCATACAACATGCATAGGTAATTATTACTTATTTGATAACTTGGCATCCATGTTCCCTCCTTATGCCTTCCATGCATGCCAAATTTCTAAAAATTTGTGATTCTCTCTCCCTCCCTCTCTCTCCTCTTTCTTCTCTTCTTTCCCCTTTCTATATTGGTAATGACACCCCCTCTCACTACCCTACGAGGTTGGCAACTAATCACTACTTATCACCATTTTACAAGTAAATTCTAGGGGATCAAATGTTTGTCTCCTCCCTAATCTACAACTAGGGGTGTAAACGAGCCGAGCTTGGCCAGGCTCGGCTCAGCTCGTTAAGCTCACAAGTGAGGCTCGGGCTCGAACCAGGCTCAGGCTCGGGCTCGGCTCGGCTCGGCTCGGTCAGGCTCGGCCAGGCTCGGCCAGGCTCGCGAGCCTTACCAAGCTCGGGTTATATTATGTTCACACCTCTCATCTTCCCTGGACAGTCCTACTAGTGTAATTTGACTACTTTTTTTACACTATGGGGGGTGGTCCTAGTAACAAATGGGGTTCCAAAAATGAAGTGACATATTTTGCCGCCCCCCCCCCCCCCCCCCGCCCCCCTCCCCCTCCTTTTCACCCCATGAACAACTCTTTTAATGTATATATTAATATATAATATATATTTAAATATATTAAATTCTTAACGAGCCGAGCCGAGCTGAGCCTGGCCTAAATCGAGCTCGGCTCGTTAAGGATTCGAGTACGCTCGTGCGAAATTCCGAACCCGAGCCAAAATTGACACCCTTATCTACAACTGCATCCGAATAGATCCTTGAAGGGTGTTTTTGTCCTCCTAAAACTCGATGGCAATGACAGTTAATACTTCCAAAAGAAGGGATGGTTGCATGCAATTTTGTCCGTTTATATGATCGCGACGTATCGCCGTCAGTCAGTCCCATCCCCCCTCTTTATCACCAAAGTTCGAGACAATGCGGGGGCCCACTTTCGAGAACCTTCGTATTGTTATTGCCACTCCGAACCGCCAGGAGATCCCTCGCCGTTCATTTAAACACGTGTCGAAATCTCGTCCAACGGGCGCCCATCTCCCCATTCTTTACAATTTTACACCCGTTCGCTGTCTATTAAACTCCCTCTTTAGTGACCCACGTGTCACACATGTACAGTAAAGTAAGTAAAAGGCATTTACACCCCGTATTTTGGTAAGTACACCCTCTGTCTTAATTACATCGCTACCTCACACGTGCCCGTATTTTGGTCTACACATCCTCTATCTTTATTACATCACTACCTCACATGTGTACAAATTAAGCAGGGCCTTTTGATATTACCACGTCTGCAAGATAGAGGCGGCATCTACGATGGATTTTAGGTGTGGAGATAAGCTACTCGTGTAGTGTTGCTTTAGCAATTTGTCAACGTGAGCCTTACTGGCAAATATGATTCTGCTGCTCCTATTAATGATATTTCCACCCCTTTCCTACCATCTCCGCTCCTTTGGATTTTCTTTTCCAAGCTTGTCATTTTGACAGAAAAAAACACTCATTTCTCCTCAAATAAAACTAAATTATAAGAGTTTTAGATAAACCAAATTTACAAAACTACCCTCGTTAATGGCATCTTGTTAAGAAGTGCTATTTTTTTAATTTTAGAACAGGAATTTTTGGGAAGGGAATATGCAGAGTGCTGAATTTGACAAAATCTAGTTGATTTAGTCTTTTAATCAAAATTAATATAAAAAACCCTTTATGACTACTCTTTTACCCTTGAGGGGGCTGTCCCGAGTAAAAACAAGGGGCGAATATATCATTTACCTTTCAAGTATTGTGTATTGGAAAAGTTATCCCAGTATCCAAACTTAACATAAAAAATAACTAGACTACCGGGAAAAAGTATCCCAGTGTCCAAACCTAAAATCTAAAATGACTAGATTACCTTCATTTACGCAAGTTTCTAACATAAACTGAATTGGAGCTGAAATTAACCCTAGTATCCTAAAATACTAAAGTACCCTTTAACAAAGTCATGAATATACCTCCGCCCCAATTTTAAAATAGGGAAAATTATATATACACCCCCTGTGGTTTGGCCATTTTCCGTTTTAAACCTTGTGCTTTGGAAGTTACCAACGACACCCCCTCAACTTTTCTTGGATTGTTTTAATGTGACGGAGTGGACGGAGAGGGGGGAAATGACTGTTATGGCCTCGTCTTCCACATTTGAAATTAGGCTTTTCATACTTAAAAACTGAAAATTAGGATTTGATTCAAACTCTTGTTTATTTATTAACATAAACCCTCTATTTAGGAGTTTTATTTGTCTTCATTCACATCATTATCATGATTTGCACATAAACCCTAGTATTTTAGGGTTTTTGTTTTTGTTTTTATCAATATTTTTTTTTCCCTTTGAAATGTGGGTTTGATGTAGCCATGGTGTGTGGTTTCATTATCTGTGGTGGAGGTGGCGATGGTGGCATGGCGGGAGATGGCAACGGCGACAGGAAACGATGTAACCCTAATCCCTTTGCAAATAGCTTAAAACCAGTGATAAATGATATTTTTGTCCTCAAAATATTACCGTGGTTAGTTTTAGTCATTTCATCATATTAAACTAAGGGACCGGTCTACTTAAAAATGTCAGGAACACATTTGTGGATCAGAAATCAAGGAGGGTTCTCTCTCCGCCACGGTCGGGCACCATGTAAAATCTCGCGGTTGTAAGCCCCACTCTACTGATAAAGGCAAAAACGCATGAGAAAAAACACATGATAAGGGTATTATCGTCATTATACGTGGTCCTAGCAAGATAATTCGATATCCAACGCTTTTTCCTCCTTCAGGAAAAGGAAATATTCGGTCGTTGAGATGTTTACGGGTAACGGGTAAAAAGCAGAAAAGAATAATAGAGAGAGAGAGAGAGAGACAAGAGAGGAGGGCCCGTGAAAGCGAAATAATCAAAATTAGTGGGTGTTGGGCGGCATATCAAAACATAATTAAGTCTAAATGAAACATAATTAACCTCATCTCTCCACTTCCTTCAACTCAATAAATACCCCCATCTCTTCCTATTCTCTCCCAACTACACTCTCTCTCTATTCTAATATTCTCACACCAGACCTTTTTTACTCTCTTCAATCTTCCAAAATGGGAAAGGATATGGAGGTAACTGAGCAGGTGGAGTTCACGACCAAGGATTACACAGACCCACCACCGGCACCACTGATCGACAGTGAGGAATTGACCCAGTGGTCGTTCTACAGAGCGTTGATCGCCGAGTTCATAGCTACTTTGTTATTTCTCTACATAACTGTGGCTACTGTGATTGGGTACAAGAGCCAGGTGGACCCCTTAAAGAACACGGCCCCAGATGCTGCTTGTAGTGGGGTCGGGATTTTGGGCATCGCTTGGGCTTTTGGAGGGATGATCTTTATCCTTGTCTACTGCACTGCCGGAATTTCTGGTCAGTTTCCTATACACCACCCTTGAAAAATTCGTTATTTAACAAAAGAAATTCTATTTCGTTCGATTTCTTAATAAAGTGATCAGGGAATTTTATCCTGTAGATAGAATCTTCCTGTAAATTGCAAAACCATGAAAAATTAAATACTTATGATCCCATAGTTTTTTTTTTAATGCTAGCATTAAGGTGGGTGCACGTTAGCATAATCTTATGGATATTTTCTATCGTACACAGGAGGACATATCAACCCCGCCGTGACTTTCGGTCTGTTCCTAGCCCGAAAGGTATCTCTCATCCGAGCCGTGATGTACATGGTGGCTCAGTGCCTTGGCGCCATATGCGGGGTCGGCTTGGTGAAGGGCTTTCAAAAATCTTACTATGTTAGGTACGGGGGTGGAGCCAATGAGCTCTCAGACGGCTACAACAAGGGAGTCGGGCTCGGAGCCGAGATCATCGGCACCTTCGTTCTCGTCTACACCGTTTTCTCAGCCACCGATCCCAAGAGGAACGCCCGTGACTCCCACGTGCCGGTAAGCTAACTTCTCTAACGTACGCACCTTGTGATATGCGCACCCCAGAATTCATTTTAACGTTTCCCTCTCTGAGGAGGAGGGTCTGTACGTAGTACGCATACGGTCGTTCTGAGATTTTTAGCTGCTGTTTAGTCGTTTCCGCATGATACGTATTGAAAGAGCTGCTAAAGTACGCATAATGCGTATTATAGGAGGAGAATACTTCATTTTGCTAAAATGAGTACCCTTGTTGAAAGCGGTTTTTTACTAAATTTTCTGACACGGTGGTTTTTTTTCACGTAGCCCCTGTTTGGATTGCTGGAAAAACAATTCTCGTGGAAAAGTTTTTATTGAGAATTTTTTTTTGTCGTCACTACAAGGGGTGCAACTTGGGTCGGGCTCAACCCGAACCCGACAGGTTCAACTCGATTTTGGCTCGGATTGAGTTGGCATTTCCTTGGGTTGGTTGCTTTAGGTTTGGAAAAAGCAAACCCAATTTAATTTCGGGTTGGATTAGGGTTAAGGCCTTGCCAACCTGACCCAAACCCGATCTCCGTCCTCCAATTGTATCATGATTTATTTAGGATTATGTTTTTTTTGCCCTTGTATTTTTCTGTAGATGAACCCAAACCATCCGAACCCGACTCAACCTGACCCGATTTGGAGGTGGGTTGGGTTAGGGTTGACCATTCTCAGCCCGAGGCTCGGATTGGGTTGGGTTAGGGTTGAAGGAATGCTATCTCGGGTTGAGTCAAGGTTGAACCCAACACGACCCGAGTTGAAGGAATGCTATCATTTTTCGAGAGAAATGATATGTTTACGGTTTATCTAAGTGGGGGATATCATTATAAATTGAAGGTCCCTCTAAGCAAAACTTGATCTGTTGTGGTTCACGTGAGATAACGTGAACCGTGGGGACCGTTGAGCCACCACATGTTTGCCACTTACTATATGCCTAACTAACGTTTTCCTTCAATTATGGGATAAAAGGTGGCCCACGTTAGCCATAGTCCTTTGTTCGGTAACCTAACGTGCGCGTATGGGCCTAACTCTTACTGTTTCCCATTACTGCCAGATTGTAAAGCTGGGCGCAGGTTTCCTTCTTTCCTTTTTGCTTTTTCAAATCCTTACAAAAAAAGACACTTCATGTTCCAGAAGAAAAGGCAAGTTCCACTAATGGGAACTTTTATTTATTGAAATGGAAGTATTTTTGTCTTTTTTGATGTAACTGGCCTGAAGGTGATGACACCTTAAAGTTAGGGAAGTTAGGGAAGTGATATATTCACCCCATTTATTCCCTGGACCACCCCCATTTAGTATATTTATGACAACTCTTTTACACTAGAAAAGGGGGGAGAATATATCATTTCCCCTAAAGTAAACCTAATGGGTTAATGTCAAAATTGCACCTGTGTTAGTTGAGAATGAGTATTCCTTCTACAATTAGATTTGATGAAATTGCTGATTAGGGTCTTTGTTTTTCAGTGTGCTTTGTGGGATAGTTTGTACATTTGTTATGAAATTGATCTTGACTTTGTCAATTAGGTTTTGGCACCACTCCCAATTGGGTTTGCTGTTTTCATGGTTCATTTGGCGACGATCCCGATCACCGGCACCGGAATCAACCCTGCCAGAAGCTTTGGCGCCGCGGTCATCTACAACAAGAAGAAGGCTTGGGATGATCAGGTATTGTGTTGTACCTTTACCTTCGCCCTTTACAAAGTTCATGAGGGTATTTTCAACATTATATATGTGAGTGGGTATTTTGGTAATTTTATGATTTTTTCACCTTAGTATGTTGTTGGTTGAATGCTTGGGGGCTATTTTGAGATTAGTAGGGTTCAAAAAATTCACACCCTCATACTCACTACAATTTATTTACTGCACTTTTGTTATTCTCTTTGATATTAGTTTTCAAATTTCAAACTTTCAAAGGTTTTGAAGGATGGCCCCTCTCAAATGCTTCCCCAAATTATTACACACATAGAACTATTAGTGCTGACTTCTATTATTCATGATCGGATTTTCCTGTCGATTTTCCAGTAGATCAGAGACCGTTGGATCCTTATACTGGTAGATTAGGAAGTTATTTTTCAGACACAAGTAGTTATAGGCACTTAAGCATATGTTTGTCATCTATTTCAGAGGAACCACTTGTAAAATTTCTTCACAAATACAGTGCAAAGGCACCCCAGAATACATTGGGTTTTATCCCAAAAAAAATGTAGATACATTCTAACATATATGTGTCTGTTTCAGTGGATCTTCTGGGTTGGACCTTTCATTGGTGCTGCCATCGCTGCTGCTTACCACCAATACATTCTCCGAGCTGGGGCTATCAAAGCTCTTGGATCTTTCAGGAGCAACCCACACGTCTGATTTTTTTTCTTGTTTTTGCTTTGATGTTGGGGATGGTGAAGAAGATGGATCTTTCCATAGAATAATGGAGTAGAAGTTTGTTAAAGGTGGTCACCACAGCTCTATCCTCTCTCTAGAGAGGGAGAGAGCCGAGGACCATAGAATTGTAGATAAATCTCTTGTGAGGCTTATGTAATTTGTCTGGCACCCATGTTTTTAGCATTTTCCTTCAATGTATCAAGTGTTGTTGTCTTCTCTATTTTTCCTGTTCTTATTCTCGTGTGTACTTAGAAAGAGGGGGATATGCTTAACAAAGCTACCAAATGGTTTGCCTTATAATGATGGAATTATAAAATCATGCATATTGTTTCAACTTCATAAATTCATTAAGGCTACTGATATTTGACTACCCATGTTTTAATAATTGAACAAACACAAGAAGTCTTTTCGTTTTTAATTGGCTTTAGGGAACCACAAAAACTTCTGACAATTGTTTAAGTAATAAAAGACAAGATGAGTTAGTGCAATCATCAAAACATGGTAGTGTCAATATCATGAGTGGGTTAGGGTAATTTAAGAGAATTGGTTGAGGAGGAAAGGGATTAGAATTTGATTTCACTCATTACATCGAGAGTATCATATTAAATTCCATGGCCTTCTTCTAATTCTAGATCAACATTTTCACAACAAACTATGTGAACTTTTGTTTGAAGTTTGCGATAGTTATGAAAATTTCGAATGTGAGGTTCAAGGTGGAAAAGTTCAACAGGAAGAACAACTTTGAGTAATTGCAAGTCAAGGGACTAAGGTCTACTACACATGACACACAAAGTGGTCTCATTGACAAGTCAAGAAAATGACTAGGAAAGATTGCGATTTTACGGGTTACGAACAGATCCCCTTCTTATGTCTTGCGAATGATGTCCCGCATAAAGTCATGAGCAAGGAGTCCTCATAGTATTTCTAAATGAAGCTTGACGGGCTCTACATGATAAAATCACTCAACAATTGGTTACATCTCAATCTAAAGCACTGATTGTATGCTCTACAAAAGAAAGAAGGTTAGTTAGTCTCTGATCATCTAAGCAAGTTTAAAATAACTAAGAAAGATTTATTTGGTGGCTTACATCTCGTATGCCACCTTACCAACCTGCATTACCATCCCAAGACAAGTTAGAGATCTTTTATGCTCCACTCACGATTACATTTCCAAACCCAAGACGGAAAAAGGAATTGCTGAAAATAAAAGGGAAGAACAGAGGAACATAGAGGTAAGCTCATAACACAAAATAACTCAGAAAGATTTCTTTTGAGTATTTTTAACTGCGGAATTGAGATCTGACTTGATTGTCGAAGTAGCTTCCCGGAGCCAAACCTCCAGGACCACTGATACTTTTTCTGTGATTGCAGGTTACACATCATAGATCGAAGTTGCATCAGCGAGGCGCCTTATAATGGCTCACCACGGACCAGATCAAACACACATGCCCATGTGGGACCCGATGATGATCTTTAGGATTCAACCCTAACGGCACCACGATCCGTGTTGTCCATTTGTATACAGTGCTTAGCATTAAACAACACACTGCTATTTGGTAAACCATTATTTTACAAATGACGGCTCTTATCATTTCATCTCATGACACAAATGACAACCGTAGTCACATTCTACATGTATATAGCACCCTAACAGTCATTATAATTGTCATCATACCAAAAATTGGAACAAAAGGGTATCTTTTGTCTTTTAACAAATAAAGGGCATTTTTGTCTTTTTATAATTGGAAAATTTATCTGGCATGCATTCTGTTTAGGAAAGGTCTCCATTAGACATGATTTGCAATACATGGCCAAAAGGCATGTCCTGATTTGCAAATTAGCAAACTAGAGGGACTCTGTTTGCAAAAAAAGTCATAGTTGGAGACTCTTTTTAGCAGAAAACCCTTTTTATATTTCATAATCTTAGTGCATAAACAAAGAAAGGCCTAACTTATTCTAATCATAGGATGGGATTGACTATAATTACTGTGATTAGAAAATTTTATAGGTGTCATCGGCACCAAAATACTCTGTGTTTGTGTGTTTGTGCACCAGTGCAAGGTCTATTCCCTAACATCTGTTTATCTTATCATGTTTATTATTTTAAGATCACTATGAGGTGTGAGATCGACTTTAGTTTTATATACTATGCTTTATGAGAAGTATTTTGATTAAAACATTAGAGGTCGTTGAGAGAGAAAGGAGAAGTGGACATGGTTTTTTGTTGGGATATCGATGAGAAGATGGGATTTGGATTGATCATCATCCAATGTTTAATAAAGAATTATGTAAAGATGTGGTGAGATTATGACCTTGGAGCCTTTAGGCCCTATTTTGATTTCAAGAAAAACATTTCATGTAGAATTTTTTTTTACTTGGGTAATTTTTTTTTCTTCCCATGATTTAGAAGAAAATGATAAAATTATGGTTAATTTAGAGGGATATTATCTTAAATAAATGGAATGTCCCTCTAAGCAAAAATTGAATATGGTTGGCTCAAGTTATCTTATTTTGTGTGAAAAGAAGTAGAAAATTTTAATAATGTATGATTTTCCTTTCCAAAATTTTCTAAAAATTTCCTGTAATATTCAAACAGGCCCTTAAGAAAAAGGAATAGGTGTTCAGCTTGGGCACTTCAGGATTAATTCCTTGTTTTGAGGTGGAGGTTTTAAACTTCCCAAGTTTATGCGAATAATTAATGAGTATACCAAACTTATAATGTACTTATTTTCATGACCTTTTGGCCTTTATTTTATGGAGTTGGTAGCTTTGAACTGTTGGGTGATGCTCTCTTGTCTTAGGAAAGACAGATAATGTGTTTCTTTAATTAATTTCTTTTTTTTAGAGAGAGAGAGGTCCACGTCATGACCGAGTCATCATGGAGAGCTTGAGCCAAGCCCAATATGAGGTGGGCGTTAAAAAGCCTACTCGTCATCCCTAGAGATGTGCAAATCTTTTCATATATTTACAAAGGAATGGTAAAATGAAGGACGGCCTTACAAAATCCACAGAGTAAAGGCGCCTCATTGGATCCACACCACCTAATCACATTTATCATTTTTTCAATCTAAACAAATTTTGTATTTTTAGTGGCTCTAGAAAATACACTTGAGTGACTGGTGATGGCGCTGGAATCCTGGTCTGCGATCGCGCGGTGGGTATAAAGCCTCCGTTGGAGTCTGCAATCACAAACAGAGGGGTCAGGGAGGTCCGGGGTGGGTCCCGGACGACCACTTCGACACACAAGTCAGATTCTGAACTAACAATATAATGAACAACAAGAAATTGTTGAGGTATAATTAGGTTTACCAAGGCCAATATGCGGGTTCTTTCTCTGGTATCTGGGTGGGCGGGTCGGAGGCAACGGGTAAGAAGAGAAGGGTGAGGGAGGGGATTCAGGCGTCCAGCACCTCTCTCCCCTCTCTTACTTAGGGTCAGCAAATCTTAGTAACAAACCCCGAACTTCCTTTGATGTTACCTCATTTTTTAGGGTAACTTTCTTCCTTCGGTCGGCCTTGAGGAGGGATAGCATGGGATCAAATCCTTTTCTTTTGGGACTTGATGGTGTATTTATACTTTGATCTCGTATGTGAATCTGAGCGCCACGTGAACTTTTTCATGATTTCAGAGAGAAAACTTTCTTTTGTTGGATTGGGCTGCCCCGTGGTTCGACGGCGCGCGTGGTTTTGTTGTGTAATCTTGCTCATAATCGTGATGATGAAGTTTTTTGGAGGCAGAGAGGTGACACGTGACAATATCACGTGGTTTTACAGCATATTAATGTCCTTCCTAATCATGATTAGATTCCTCCGGTGCATGGGCAACACGTGGTGGGATTTGAGGCCCCCGCCGTATTTATGTCCTATCAACAGGGATCCAATAAAGGGCACGGTTGCCAGTAGTTGTTTGCAAGGGCACCCTTCAATTTAGCATTCCTCATTATACAATAAACTTACTTCTCATTTCACGAGCCACACCTATTTTTATTATGTTCTACAGGATTTGACTGTCTTAATTAATTTTGAGTCCAATAATAGGTTTTGGACTGACAATTGATTCTCTATTTAATACAAATAGACATTCATGTGATGTGTGTCTAAACGTGTGAGCACTCACCGCCCATTATCTAGGACAAGAACTTGTGTAAATATTAAAATCTCTGCCTACCATTATGGTGAGATTTGTCCCTTCTCAAAGGCAGGAGTAGAACAAAAGATACGAAGATAAAGCAGAGGCGTGAGAGCATGACATACTTTAATGGAGGTGTCGCGAAGGTGCATTGATTACAGTTTTGCATGCGTTCGCTCTTCTGCTATTATGTCACTAGGCAAGAGAAAATACTCCCCCTCTAAGTGTATTTATGACTACTCTTTTTTCACTACGAGGTGTGGCCCGGGGAAGATAGGGGGAGGATATAGCATTTCCCTTTTCAGTCTTGGATTACCCATATGTACACACATGATGCATTGCATATGTACCTACAAAAACCTGTAGGCTGCTTTTGGATTGGTGGAATCAGGAATCGGAATTGACATCATATTCGGATTCTTATTCTGGTGATCCCTTAAACAGAAATAGAAAAAAAAATTTTAAAAAAATCTAATAAAAAATTCCACTCCGACTCTGGAATCACAATGCGGATACCACCTCTTGGGGTGGGAAACAGATTCAGGCCTTTGTTCATCCTCTAATTCTGCTCTGGTGTCAATTCCACCCTCTTGATTCCTTCTTTTTTTTTTTTTGGGACGGGGGGGAATCAAATCTGTGTTCCGATGCGTGGTTCTAGCACTCCAAACATACCTAGAATAAAAGGGATTGTTTTTGGCTAAAATGAACATTTTCTCCCTTCTTAGTTTTCTGTATACATGATGTCTCTTGGCCCTTCATCAATACATTAGAAGTAAAATTTTCATTTATATAAGGGCTTCTTTGGACACCTCTAAAAGTTATTTACATGTAATCTTATATTCAAATGGATTCCAAGTAAAATATGATTATTTACAAAAAAAATAGTCATAATCTTCTAAATGATATAAATACTTACTTCAAATTAGGTCTTAATGTCGGCATTAGCAAATTAAATTAAATCTTTTATATGCAAATAAGGATCAAATTTGGTGGCACCCAAAGGCCCCCTAAAACTCAAACTTTATTTAAATGAAAATTCTGGCATATATGGGTTTCCATTGGCTGAAACAATGGAACCACTCTTTTGTTGGGACCCACAAAACTGAAGTAGAGGAGGAGTCATCACCCCAACCAATCAGAGCCTAGAGATTTACCCTGACCAAAGTACCAAACCCAGATATGTAATGGTCAATTTTCGGCAAGAGCTCAATCAGAGAAGGTTTTAAAGAACCAATTTATCTGATTTCTCAAACCCTAGACCAAGAAAAAAAAAAACAACCCTTTAGATTTGTGAATGCCAAAAAAACAAGGTTTTATTTCTCAGCCTGAAATGCACTTATCGATCTCATATGCCCGGTTCCAATTAAATGTCTTTGTGATTTTTATAGTAAAAATTGGCAAATATGGGAAACCAAATGCACATCATCATTCCCCCGTGAGGCATTTGAAAACAGTTCCCATCATTACATTCCCCCGTGAGGCATTTGAAAACAGTTCCCATCATTATATTCCCCCCTTTCTAACCGTCCATGAAATGACCAAAATTCATGACTAAACAACAACAGCAGCCTCAATCCCACCTCCCTATAAAACCCACATCAAAAGGACCCAACAATTCAAAGTCCCACTCTACTTCTACTTTCCAATCCTCACCAATCTAAAAAAAAAAAAAAAATGGAACCCATTTCATCCTTCTTCTTCCTCTACATTCTCTCTTCTTTCTCCTTTCACTCTCTAGCCCAAGCTCAAGACTCATTCTCACAGTCTAGAGACCATGGCTTGGCACAAGAGAAACCCATGTCTATTTCCCCTTCGGCATTCGGATTCTTCCACCCTAATTTGCCTCTTCCAAGTCCTAGTACTCCATGTATTGGGTCTGATTGTGCCCCTTCGCCGCTTTCATCTTTCTCTAGTGCACCTACCAATGCACAAGCCACACAAGTGCATGAAAGTATAGGCTCGACTAGTCGAGAGAATGCGCCCCGAGTTAGGGCTGGTGGGATCGTCCTTATTGTGCTTGGTTCCACCTTTGTTATGCTTTCAGCAATGGGTGTTTACTATTTTGTGATCACTCGCCGGGCCAATATCGGTCGAGCCAATAGTATTCAACCTTCTCCTTGATTGCCCTGTTCTAAGTGGCTCGATATGACGATATCAATGTTCTTTTGTTTTCTTTTCTTGAGATTGGTTATGTAAGATATTTCAAATCAGTAATTGATTAACTAGTCGTTTTATATTAATCACAATGCATGCATGTTTAACTCATGAAATGGGACTATGTTTCCTCCTTTTCTTTTCTTTTTTTTACTCATGAAATGGTAAGAAGAGAAGAACATGACTAAACAACTACTACCCATTTAAGTAGATAGAGATTAAAGGGGACAGAAACAAGAGAACAAAGGGATTTGAAGATTCAAGGAATTGACCAATCCATTTGAATATCTTTTTTTTTACAACCCTGCTAGCTTAACATGATCACCACCTTCATAAAAAGATGATAAGAATAAACAAAGAAAAAGACCAAACCTCCTTAACCAAAACTCTAAGAGCTAGCTTTGCAGAATCCACCTACCATTTTTTCACTTTTTTTTTTGTTTTTCAATTGGCGCGTTGATGAATCATGTCAGCAATGTGTCAAAGTGGATAAGCACAACTGATCATTGAACAAGATGGCATTTGACCTTAAAAAAGTATTGAAATATTGCATTTTGCCTCTAATCTAAACACCCAGCTTTCCTAACAAAGCTGGTAAAGGGTGTAATCAAATAGTGATAAAAAACAAAAAAATATAGTAGGACTAATTTATACCTCCTAAACCTAAATCTAAGGTCAAATTCTTAACAACATTATTTATGAAGTACTTTTCATAAGGGGAATGATTTCTGCGCTCCAGTGTTTTGATAAATATGTGCTCCACTTGTTTGTCGTGTAGTATTTAAAGGGATGTCATAGGATATTACGGTTCTCAAAAAGTTCTTAAAGCTCTTTAAATACTACACGACAAACAAGGGAGCCCATGTTTATCAAAACATTGGAGCGCTGAAATCATTTCCCTTTTGATAATTGACAAACTTGTAACTCATCCGCCAAGTAAGGCCTACAAGGCTACAATTCCAACAAGGGCGATGATATTGTCACCCCCCCTGCGTACGCATTCGCCCCCCTTATTAATGCTTTTTGACGTCAAATCAAGCCAAAAGGGGAGCGAATGCGTAATTTAGGGGGGGTGACAATATCATCGCCCTTCCAACAATTGGGATCATTTGTAGGGGCTTCACACTGTTTAGAGAGAGATTTGTAATGGGTGATTTTATTAATAAACAATCTTTTAAGCGGTCAAGGGGGTGTTTAGTAATTTTCCCTTTATACTTCTCGTATAAACTCTTACAGCAAGGGAAACTGTTTTGCCTCACCAGAAAAAACACCTTCTTAAACGTTGATTTCAGAGAAATGTTATCGGCACAACCATATTTTGATATTTGACCAAACCCAGCTGTCTTTTCTTTTTTAATTGGCTGGTGAGAGCTTTTTGGGAAATATAATAAACTTTTGACTGTTCTTTTACTAAAAGACAAGATGGGCTAGTGAAATATATCAAAATATAGTTGTGCGGATATCATTTCCTAAATAAGAACCATAAACCCAGAAATTTCTCTCTCATAAAATTCTTCCTATCTCGTTTCCTTTTCTCAGAATCTCCTTGTAAACATGCATCTATGGCCATCTCTGAGAATAAGAGACTCGTTCAAGCTCTCCTACTTAAAAAGAACCGAATGGAATCTCAATCGGATGAAAAGCGAAAAGGAATCCATAAATAATCAGAGATTGCTGGAAAATCAAAGCGATTTTGATCAGACGAACGGCAAAAGTCTAGGGTTCATTGCCATATGCAGAGATTTGCTGATGATTTTCACTTGTTGCTATTGCTGTTTATGTTGTGGAGGTATTGCTCTTTATGTTTCTTCTGATTTTTATTTTTATTTTTGGTTATTTGAATTGGGTTTTTTTTTTTTTTTTTTGCATCTCCTTTATATTTGTGTTTCGATTTTATTCTACTATCATGGGTTGTACTTTCTTATTTCTTTTCGGGGTTTTTTTTTCTGTATTGAATTTTTCTGCTATGTTTGGTCATATTGCTATGTTGGGTCATATTGCTATGTTGGGTTATTCTTGATTAGGTTTTAGTTTGTGATACTACCAGGAAAAAAACCAAGGAAAACAAGCAGTGGGATTCCTAACAAGTAGCTACTAAAAACCTCCCAGTAATAGAGCCTAATCTAAACAACTCAATCAAAAGAAAAGCTAAGAGTTATACTAATGAGAACAACTCAATGAAAACAGCAACTGATTATCCTAATCTGGACGACATAATCAAAACAAGGACTAAGAGTTTTTCAAACTCTTCATTCGGAGGGCTCCTACATGTCTATGACTCTTCTCCAATTATGTATGTTTAACAGTTCTGCCCCCTTGAGATTTATCTTGTCATCAAGGTTCGAACTTGGAAGTTCAGGAACCGTTGCTAAAGGCCAACCCAATCTTTTCACTTGGCATCCTTTGGAAAAGAGTTTGACCAATGAATTAAAACCTGGGTTGTTGACCATACGATGATCTGATATTGCTACAGGTTTAATCTTGATTCACCCTTCTTCATCCACTAGGGCCGAATTCACCTGAGTTATTATGTGGTGGTCCAACTATTTCTTGTGAAGGGAAACATAAAACACTGAATGGATGTGTGAGTCTGCTGGCAATTCGATTTTGTGGGTCACCTTCCCAATTCGTTGAAGCACCTAAAAAGGACCGTAGTACCTTGGATTCAGCTTCGTGTCATGTCTGGAGTCGTGGCAACTGAGGCTTGCCAATATGGCTGGAGGCGTAAATACACCCAATCACTTACTTCGAATTCCTTGTCATTCGATGCTCATAAGCCAACTTTTTTCATGCAATTCTAGGCTTGTTGCAAGTTGTCACATAAGAGAAGGATGAGGGACTGAGATTACAGAGGGTTTGGTCAGCAGATGCGACCGTAGCATCACCATCCGTGTAAGAAATGCGCGTAGGTGGTGGCTGGTCATACACAACCTCATAAGGAGTCACATTCTTTGCAGAATGGTAAGTTGTACCGCCATTCGGCCAAAAAGCCAATGTGCCCATTGCTTTGGCCGGTCACTTATCATACAACACAGATAATTTTCAAGGCATCTATTTAATATGTCGACTGTCTTTCCATTTGTGGTTGGTAAGATGAGCTGAGGCATAGTTGCGTGGCATGAAGTTTGAAGCATATTGATAGTGGAGAATACCATCTTCGCCTAGAGTGTGTGTGCTTTCAGCTGGATGATTGTGCTGGATAAAATCATGACGGTCGATCATTCTAGCAATAGTAAGGTATTGATAGTGGACCACTGTGCATAATGTTTAGAGCGAGGTGAAACTGTAGATCAACTTTTCATTCACTGCAGAAGTACTACAGAGATTTGGAACCACATCTGAGAGCGGTTTGGCATGAAGTCTTTCCCCACTTGTTTTAAGGATCTTTTTGACAGCTGGATCTCTGTTCCATGACTCGGGAAAAGAAAAGTTCTCCGGAGATCAGTTCTCCTTGCTCTACTGTGTGGGTCATGTGAAAAGAAAGAATTAGTCGTATATTCAAGAATGTCTTTAAAATGCCTTATTCCATCTTTGCGAAGGTGATTTTTTTAACTGGAAGATGGGTTTAGGTTTTGCCAGGGTTTAGGTTTTACCATAAAAACAATGGGTATAGGTTTTGCTTGGGTCTTTGGGCCAACTTTGGAGGGAGGTTTGCATGGGCGTGGAGACATCTGACTCCTGTACCTAAGTGCTCCCTCTCCCTCCAAAGCATGTTGAAACTAATCTGGACTCTCATGGAGAGAGAGTATGATAAGAAGGTAAATCTTCTAGTTCCTAAATTATATGGATTAAACTAATTTGGTGAGCTAAACTCCAAAACAACTACTTGTGGTATGGGAAAGAGGACACCGTTTATGGGCAGTGATGAGGACGGGTCTTAAGAAAATATTCCTATATTTACTCATGTTTGTGACCTGCATCAACGATGCAAAAATCTTCGGCAATGTGATTTGAGTGTCAAGAATATATAGAGGAATTTAATTCCTTGTCATCGAGAAATTATTCAAAACAACTACTTGTGTATGTATAACATAAGACAGTTTTTATCATTCCAGGGAGGGAGGGAGGGCAATGATGAGGAAGGAGCTTCGAAAACAATCCTACATTTACTCAGGTTTGTTACCTGCAACAATGAATTTTTTTAGCAATGTGACTAGAGTGTCAAGGATTGTACGGAGAAATTTTATTCCTTGTCCTCAAGAAATGATCCTACTAGGATAGAGAAGCAAAGCATTATATGATATCTCAATATATTTCATTTATTAATTTATCAAGAGTTGGCACTTACGGACTGTTACATGGTTTCAAGAGAAGTGGAGAAGAGATGAGGGAGAAGATGAGAGTCTCCTTAAGGGAGCTCCCATGTAAAGATAGACACACACACACACACACAAGTGAATAGGGATACATCTAAATAGACCAAAATACCCTCTAACACTCCCCCTCAAGCTGGAGTGTATATATCATACAACCCCAACTTGTTACAAATATCTTCCAACTTGGATTTTGCCAATGGTTTAGTGAACACTTCCACCAACTGATCTACAGACCTAGTGAAGATGGTACTAATCTCTACACATCGGACACCGTTACTGGAGCATCCCCTTAGCAAAGTCCAATCGGCCTTCATAGCTCTATAGTGTAGGATTTTTCTTTCTTTCATGTGCATTAGCCATGTAGGGGGTAGTTTAGTCATTTTGATGTCTTTCATGTCCATGTTAGGTATTTTCACTAGATAAGTCAATAAGGTCATTTCATCTTTGTAATTGGCTATAAAAGCCAAATTTGCATCTCATTTTTAGCTTAGCCTTTGAAGAAAATTACTATTGCTGCAAGTAGCATCGATTCTGTCCTCTGGTAAAATTCTAGATGCATGTTATTTCGGTGGAATTTTACTGCATGAAGAAACCGCCAATTCCTAGTTTTGATCTGCTTTTGAGATTTCTGTAAGCAGTTTGTGGATGCAAGAAAAGACTTTCTGCCTGCCTTGAATCTTTTGTTTTAAAACGTTCCACGGAATTGGAGTGGTAGTTCTTGTTGTGGTAATGTTTCCGCTGCCTAATCGAAAACAGATCTAGTAAAGTCTGCTTAATTCCCTGAGCACAGAAAGAATACAGTTAGTATTACTACTCGTACAAGGGCAGAATTGAAGCCTTGTTACCATTGGGTGGACAATCCAAATATGGTATTTGTTGTGAAAACTCCAAACCTGCACATCAAATTGGGTTTATATCTTACCTAAATGTCTGTTACATATGATTTGAATCAAATCATCCATAGGATTCAGAGATGATGAGCTTTCATGCTCAATTTCATAAAGTTTACTGCCATGCTTTGGAAAATCAGCAAGCACATGATCACTTCGAGCCGTTCTTGATGGAAATTGGCTCCTTTTCCATGAGGCAATTATTAGTGAGTGCGGCCATAAAAGTTTCATGTGAAGTTGTGAACTGTTTTGGTGAGTTGAGCTAGTTGTTCCTGCTTGTAGCAAGCTTTGGTAATTGGGCACAGAGCTAGTTGCGTTTAGGCCCTTAGAAAATGTTGTTCCTCGAGTAAATTGAGGTAACTTGTGGTTTGAAAATTGACCTTTGCTTTGGGTCAATAAATGAAAGATTTGTGTTCAGTTGATCATTAACACTCTTTTCTGGAAGTGCAGCCACTCCATCGATTAAGAGTTGCTAGTTCTTCCTTATTCGTTGATGAACCTTACAACAATTACAAGTTGTTTAGCGACGTCAGGTTGGTAACAAAGCACGTCAAACTTCTTTCAAGCACTATTCCTGCGAGTACCCTGCATCAAAAGTGGTATCAAAGCTCTGGATCCAGCGTGCAAGAATAAATTTCCAGCTCCTATTCAATTTTACCTAACTAAAGACATGAATTCCATACAAATTTGGATGGAATCATCTCCCAAAAAAAAAAAAAAACAATTCACCAGTTTTAAACTGAAAGCACAGTAACTTGGACAGATTGATTTCCAGTATGAATTCGTAGGATTTTCATTCCAGAATGTCACAATTGAAAAACTGCAAATGAATTCTCCAAAAACACTGTCCAAAACAGTAACAAGCTGGTCACAAACAAAACCTGCAGAAATTTTGCACTTGAACCGAATTCTCTCACAAACAAATGGCTGGGCGCTGAGACGCTCAACTACAATTGCAGCACTTCAAAAGCCTTTTAACAAACAAGGGATCAATGAAAGACAAGGAGAAGAAGAGCTTGGAATTTATCCCATCCGATTCTCACCCTTGCACGAATTCTCCTCAAAATTGATTTCCCCCAAAAACTTTCTCACCAAGTTCAAAATGAAAGTGTCCTGGATCTGAAATGAAAATGATGGAGGGAAAGGTATTTATACGCCCCTTTACAATCAAATTTAAATGAAATTAAGACCCTAATCTAAATGAAATATAAATGATGATCTCTAGGTGCATGTGTAAAAATCACACTTATTAATGCCTAATGCACAATTAACAAGAAAGTTGGCTATTCTCCAAAGTAAATCCCTCTCCCAGCCCTTGGATCATCTAGGTTGGCCCACCATCAAGCACTTATAGGAAAAGATGCTAGGACGCCTTCATCAAATACCCACTCTAATACTATGTTAAAGTCGGTGATGAAACAGAGTTCATATGGAGAAAGAGGAGAAAATATAAGAGGAAGAGATAGCAAGAGAAAGAGACACTACAGCATATGCCATTAGTGCCATACTAATGACAGGCAGAAGCAAGGTAAATAAACTAAAGTAATAACCTAAGAAACATAAATTTGTGTGTGTGTGTGTGTGTGTGTTTTGGGGGGTGTTAGATGGGTACCTGCATTAATCTAACTCTCCAGTACCAACAATTATTCTTCATAAAAATCCTCCTAAAAACTCACAAATTTCAATGCCAAGACCTTAGAAGCAGGAACCTTCTTTCAGAGTGCCGCTCCCATCTCGGAACCTCGATTCGGCGCTCCTTAGGAAGGATCTTCCAGGGAGCGCGACCCCAGAGAGACGGGAACCGCTCTAATGACGCTCCCAACCTGCTTCTATTAGTCTATAAGTCCCACCATCACTAACTTCCTTACATCAAACTCCTCCAACTCTTCAAAGTACTTTATTAGAGCAAGCACAAAGGCACGAGGAATGAGTGCACACAAATGAAGATGGTGAAGATGGTGAAGATGGTTAGAAATTAGCTTTTAGATGTATTTAAATTTGAAAGATACATATGAAAATGGTTAGAAACTATTATTTTTTTATGTGCTTGAATTTTGAAAGATATATAAAGAAAATATTACATACATGCTCCCATGGCGCTCCCAAACTTAGACTCTTCTAGACCCCACGCTTCCCCGCTCCCGCTCCCTCCTCCGCCTCGGCCCCCGCACCCTCCTAAAGAATTATATAATAGATTTGGTCATCATTCTGACATAATGATATCATCAGAATGCATCAGGTTTTATATTATATTTTTTATGAGCACTTTTAATTTTGTATCCGGAATTCAATTGTGAACTGAAGCCGTTTGTTATAAAATATATTTCCATTGGAATTTGCTAGCGTCCATCGCAGAAGGCATTTCACGGAGCGTCTGTTGCATGAGAGAGCAACCACCTCAGATGAATTAACAAATATGACAAAATCTGAGCCTATGTGACTGCTCTCTCATGCAACAGATGCTCCACAAAATGCCTTCTGCGATGGACGCAAGCAAATCCCATTTCCATTTTAATTTTTCTTAATTTTTTGGGCTTTATTTTTCTTTATAGACAAAAAAACTCATGTCTGTCTATATGTATTTGTTTTGGGCTGAAGACATTTATGAACTCAGTTTATGCAATTCTTCCTCCAATTGTGATATGAGCTGTAAATCAATAATGCTGATGTCTATATAGCTCTGAAGGGAAGTGATCTATCCGCCCCTTTTGATCACTAGGGACACCTTGCTCCAGTGTACGTGGCAATCAGGCCCATTGAATTCTTCTGACATCAAGTACATGAGCCCCATTTTAGTCATTGATACACTGGCGCTGGGTGTCCCTGGTAATCAAAAGGGTGGATATATCACTTCCCTGCTCTGAATATCTTTGCTATTGCAATGCTTGAGTGAGGGTTTCTCTGATATTTCACTCACTGTCTTTCTCCTTTCAGCATGTGAGGATCAAGAAGAAAACTAACTGTAATCTGGGAAGAACATTTTGTAATGGATATTGTCATTTCTAAATGACAACATTATCTCGAAACAGAAAACAAGCTATTGCATGTACAGTTGTAATTTGTGCTTAGTCTTGACTCATAAAAGAATGAAATATTAGTTCCAGTGTCCATGTCTAACTGATCTGAACAAGGTAATGCCACTCCTTTTAACACTTTTTGTATCTGCTACAACCTTTGTTTGTCTGTTGATAATTCCAAGAGTCTGTTCTTTTGGGATCCCAAATGGCCAATGCAGGCAAACTGTAAACTACTCCGGCACCCCAAGTGTAAATTCCGGGCCCCGCCGCGGCACCCACTTGGCCTTTTGGGATCGTGGGTGATCTGGACTGTCCATCTGGTGTGGGTCCCATTGAATTTGTCCAATCCATGAACGTTTCCACATTGATTGTGGAGTGGGAGAGGGAGAGAATTGAGAGGGCAGGAGTGTGGGGACCGTGCGAAGTGTGAAAAATAAGAAGGAAAAAAAAAAACTCTATTTTGAGTAGAGCTTTTCTTTTCCCTGTTTTTCAGCCACTTATCACCCATGCCCTCTCTATTCTCCCCCTGTCACCCTCCTTCCCTCTCTCCCCACTGGATGAACTAATATTCCATGGAAAAAATAAATTCATGGCTGGAAAACATGAACCCAAAGAGCTGATACATAGGATTCGTACCAGGTAGTCTCTTAAGAGCTAAACTTGTCATTTGTTATGAGTACTATGTCTTGTTTGGACACAAAAATACATGTGCAAGGCAAAGTGCTTATGTTAAAGCTCATATTTCAGCAAAGATGATTTAGGAGAAAAAGATGTTGGCCAAGATCAAAGTATGCTCCAATGGGTCTGATATATCATGTTAATGTCAATAGTGTGTTCCATAGTGAGTATTTTCACAAATTTGACAAATTAGGTTATTATGATTTATAATGTTATCCCTCTATATAAGTCATTAACCATACCAATTTCCTCTAAATCCTGTAGATGATAAAATTTTCCCAAGGAAGCTTTTTCCACAAGATATGTTCTTCCTACAATCCAACCAAGGCCTTAGGGGTTCCTTGTTAGATAATTAGTTCATGTTTACCGGGAACCGACCCAAAACTAATATGAACTTTTTTTTTGGGTATGTTTTACTGTTTTTGCCCCAGGCCAACCAACCTAATCCAAGCCGTTTAAGGAAAATCAGGTTAGACGGGCTGGGCCAGGGTTGGGAGATTTAGAGGCAGGTTGGGTTAGGATTAACCCTTCTCAACCTGTGGCTCGGGTTGGTTCAAGTTAGGGTTGATCTAATGCTACATTTGGTTGGGTTAGGGATGTCCTCATCCTGATCCAATCTGACCTGAGTTGCACCCCTAGCTGTAGCTATACCTTCACTAGTTGTACCCTTCTTCGCCATTTGGCCGAGCCGCAAGATCCCAGCAAGTGCCATCCTTATCCAACAATCGACGGTTGAAAATGGGAATTGGGTATGAGAAAAGGCAACAAGGGATCCATGACCACGTACAGTAAACTCATGGCCTATTGTGTCATGCACCTCTTAGTTCAAGAGATTTTATGGTTTTTTTGGCAATTTTTGGAATTGTTTTTTAGACTACTAGGTCTTTAATTAGTAAAATAATTTCCAATTAATCAATAATTATTATATATTTTCTAAATAGTTATGGCCATGTTTGGCAGCCATGAATTTTTTTTCCCTGGAATATTAGCGTAAGAAGAGCTGAGAGAGAAGCACAGTTGGAGAGGGAAAGAATTGAGAGGGCATCAGTGAGGAGATGATGACTGATGAGAAGTAACGGAAAATAAGGAAAACAGGAACTCTATTTTTCCATGAAAGTTTTTTCTATGGAATATTGGTTTATCAGGTGGTGGGAGAGGGGCAAAGAGGGTGGGAAAAGAAGAGAATTGGGTCTGTTCACTTGCGTTCCCGGGAGACCAAATCCCGGGAAAACACCTATTTTTTCCCGAGAAATCTAAAATAGCAGTGTTCACTTGTCTTCCCAGGAAAATAGCAGTGGTTAGGTGGAAATTGAAAAAAATGACGTAGAAATTGAGAAAATGACCTGGAGAGAAATATTTTCTCATGAGAGTGGGAAACCAAATCCCAATAAATTGGTGCGATTTGGTTTCCCGGGAAAGTAAAAGTGGGTTTTGTCAAGTGGGTTTTGAGTAAATACGGTCTTCCTCGTCACTTCATCTCGCCCGTTGTCTTCCTCGTCACTTCGTTGTGAAGATTTGATTTCCGTCACTCCCTCTCTCTCTTGCGATTTTTTTTTTCTGTGTGGGGTTTTCTATCTGTTTTGTCTTCTTCATAAGCTTTTTTGAGATTTTTACTTATATGTTTTTTTTTGGGAGAAGAAGATCTATTTTGGCTTTTACAGAAGCTTTTGGCTTCTCATTTTTGGTCTATTGATCTGTTTTGGGGGGTTTCTACTGATCTCTTTTTTGGGGTTTTGTTAAGTATTTCGGGTGTTTCATTCATCTTTTTTTTTTGGGTTTTCCATCATAGTGGTTTTGGAGATTCATCTTTTTTTTTGTGGGGCTTTCCATCATATACATTGGGGTTTTCGAAAAAGAGAGACTCAAGAAACTGATTTTGTTTTATTTTCCCTCTTTTTTGTGATCTGTTTAATGATGTATAGAAGTATAGAAGTTGATTTTGGGAGCCTTCTCATTTGATCTTTTAACCATGGTTATTTGATCTTTTTATTCCCTACTTTGATCTGTTTTACTGAATTTATTGAAGGGGAGGACAACTCTTTGTGAAATAGTTTTTAATTTTGCATAGATAGTTTTAATTTCTAGGGAACGTCATGCTTGTGGAGCATAGATAGTTACCAAATTACCTTACTATGTAGGGCATGTTTGGCAGCCATAAAAAGATATTACTACATTTTTTTCTAATTTTAAGCAATGCTCAAAGTTGTGTGATGGTAAAAAATGACTATCTTTGTTGAGATTTAAATCTATTCTTTGTGGCTCGAATCTCAAATAGTAGGGATCAATTGTTATGTTAGGAAAAGAAAATTGCCATTGTTCATTTCCTACTGATTATCACCAGTCATCTTATTTTCCTTTTCCTGCACAATTTCCCGGGATTTCCTGCGCAAGTGAACAGGCGTGGGAAACTTTTTCCTGCACAGTTTCTCGGGATTTCTTTTCCTTTTGCCACGTCAAATTCTCGGGAAACCTTTTCTTTTCCTTTCCCGGGAAAACAAGTGAACAGAGGATATAAGTGTGAAGGGCAGGAAGTGGCTGAAAAATAGGGAAAAGAAATATTATAGGGGGGATACCCCCTCCCCACCTAACAATTTCCCTGAGAATCGTTCACTAATTGAGGATAAAGGATAAATTCACCCCCTTTAATGTTTTTCCTTAACTCTGAAAGTTAACCATACCTTCTAGGTCCATTGATACACTTAGTTTTTACACAATAAATAATATTTAGTGATTAATTAGAAAATATTTTAGTAATCAGAAACTTACCCAAAAATCCCAAGAACAAGACTTGTCTCAATGAAGGTGGTCCCATGTCTAAGTTAAAGATAGACCCCTATAAACCATTGTAGGTGAGAAACCTCTATCTGTGACGGTGAAGGTTAGAAAGAAGCGAGAAAATAGGAAAGAGAGAGAAAAGGTGGTCCTTTTATTTCATTGAATGGAGTGTTGTTGACTTGTTGTCGATCGAGCATAGTTTTGTCACTCTTTTGGTATTTTGCCTGCTTGTTTTTTAGTGAGCAATTGCTCTACTTTGCTCTGTTCTACGTTGGAAAATGAGGTAAGTTAAAGTGCTTTTATTGTCAGGGGTCATTCATGTGACCCTTCGTACTGCAAACCTCCTCATGTGACCCTTGCTTCAACTAGAGAGAGAGAGAACATTTTACATAGGATTGAAGATTGAACAATAAGAGAGAGAGAGAGAGAGGGAGTTTTACCTAGGATTGAGGTTTGAACATTAGTCAAACCAGCTAACTTATCAGCAGATTTTGTCTTATTCATAATATATACGAGGTGGGTGCTCTCAAATGCAGCAGCCAGCCGCTAAATGCCTTTCTGGGATGGTCCTTATCAAATCCCTTTTCAACAGGGACCATAGCACGGGGCATTTTGCGGGCTGTTGCATGAGAGAGCAGCTGCATAAGCTCACTTTTCAATATATTTTGTCTTGTTCATTTCATTCATCCCATGTGCGTGCTCTCTCATGCAGCAGCCCGCCCTCAAAATGCCTTCTGCTACTGTCTCTAGCAAAATCCATTTATGAATAAGACAGCAAAAGGATGGAATGATGTTTAAATTCATATGTTTACTAGATCTAAATGCGCGTTCAATTCTCGTTATAAATTTCTATCTGTATTTACAAATCGGGTTTTCCTAAAGAGAAGTGATATATCCGCCCCTTCTCATTACTAGCGACACCTAACGCCAATATACGTGGCAAATCAGGCCCATTGAACTCTTCTGACGTCAAGTACATCAGCTCCACTTTAGTCATTGATACAGTGGCTCTGGGTGTCCCTTGGTAATCAAAAGGGGCGGATATATCACTTCCCTTTGCTAAAGGGTGCACTGGTTAAGGTGCATTAGGAATGAAACTTTACACATTTTTTAATAAAAAAGTCTCAAACACATTTGTAAAATTCTCAAACAATGTATAAAATGATTCTAAAATTTCTTTTCCAATGCACCTTAACGAGTGCTAGCAAAACCCCTCGACTAGGGGTGCAACTCATGTGGGGTGGGGTTGGGCTGACACAACGATAGCCCAACCCAAGTTAGCATTCCCTCAACCCTAATCCGACTTGAGCTGATCTTTTGGTCGAGAAGGGTCAACCATAACCCAACCTGCCTCTAAATCTCAACCCTAAACCAATCCGGGTAACTCGTTATTTTTTCCAAATCAGGCAGGGTTGGCCCGGGCCAAAAAAAGGGAGTGATATGAAAAAAAGGGAGTGATATGTCGACCCCCTATGTGTCTTTCTCTCCTCTTTCTCTCTCTAACCCAGAGGAGAGAGAAAGAGACATAGGGGGTTGATTTAAGATATTTGGGGGTCAATTTCTCACTGCCCAAAAATAAAAATAAAAATAGCCCTTATATTTTGAAAATTGATATTAACCCAACCCGAAATTAAATTGGGTTGGCCTTTTCCTACCCTAACCCAACCCAATTCAAGGAAATGCCAAACCCAAACCAAGCCCAAATCAGGTTGAACCCGACCTAAGTTGCATCCCCAATCTCAACCTTGAACTCCTAGATTAAATCCCACCGTACCTACGAACAAAATAAAAAAAGATTTACAAATAAGGGATTTGCTAGCGTCCGTCACAAAGGATTTTCGAGGATGGTCTGTTGCATCTGACATGAGCCACCTCGTGAACGAAGACAAAATCTTCTGAAAAGTGAGCCTCTGTGGCTGCTGTCAGATGCAACAGACCATCCGCAAAAAGCCTTTTTCGATCGAATTTCTGTTTCATTTCATGTATGCTCAATTTCGGTTTCGCTCTTGACCGAAATCCGAAATTTCGGTCGATATTTAAAACCTTGGTTGGCACTACCATCTTTTGATAGTTGCACTAACTCTCCTTCTCTTTTCTTTCTTAATTTGCTTTTGAGATCTCTTTTGGAAATTGGGACAACATTTGACAGATTGTTATGCCAATATCAGCTTCCTTTTACAATTGTAAGAAATTTGTAACTATGATTCTAAGCATGCTCAATGAAAAACTTGAAGGGGGAAATCAGTTTCTTGAACAAGATGAACATTAAAGTGCACACCACTCCTCATTTACTGTTTGTACGTTCCTTTGAAAGGGAAGCCAAAGGGTCATTTTGTGTGAACATTCATTACTAAAATCTGGCCATTCGATAGCTTGTCTTCTACTGATTGTCTGTGGAAAGTTATTTGCTTTTTAGATGTTTTTCAACAATTTGGCTTCAAGGGAGATGTACCATATTTAATAATTTATGGTGCTTTTCTTTTTCCATTTGCTCTCTGTCTACTCCTCTACTGGACTTGAGAGAGCTTTACTTGTTGCCAGTCTTGCAGCAAAATTATAGCCTATTGGTATGCACTTTTAGCCATTGACTATCTCTCTGTTGGTTCAACACCCAGCTTTTATTACTTTCTCTAATCAAAACTTTGTAGGTGCATATTACCTAACTTGCATGAGACATTCTGTGTTGCCAGTCCTCTTTCAAAGACCCTTATTTTGGAAATCAGCCCCTTTTTATCTGCTTTTTTTCATCTTTTTTCAGAAACCCTATTTTTTTTTTCTTTTCCCCCATTACTGAAGATTCTCTGTTAAGTTTTTTCAGGTCTTTATCTCTTTCATTGTGGGTTTGGAACTCTGAAATTTTTAAGAAACATTAGAATTCCTTTTGCATACTTGTAGTTTAGGATCCTGCATTAGGAACAAACCAATTTGTTTTAAATTTCAAAAAAAAAAAAAAAAAACCAATTTGTTTTCATTGGTTATTGTCTTTTTTTTGGCCTTATTACAATAAATATCACTTTTTTTGTTAAGGTTTTATTGATCTCCTCTGTTTCTTTCATCCCAAGTATGCATTTTAAGGGAAACCCACAAAATCCTTTTGCATTTTAAGTTTCAACAATGCAAAATCCTCACTTGACATTACCTGTTTGGTATCATGTGGGGTTCTCTTTCCATTTTTCATTGAAATCTTGATTGTAATCTTAATCTCAACCCTTTCAAAGTTGTCCCCAGAAGCTTTGGTGAGAATGCCTCTGAAACTCAGTTGAGTCATTGGTCAAAGGGTGAGCTTTTCTTTTTGTTTCTTTTGCTTTTCATAACTCACACTTCAATATAGTTTGTTGATAAGTTTGTTCAAATCAATTGCTGGCTTGTAGGGACAATTTGCATTTGGTGTCTTTTGGGTTTAGTGTCATCTCCTCTGTGACGGTCAGCAAAACATAGGCGATCGTTCAAGCGTGCTCTATGAGAGTAATGCTCATTGACAATGTGCTGGTTGTGGTGGCTACAGTTGCCACTGCTTATTATAATTCTTCTTTCGGCACCAAATACATTGAAGGCAATGTCATGCAGCAAAAAACAGAAAATTTATGGTATTGTTCTTTCTTCATTATCTTTTTTTCTCTTTGTGTTTTCATTTGTATCCAAAGTTCACATCCAAGGTTACTCATTCAACACTAGACCTGGTTACAACTTACAACGAATATTCGAAATTTCTGACCTGAATCAGAAACCACTCTCAATTTTCATGTTCAATTTCGCCGAGTCAATGGACAACTTGTTGGTTTATGAAATTTGTACCAAACAGGCGAATGAGGTTCCCAACTCTTAATAAGATTTTGGCCTGGGTCATCTGAACCGCACCAAACCAATCCAATTCAGCAGGTGCCTTGTTGATCAGAGAGTTAGATTTTGGCTAGGACTTTGATATTTTGCATTTAATGGCTCCTGGAGTGATTTTTTATCTGATATTGCAGGAACTGAAAGATAACCTAAATTCTAGTCATTCTCTGCACTGCACATACTAGAGATTTACTAGTATAATTTACCAGAAGGAGTTAACAGGTCACTATGTAAATCTACTCAACGTAAATATAAATACTGCCAAGATTGTGACATGGATATTTGAGTTCTTCACAATGGGCTGCTACCAATTGGATATAATTTAACCATGCAAAAGACATGAGATTTCTTGAGATTTTTCACATTAGGGTCCATGCTCATGTTTACAAACTCAAGGAAGATTTAATGTGGATTAAACAAGGTGATAAATCTATTCAAGAATTTTATGCATCTGGCTCTCTTATCTGGAAACAATTGTTCTTGTTAGACCCTTTTTTCTGAGGAAGCCCTTATTTTTTATTTGGACTACCATGATTGTCAGTATCTAATGACATTGTTGATGAGAATGCGGCCAGAATTTGAGTATGTTCGAGTCTTTGAGCATCTTTATTTCAACAAAACTTTCCACTCTTGATCAAGCTGTTGGCAAGATAATGGCAGAAGAAACTTGTTTGAGTTTGCTGTTTTTTTTTTTTTTAAATCTTCTTGATACATCTTGGATACTCCAGACCTTTCTTGTGCTGATTGGACCACCAGATCTATGGTTTTTCCCTTGTTGTAGACAAACCCTATGAGTTTCTCTGTGCTTTTGTGATTGGGTGTTTGCTATTGAAGCTGTTCCTCTTCCATGTCAAATCAAGTAGGAATAGTGCCTTAGATGACTATGTACTTTCTTCAGTGAGATAAGTATGTGTTGCTTCCTTGTTCATGGAGTTTTTATGCAATTCATATAGGCTATACTATAGAGTGTGCTTCCCATTAGCACAAAAGTTGAGTGTTCATATGGCCTCTCTGGTACTTTGCTAGTGTTCGTGTAGTTTGGATGGCCACTTTCTGCCTATTAGTGTGAATCACTTGTCACAGTGTAGGTGTTGTGGCTAAAAAAATTTTAATACCCTATTTTCATGAGGTGTTGCTGTCCATACTAAGGGTGCTGCTGATTTGCATGAGGGCTTCCATGTGAAATTTTGCAAGTATGTGTACTTCTGAAGTGTACTTGATATTGGTTCACCACTTCATTTCTTGATATTGGATATTTGATTCCCTTTATAATGGGGAGTAAGGGTGATGTCAAACTAGGGCTAGTGAGCCCTTCATATTTCTACCATGTTCAGATGACATCCACTGAGCTTAATGGAACTAGATATACCTAATGTTCTAAGTTTGTACAGATTTCCCTCATTGCTAAAGGAAAGCTCAAGTACTTGACTCAATCTAAACCTAAGAAGGATGCTAGTTGGTATGATGTGTGGATTTGGGAGAATGCTCAGATCATGGCGGTATGGACGAGTATGGATCCAACAATTATCATTAACTTTATGTTTCTAGACATTGGAAATGGCATATGAAACACACTAAGCGAGATGTATTTATAAGGTACAAATTATTACTAGGACTTACTGTGAGCGCCATGCTTTAGAAATTCAAGTTGGATAACTAACTCAAAAAGATGAACCGCCACCTTTGTTAGGCACCAATCCCTGACTAGGACTCATGATTGATTCTGTAGGACCGATATATGACCCCAAAGTAGGTTTCGTTCTCCTACTACGGGGTTGAAGGTGTTAGATGCCAATCCCTGCCCAACTAAATATCAATCTCTACATTAGATCCCTTCTTTTCATCATAAGAAGTACATTTAATCTTGTTTCTTAATGTGATTTGGTGTAAAATTAAGTGCAATACTATCTTAACATACTTTTATCACTAAAAGGGGAAAATATGAAGCAAATGAGCAAAAATAAAGAATATGCTAATCTTGTTTTTCATCCTATGCAATAATCGTAGAAAGTTTGATCTTGTTTCATAATGATAAAAAGTTCTAATTATAAAGTACATTTGTCTTGTTTCTTAATGCAGTTTGGACTTCTGATGTAAAATTAAGTGCAATACTGTTTTAACTTTACTTGTATCGCTAAAAGGGGAAAACATGCTACAATGGATGCAGATTCTGGATAATTAGTTCAGATTTGACTCAGAGTTTGGATTTTTGGGTTTAAAATGAAAAGAACTTTATGTCTACCATACTACCACTATGCTAACATGCTATGATCATTGGAAAGGATGAAAGAACAAAATTAAAAAACTGAACTGAAAAATATTTGAAATGAATAATGCAAAATTGGAAGGAATAATCACATATCATGATTAGATTCAAAGAAATATCATGTATTTTAGATTAAGAATGCAAATCTAAGATGACATTTGAAATCAAGATAAAAAGAATTTGAAAATATGCACTATAGAACTACTGTAATTTGTTGAATTAGATGCAAAACTAATTGACGAATCCGAAAAGGGTAGCCCATAGTTTTAAAAACTCTCCTGAGTCATGGTCGACTCGCCTGAGTTGACTATCTTTTACCTTGGCCGCGTTTTGGCCCAAGTCCGTGTTTTGCCTTACAGAATCAATCAAAACTCCTTTGACTCTTCCAAGTTATGACCATGTCAACCGAGTACTCGGCCGCGCCGGGCCGAGTCAACTACGATTTACTTTGGTTGTATTTTGACCGACCATGTCAACCAAGTACTCGGCCGCGCCGGGCCGAGTCAACTACGATTTACTTTGGTTGCATTTTGACCCACATCCGCATATTAAAACACTTACTCTTTTCAGTGTCTTCTATGTTCCTAGCCTTGCCATGCATCTTATCTTTAATAGTCAGTGGAAGAAAACACCTATACTTATGTACGCACCATGTGCATCATACATGTAGCTTACTTTTGCATTTGCTTATAACCCAATTGGGGATCAGTGGGATAATTATCAATTTATTATTCCTTGCAACCTCTTCCAATTCTTAGAATAACCCATCAAAGAGTTTGAATCAAATGAAACTTTAACATCTTTGCAATTCGATCCTAGTTTCAAGATGTTGTTGTGTTGCAGGGAAACTGTCAATGAATTTGATTGGTATTATATTTTCTAGCTCTTTTGTTTTGTCATGGGCTCTTGGTGTTATGAATTGCCATTATTTGTTTCTTTTGACTCTGTGAGGATATGTTTAAAATGTTGCTATTTTTTCATAATCAACAAGATTTCCAGAGACGAAATCTGATGCCTAACTTATTCGTGTCTCACTACAGCCAAACCATTACTTTCTTTCAAAAGTGCTGTTGGCAATCCTCAGCAGTTAAGTAGTTGGGAGGGGAAATACCCATGTTTGAGACCATGGACTGGTGTTAGCTGTTGTTGTAGATCGACGGATTGGACCATTATTTCTTTGTAAGTAGAACCTATCCTTTATCTCCTGTCTACCGTTACTCCTCCTTTTCTGCGTTTTAATATAACAATCTCTACTCTTGCTCTAAAGACATAGTAAACAAATATTATAAATACACACACACACACACACACACACACATATATATGTATATGTATCTCTGTGTGTGTGTGTGTGTGTGTGTGTGTGTATATATATATATATATATATTCTTCTTTTTCTTTTTTAAGAAAATGAAAATTGATTGAAAAGTAAGGCAAAGATACAAAATAAGGAAAGACACAAGATACAAGATGAAATCAAGGGCTTAGGAGAGGACCCAACAAAAAAAATCAGATTTGGCACATACAGCCATGTGATAATATTACTACAACAGATGCCAAAAGTAGCTAAATCAGTCAGCCAGTGGATTTCCTTCATGATGAATATGAGAATGATGTCACGACTTAGTCTTTAATCAAGCACACCGTCTCCATGAACATACTTGTGAAGCACCTCATCCTTCATTTCAAATTTATTGATTGTGATGTAAATATCGAGCAGACACATTCAAGTCTGCCCTTTCCCTATCTACCTAATACAGAAGGAAAATTATTCTGTAGAGAAGCTTAAGAGGCACTGCCACGACCAAAATTCACTCATGCTACCAATGTTAGAAAGATTACTAAAAAGTACTGAATAAGAAAAAGAAAACAACCAAATTAAGGAGGATCACAGACACCGGATAAAAAGGTGAGATGGGTCCTCCTCAATGTGGCCACAGAATTTTGAATCAGCCATTTCTCTAAATTTTATTTTCTCAAGTTGATTTGCAAGTAATTTTTGCCACGAACACTAATCAGATGAAGGGAACTGCTCTAGTGAATGGGACATGATTCCAAATCGAAGCAAACTGAGGCAAATTATCCCGATGTCTTATCTTTGTATAATAATATTTAACATAAAATCTACAAGATTGGTATGTGCTCACCTAATCTCATCTTTATATCCAAGTGGAGATCGTAACACAGCTTATAGACTAATAGTAATTGATCCATTTACCATTCAAAAAAAGAAAAAGTAAAAGAAAGTAATCGATCCATTTGATGCTCTCAGACCCTCTCTCTAAATCATCGGGACCAAACAATGGAAGGTGAGTGTTATCAGTTTTTTCTTATGGGTAAGCTGGGGTTAGGCGGGCTCCTACCAGTATATTGGATAAAGAAAGATGATACAATATCAGGATCAAGATCAATACCCAATCCTTTGAACAGTGTCTAAGGAAGAGGGCAGTACAACCAGGGTTATGAAACCCCTAAGAACATACTCAAAACAGGCAAAGCAAAAAGATAGTGCTCGAGTTGGATTTGTGTAATTGTCGGGGCTTGGGAGACGCGTGATCCCTAAATCCGGTCCCATTCTCAGGTGAAGCCATCTTTACTATGATCCAGAGAGTCTATCATCTTCTGGCTAGATTTCTTTATTCTCTGGCTAGATTTCTTTATTCTCTGGCTCTTCCTCAACTCTTGAATCTTTGGGGGTTCTGTTCTTCTTTGATGGAGGAGTTCTGCGTTCTTTTGTTGGGGGTGTTCTTCTTTACCAGCTTCCTGTGCCTTCTCTTCAAAGCAGACAGGGAAGGAGGTTTTTCCTCTTTTCCTTTGGACTTTTTGCCAAGAGTCCCCTTTGATGACATTTATATCCATATTTTCAAGAGCCTCCTCCATATTATTGGTTTCTCCTCCAGATTAGGATACTTCATCAAGATCTACTAGTGCTGAGAATCTGTTTTCTTGATCCAGACTTTTCCCTCCTGTGGGTTCTTGTTTATGCCCTACTTTGATTGTCTGGGTTCTAATGGCTTGGAATTGGGCGGCTTCCACATTTCTCTTGACTGGCCTCCATTCTTGCTTGATTAAAGATGGTTTCTGGTCTGGAATGTAGCTACACTAATCGGTTATGTGACTGAAGTCTTTACACTTGCAGCGAGCTGTGGGTTTTCAGTCGTAGGCTGTGGATTTTCAGTCGTAGATAATCTTCTTGTGGTAGTTATCTTTTGTAGCGAATGATTTCTTATTGGTTTAGATTCAAAACATTAACAAAGGTTGCCAAAAGTGTTTGTTATGCTGCATACCTGCCATGCTTTGCCCTTGCACATATGTTTGTGGTTATATTCAGATTATAAAAGTCTTTTTATTCTTGAGTTATGTAATCCAGATATAGAAACACACAACAATGTCAGATTCACACACAAGGCATTAGACACTCCAGCCTGAAATGCTCATACAGCTATGTGATAATGTTTCAAAATGTACTCTTATATGTCTCATTTAGGTCTTAAAATAAATAAAATGTGTCTTGACGAATAAGTATTATATAGGATTCATTTCACAAGAGAGGGTAATTGAGCATAGACTAAGAAAGAGACTAAAATGTTAGAGAATCAGTTTGGCTTCATATCCGGACGATCGACTATGGAAGCTTTCTTCTTAATTAGGCAGTCAATGGAGAGATTTAGAGAAAATAAAAAGGATGTTCATATGGTTTTCATTGATTTGGAGAAAGCATATGATAGGGTTCTCAGGAGTGTTATGTGGTGGGTTCGTGAAAGGAAAAAAGGACCTACTAAATATGTTGATGTGATTAAGGATATGTACGATGGAGCAGTAACTATTGTCAGAACTACGGATGGCACGTCTAGTGAGTTTCCAATTACAATAGGACTGCACCAAGGATCAGCTCTAAGCCCTTATCTTTTTACGCTAGTTATGGATGAATTTACAGAGGGTATCCAGGATGAGGTGCCGTGTTGTATGTTATTTGCAGATGACATCGTATTAATTGATGAAACCAAAGGAGTTAATGCTTATGGAGAACGACTTTGGAATCCAAAGATTTTAGACTGAGTAGGACTAAGATAGAGTATATGGAGTGCAACTTTAGTAATGTAACGAGGCGGGGCGATGATGTAGTAAATATGACTGGACAGGAGGTACCTAAGAGGGATATCTTTTGCAATCTTGATTCAATCCTACATAAGTAAGGAGAGATTGAAGAGGATGTTTACCATAGAATAAGAGCGGGTTGGTTGAAGTGGAAGCATGCTTCAGGAGTTCTGTGCGACCGTAATATACCTACCAAGTTGAAGGGAAAGTTTTATAAGACAGCTGTGAGGCCAGCCATGCTGTACGGCTCAGAATGTTGGGCCACCAAGAAGCATCATGTGCATAAGATGGGTGTACCGGAGATGCGAATGCTTAGATGGATGTGCGGCCACACAAGGTTAGATAGAATTAAATATGAAGACATCCGTAAAAAGGTGGGGGTGGCAGCAATTGAGGAGAAGATGAGAGAGCACCACTTAAGATGGCTTGGGCATATCCAACGTAGGCCTTTGGATGCTCCAGTGAGAAGAAGTGACTCATGCCAAATTGATGGAGTAAAAAGGAGTAGGGGTGGACAGAAAACAACTTGGGTAGAAATAGTGAGGAAAGAATTGATGTCTAGGAACATAACAGAGAACATGACCTTGGACAGGAGAGAATGGAAGAAAATGATCCATGAAGACAAACCCGACTAGTGTCAGGATTAGACTTAGTCAATTTGAGCCGGGTAGATTCTTTCACCTTCTTGATGAAAATTTTCTAAAGGATTCATTAGCTGACCCCAAGTAGTTTGGGACAAAGGCTTAGTTGAGTGGAGTTGAGTTGAGTCGATGAATTATTATTATATGATGGCACCAAAAAAAAAAAGGAAAAAAAAATTAAGGTCTTGCGCCATATTACCCGTGTCAATTTTTGTCCATCACGCAAGTCCTACATGTGTGTGACGGAAACATTTTTGAAAATGGAATAGCCTTGTTACGTAAGATTTGGGTGATATCTTTGTTTTTTTCTTTTTCTATTTCTGCCTTTTGTTACTTAGTTGAAATTTTGGTTAAGCATCATTCCTTGTTCCACAGGTTGCATGGGAACAATGCGCCTTGTTCACAGAGTGGAATATTCAATTTGCCCGCCTGTGATTCTACTTTCTCACCCTCTCCAACATTGGCTCCTTTACAAGTTGTTGATGCCGTAAAGTCAAGAAAAGCAAGTGAAGCCGCCACAACCGCTGGGGATCTAGGTGGTCCCACCTTTACTCCTTTACAAGCCACTGATGCTGGAAAGCCAAGAAAAAAAAGAATGATGGCGATTATTGTTGGTGGCGTTAGTGCAACTGTGATTGTTGCTACAGTGGTAGTGGTTGTGTATTTCTGCTTAATGCGTGCCAAAAGACTTGCAAGGAGAGCATCTGAGACTGGATCTTCTGACCCATCATCTCAAGGTAACCTTAAGCTCATCAAAATGCTTTGTCTATGGCTAATCTGCAATGATTTGAAAATAATAGGGGTGCAACTCGGGTCGGGTTCAACCTGAAAAAAAAGTCAGGTCGGGTTAGGTATCTTTCGGGGTGTGTTTGGGTTTGGGTTGAGGGCTCGGGCAACCCGACTTGAGTGAAACCCGACATTTTTTTTAGTTTTTAAAGCTTAAAAACTCGGGTTGGGTTGGGTTGGAACTCGGGTCAGGTTGGATTCGGGTTGGAAAAAAGGTTCCTCGGGTTGGAACTTGGGTTGGGCCCGGTTCGGGTTGAGTAAAAATGGTTTCTCGGTTCTGGTTCGGGTTGGCCTCAATCCGACCCGAGTTGCACCCCTAGAAAATAATAGTAAATTAGTGTACGGATTTGTCTATTGTAGTTTGATGATCATTTGTGGTTAGCTTCATAGATCTTGGTTGCTTTTCCTTCATGCATTCTTTCAGTGGAGTGGGCAAGAGGGAGAGGACCACTCCATGCTGAAGCCCTCTCTCCATTTGAGACACAGAGTCTGAGGCAGTTGACAGTCGCAGAGCTTGTGCATGCCACATCCAACTTTAGTCAATGTAACGTCATTGGTGAAGGTGGGTTTGGTTTAGTATACAAAGGACTGCTTCACGATGGATCTATTGTGGCTATCAAACGACATTTATGCAACCCAAGTCATTTATTTGTTCAAGAGGTAAATTGACAACTCGATTAAGTAGTTTTACAGTTTTACTATAATGTTTCATGACTACATGATGCCTTACATTTCTGGGGCTTAGTTAATGGAGATGTCTTCATATATGGTTGGCCATTTGTCTTCCGTCATAGAGAAAGATTTTGCATATCCAAAACTTACTTACAGGAAAATATATGATATTAGAGATTAAGAAACGGGTGAAACAGTTGAAACTTTGCCTGCTCAGAACAAACAATGGTTGATTTGTTGCTAATGGTTAGCATATGGATGAGGTCACAGAGACCCGCACTCTCTGACGCACGAATTAAAGTACATATATGATTTACATTGTATAGGTTATGGGCATATAGATAAGATGGTAGTTTGATTATGGAGACATGCCTGTTTTGATGTCCCATGAGAAACATGCACACAAGTATATTTGGAATTCCTGCCAAGAAAATAGACTTGACCTTCTAAAGATTAGGGTCTTCCTTTGGAATTGCTAAGGAATGTGTTACACAACCAGTAATGGTACCGTACAAGTGCCTAATAGTGTTGTAGCATACAAATGAACGCTCTCGTGCTCATACAATACAAGTAACCATAGGAGAATGTGCTCATACAGTTCCAAACCACCACTAGTGTTGTACCCGTACAAGTGCCCTTTAATTTGGTACGAATGTCGGGCGAACTAACATGCCCATGCAACATAGTTGATGGGGGACCATCTGTTCCAAGAATCAAGAAGTTATGTAGGATGGAGGGACCCATCATGTGTCTCGCGATGTCTTTTTTCTAATAGTTATAGGGATTTAGGTGAGTCTTTTATTCATGTTTTTAGCGACAAGTATTTTGGGCATTTTGTAAAGTCAAGTGAAAATCCATTGTCCACTCCAAACCCAACAAAATGCCTAGGGTCTGCATTTTTGGGTGGGCGGTGCTTTTAAACAAGATTCAAATAGTCGACTTTTTTGCGAAAGCGGGAGATTATGATCATCGACCACTGCCTTTTATGTATTGAAGCAGGGGAAGCTGTTGACCATTTATTCATCCATTGTAAAGTCGCAAGGGAGGTTTTAAGCAAAATCCTGGCTAGATTTGGTATAGCTTGGGTGTTCCCCGCCACTCTTGAGGATTTTTTCTTGGCTGGCCCTTGGTGCCTTGGAAGAAAAAAGGGAAGATCTTGTGGGAGGTTTTTTTTTAGCTACCATATGAGTCTTATGGAAAGTGTGTATTGCTAGAATGTTTAAAGGTATTTCCAAGGGATCTCACTTTTTATATTGTAAAGTAGTGGCCCTGATTATCTCTTGGGTAAAAAATCTTCCTAGCTTCAGATTTGTGTCGGCCTGCGACTTGTGGTTCAGGTGGCGACAGATATGCTATAGTATGGAGGTGCAAGAAAAGATTGTACAGGATTGAGAGCCTCCAGAGCCGGAATTTTTGAAATTTAATTTTGATGTTCAAGTTGGGGGAACCCTGGTCCTGTAGGGGTGTTCTAAGAAATAAAAGTGGGGAGGTGATATGGGCTTTCGCAGTCCCCATTGGTGAAGCAGAGGTTAGGGCGGTGTATAATGGCTTAAAAGTGCTGGACAAAAAGAAATCCAGTGCTTCTAGCTTTTGAAGAAGTGATTTCTTCCTTTAGATCTTGAAGTGATTTCGTGATTGCTCGTCGTAGTAATTTCTTGATAGTTCTCAAAAAAAGAAAATCATTGCTATGATTTTGATTCCTCTTTTCAAAATTCAGAAATATTTTGTAGTTTTGTTAATCCAACTTGGGCAACCTAGTTGAATCAAACAGATCTGAAACCAAACATCCAGAGTGGCTGATCTTAACCTTCGTCTAAGTGAACTTATTTTATAGATTTTCAGCTCAAAGTTCCTGAACAGACTTGGGTTTTCCTAAAAGCTCCAAGGGAATTATTCAGCACCATTTTGATCTAAAACCCAACAGCTAGATTGACATAATCCCTTCTCAAATTTCATTTTTTTTGGGAAAATATCTCAACTGCCATATTTAAATATCAAGATCCAACGTTTGGATTGGCTTTCAATGAACTTTGACCCAAATTCAAAGCTATCGAAATATGAACGGATAGTAACTTCGGTAAAAATTATCTAAGAAGAAGGATGTGAAGTAGATGAAGGGAATCACAATGGTGAAGATGAAATAACTCTTAACATTTCCCAACAATTGAATAGAAGATAGGGTAATGTAGAGTCGGCACGGCGCGGTAGAGTATTCGGTTGATGCGGATGAGTACTCAGTTGATGCGGATGAGTACTCAGTTGATACGGTCATAACTTGGGAGAGGCAAAGGAGTTTTTATTGACTTTGTCAGGCAAAACACAGAATGCGGCCAAGGAAAAAGGGACTCGACTCGGGGGAGTCCACAATGATGAATGCATACAATTTGAGATAATTTCTATTGCAATTAAATATTCTTTTGATTTTAAAATATGAGGATAAGCTCTAAAGAAATGACAATTAGAAAAGGTAGTGCCATTTATCGGGCAAGGAGATGATTTTGATTATTGACTAAAATGTAAGGGCATGTTGGTTTACAAACTTACATGAAGAGGGTTTTTGGTTGATTTCGTTAAATTTAGGAGTCTTTTAGTGCAAAAGCAATGCAGAACTGTTTTGCTTGCATGAATAGTGCTAGACTGCTAGTGTTCCCCCACAACTATACAACTGATATGCAATATACAAATAATTTAAGAAAAAAAAAACTCAAAGTTTTATCTTAATACCCATGTTAACATGTCTGAGATGTGTCACAGTATTCCTTGAAAGAATGGAGTCTACCTGTTACATTGGTTGATTTGTACACGTGTTTTGCTATGAATTACAGGTAGAAAACATAGGCCGTGTTCGCCACAAGCATATTGTCAAGCTTATTGGTTATTGCCAAGAGAGCCATCAGCAGTTACTTATCTATGACTATCTACCTAATGGGAATGTTGGGAGTCATCTATATGGTGCGCCTCTCTCTCTCTCTCTCTCTCTCTCTCTCTCTCTCTCTCTCTCTCTCTCTCTTTCTCTCTCTCTCTAACCTGTTCTTGTCTTCTTGCAGATGCTGACGGTCTACCCATCGGAAAGCTAGACATCCGCCAACGTTTATCCATTGCTTTAGGTGCAGCTAAAGGTAAGTGTTTTGTATAATAGATCCTTAATATTCATTTTTATCTCTTGTACCAATTAATCTTTTTTTTTCGAAATGCATGTACCAATTAATCTATGATTTGGCCGACACTTCGAATTTATTGCCGACACACGTGTCGTGTCGTGTCCGACACGACACCTGTGTCCACACGTGTCGACACTCCTTTAGACACTTTTAGATGTACTACTAGAAGTGTTAGCAACTTTATATGTATGTATGTGTATGAGTGACACTATTTCTAGTTTTTTAGGGGTTTCCATGTCAGATACCTCGGATCCGTGTCGAAACTTGGTCGAAACTCGGCACACGAATCTGTGTTCACAAATCATGAGTATATATACTTTCTATTTTAGCCGTGTCCCCGTTTCTAAATTTTGGTAGTTTGCCGTGTCCGACACCCCGTGTCCATGTCGAGTCATAGCAATTAATCCTTAATATTCATTTTTATCTCTTGTACCAGTGAATCCTTAATATTCATTTTTATCTCTCTTGTACCAGTGAATCCTTATTATTCATTTTTATCTCTCTTGTACCAATGACTGATCATGCCCCTGATGTATATATCTTATGACGCTGAATTTCTTTCCATTTAGCTTCCTGTATGTGTCACTTAGTCGGCATGCAAATTTCAAGAGAAAGAAATTGTTCTTTTGTGGATCTAATTGACAATACTACCATTTCTATCTTTTCGTTGCAATCAGGACTGGATTATCTGCATGGATTGATGCCCCCTCTCCTACATATGCACTTCAAAACCAGCAATGTCCTTGTGGATGAAAACTATACTGCTAAGGTAGCTGATTTTGGACTGTCCAAGTTACTAATTGGGGTTTACCGTGCTGGAACATCATCGGGCACTGATTACTACTTTCTTGATCCAGAGTATGCTCTTTTACCCTTTTTGTTTATCTAGTGGAGGCTTCCATTGATATCAGCATAGTAATTGCATAAATTGTCTCTGTTAATGTTTAAAATCAACTCAATCTGGAGCCTATAGTCATCAGTCATAAAACTTTTCAAGTACTTGAGAGTTGTGGCATACAGCTCAATTGAGCTGTAAAAAGTTAAGTGAGTTGTCCAAGTACTTGATTCAGGTTTAGTACTCGGTTGAGCATTTGATCCAGTACTGAAAAGCTTGGTTCTCTGGTTTTAAAAGATTAAGTTATTCCTTAATTCAATGAGTTTTCAAGTAAATCGTGTTTCTAGGCTGTGATCACTGTTTATTTTAATTTAACGTTTACCATGAGAGTGATGGAAATTCTGATTCAGGCTATCAATGTCCAATGGGTTTCCTGAAAGAAGCGACGTTTACAGTTTCGGGGTCTTCTTGCTGGAGCTAGTAAGTGGACGTGAAGCTGTCAACAGGAATCGATCAGAAACAAAACACAATTTAGTAGAACAGGTACTTTATTTTCTTGCTTCTGATCACCATATTATATGATTAGCCAACTTACCTCTAGTAGTTGAGCTTTCTTACTGCACCAATTTATGAATGTTTTCTGAAAATCATACGCATGTATGTATGTGCAAAGTAGTGTGCAGACAAACTCATATTCGTCAAACTCGTATTCGTGGTACAACGGAAGTGCCGCCCTTGATATTTGATCCGACAGCAGCATCTTAAACAGTGTACTGCTGTTTGATCAAATATCAAGGGTGGGATGATGAATTCGAGTCTGTCCGCCTATTCATCATATAATTTCTTGTATATATCTATCTATAATATGTAGTAAACATGAAAGTTTCCATTGTCATTCAATTTTTTTCCATTGTCATTCATTATCTTTCTATGGAAAATTTTATATTGGAAATTTTTTCCATGGAAAATTTTTATTGGAATTTTCTGTCCACAGAAAAAATTATAGCTTTTTCTAAATTCATTTTACATTGAAAGGGATTTGCTAGCATCCATCGCAAAAGGCATTTCCTGCATGGTCTGTTGCATGTGACAGCAGCCACCTCGTAAATGAAGACAAAATCTGCTGAAAAGCGAGCCTGTTTGGCTGCTGTCACATGCAACAGACCATCCGCAAAATGCCTTTTGCGATGGATGCTAGTAAAAAAATTTCCTTTTTTAAAAAAAAAAAAGAAGAAGCTGACCATGGATTTTTCCATGGAATGTCATTTTCCATGAAACTTTTTTACACCTTGGGCATGTTCGGCTCTCATGATTTTATTTTTTTTCATGATAAATCAGTGTCTCCAAGTGGTGAAAGGGGTAGGGGAGGTGGGAGAAGAGGTTGAGAGGGGCGCGAGTGAGATGAGGTTGAGAAGCAGCTAAAAACCAGGAAAAAGTAGATCACTTGGGGCACGTTTGGCTGCCAGGAATTTGTTTTCATGATAAATCGGGCATCTTCAAGTGTGAAGATCCTGAAAATCAGGAAACAAGATCCCGGAAATGGTTGTTTCCATGATGAGAAGTTGATAAAAATCGGAAACAAAAAACTTTGCTTAAAACCGGATCAACATTTTCTGGATTTTTAGCAATTTCTCATGACGGAGACTCCGAGATTTGGTTTCCTGACTTGTCATCACGGAGACAGCGCCCGCCCGCCCCCCCCCCCCCCCCCCCCCCCTCGAGCGACTGCTCCTGAAAAACACTCAAATCTCGCTCCCCTTCCATTTTACACATGCATAACACGGTCTAGGAATCCTTGTATATCTATAAAGTACAGATATAGCATGACATACTTTTACAGATTGTAGTTATTGATTCTGAAATTGCAATAAAGTAGCATATTGAAAGCTCCTAACCTTCAAGGTTTGATTCCCACCACTCACCATTGTATGGATGAAACTTGAATCAGATAACCGAAAACTATTTGTCTTTGCTATTCAAATCTATGGTTAACGAGGGGTTGAGCCTCTAGCTCATTGGTAAAGACAATATTCCTCAATTAGTTTAGGTCAGAGGTTCAATCCCTGCTTACGAACCAAAAATAAAAAATCTATGGTTAATGCTTATTAGCTTGTTATCATTCAAAAAAAAAATGCTTATTAGCTTGTTTTGATGAGTGAATACTATTTATCTTTTCTATTCAAATCTATGGCTAATGCTCATTAGCCTTTTCTTTTTTGGATAATGAAGGCAAAGAGTACCAATGATCTTGATGGTTTTCTTGATAAAACGATAGCGAATGTGGGGGTTGCGATGCAACGATTGATGGAGCTGGCATTGCAATGCATAGAAACTGGCCCGAGAAGGCCGACGATGAAGCAGGTGGTTAGAGAGTTGGAAGTGATTCAAGAGGCAGAAATAGGTTCTCAACACAATACAGGTACCAGTGAGGATATTGGTGTTGTAACTCTTGGGAGTGAACTGTTCAAGTGACTTTCTCCTTCATTATATTTTAATCATTCTTTCATTGGATTGATTAATTGTAACTATTATTATCCTCCAAAAAACACTTGTTGTAATTGAGTAAATAGATTATTAGAAGATAATAAATATATTTGGGAGTGATCTATGTTGAAGAACTTGTACTGATTTTCCTTTCCGTGACTGATGTCTGCACTACCATATTTATTATAATGGCACTACTCACTTTGACTGATGTCTGCACTAACATATTTTGTTAAAGGCACTGCTCACTTTGTTTTACACTTTTTTGACTGGATGTTGATATCATCTTGAGTATTGTCCAATCAGTGAAAAGCTAATTGAAGGATTGTAAAACAAAGTGAGCAGTGCCATTATCAAAATATTGTAGTGCAGATATCATTATCTTTTTTATTTTCATTAGATTTTTCAATGGGCGATATTTTCTTTTTGTAACATTCTTGGCTTAAGTAGTCCTCGGACTACCAATTCAGGTAGTCTGCTCCATTCTCCATTCTCCATTCTCCAATTCAGTGATTGCAACAGTTCATTTGTTGGGTAAACTGTAGGCATGGTTTTAAATTTCGTCCGAAATCTGAAATATCGAATTTCGGTTGGGATAGAACCGTCCCAAAATTTCGGCCGAATTTTCCGAAATATCGAGAAATTCAATTTCTTTTTTTTTTTTCAAAAAATTACTATTTTTCCAAAATTTAAACCGAAACCGAAATTTAAAGCATTACTGTAATTGATGAGTCACCAGTAAATGTACATTTGAAATACCAACAAGGCTCCACTTTGAATGTCCCTGCTAGAGGACACTTATTGAGCCCTACCTTTGCCCTGTTTATGTGATCAGATCCATTGATCCAGATGGAGATCATAACCAGTTTTTAGTTTGACTTTTTAAAACAAAACAGGTTGAAAATGAATTGATATCGGCACAACATTTTTTAATAACCGCATTCTCCTCTTTGGATTACACCTTGGCAATTAGCTATTAAAGCTGTTACAATTTCCAAAAATCAGCTAACAACACGTAAGAAAGGTGATTAATAAAGTATGATGAACTGCATTATCTATCTCTGCTATTTCTTGAAGGGTTTGGCTAACGGGTGCCCTAAGCATGGTTTTCAATTTCGACCGAAATCTGAAATTTCTCGAAATTGGAAATTTTGTGAAATTCCAAATTTCGGCCGAAATTACCGAAATTTTGATTAAATGCCATTTTTTATTAAAAAAAAAATGTTACAAAATTTCGGTCCGAAATTTCGAGCCAAAATACCAAATTTCGGTGGGGTCCGAAATGGGCACCGAAACCGAAATTTAAAACCTTGGCCCTAAGGGCACTCGTTAAGGTGCTTTGGGAACTTACAGTTATATTGCTAATAAAATGACTTTTTATTATAATAAAGTTATATTGCTATAGATCTTGATATACCAGCCATATGTATGCACTTGTGACTTATACCCATAGTTTAAAATTTCTCCAAATTTATGAAAAAAATAATTTTTGATAATTTTTCTTAAATTTATAAAATCCCAAATAATTAAAAAAATCACACATATTTTGGTTTTAGATGTGAGTCCAAATCAACACCCTTCCCGACCATTCTACCATGTTTTTTGTCGAGTATTATTTAGAGGGTATTTGCTAGGGCTATCGCAGGAGGCATTTCGCAGAGGGTCTGTCGCATGTCAAACTAGCCACATAGGCTCACTTTTCAGCAGATTTTATCATCATTCATGAGTGGCTGGTCTGACATGCAAGAGACCATCTGTGAAATGCCTTCTACAATAGTCCCTAGCAAATCCCTATTTAGAAACATGAGTACAGATATAATAAATGGGATTTGCTAGGGACTTTCGCAGAAAGGCATTTTGCGGCTGCTGGCTGTTGTAGACTTGCATGAGAGAGGAGCTGCATTGGCTCACTTTTCAGCAGATTTTGTCTTGTTCATTTTATTCATCTGACGTGGCTGTTCTCTCATGCAACAACCATATGTGAAATGGCTTTATGCCAAATTATAGCACTCCAGTGAATTTTTCTAGCGTTGGCAACGGGTTGGGTGGGGCCGGATGTTGCATTCCCTGTCCCCATCCCCATCGGAAGTAAAATTCCTCATCGCTGCCCCGTCCCTGCTTCAAGGATGGAGGGGAATCACCATCCCCACCCCCGCACACTACAAGCTTTTTAATGCTCATGACGAAGAAAAGACAAGCTATGTTAGTGCACTTATCAAAATATTGTCGTGCCGATATCACTAGCCTAAAAGAAATGTTTATTGTTCACAAAAAAAGGGAAGCGATATATATGCCCCTTTTGATTACTTGGGACACCCGGCAGCAGTAGTGTACGTGGCAATCAGACCCATTGAATCTTTCTAACGTGAAGTACATCAGCCTCTATGCAGTCACTGATGCACTGCAACTGGGTGTCCCAAGTAATCAAAAGGGGCGGATATCTCACTTCCCAAAAAAAAAAAAAAACACTAAAACAATTTTAAATAAGATGGTATTAATAATGGTTTACATATTTAAACAGGCGCCCCGGCCTAGGTCCATCCCCGTCCTCGGGAAATTTTTTAAATCCCTGTCCTCATTCCTGTCCCCACCCAAATTGGAGAATCCCCCATCCCACCCAAATTGGGGGATCCCCGCCCCGCGGTGCGCAGGGCGGATCCCAGTTTTTCACGGGTGAAATTGCCAGCCCTAAATTTTTCTCAAAACTCATCTCATACAAAAAGTTGCCAAACGGGGGACACATCAAAATAAGAGAATTGCCAACGGGGGTATAGACTTTTGAAAATTTGTTAAAGAGGGTTGATAACCTCCTTTTGAGAGTTTGATAACTCCTTTTAGAGACTTGATAACCCCATTTCGTCCCTCTCTAACAATGAAATGAAAGAAGATAAGATTTTTACAACAACAAAGGAGACCTTATTTTGGAGAGTCACGGTTCCTCTCGAATTGAGCCACTAGAGGTCCGGTTGCCTCGAATCAACCTCCCTTCCCCTCTTTTTCTATTTTGCCTGTTATGCACGTAAGAGAGTGCCATTCAATCATCCAACTTTTATGCAACCGATTTATCCTTTTTTTTATTAACGGACACCTTAACCGTATTTTATCGTATCCGTTGACAACTTTATCGTGTCTTATATTCCCCCGAGTTTAATAAAGGAGTCCACTGAGAGGCGTATAGACGGAGGAATTTCATAGTCCCAGGAAACAACTTTTACTATTCTACTTTCCTTTTACTCCGCCGCGACGTTCTCCACAAAATTCCAGTCCCCGCAACAATCTTATCTTCCTAGCGGAACTTTCTCTTTGTACTTTGAAAATCCTCACGAGAAAGTCAGGGTTAAGGAATTCCTTGTGCGTTTTTCTAACCCCCTTAAACACGAGTTTTGCTTCAATCTAGGGTTTCCCCTTTTTTCCCATACATTTCCACGCTCCGAAACCTTCTTCTACTCCTCAAAAAAGCCCCGCATTGCTTCTATATAGCGTTTCAGATCTACACTTTCTCAGATCCAGTTTCTCTCTCCTTGATTTAGGTTATAAGAGCTCTGGATCTGTGCTTCTAAACCTCATTCTGCTTCAAATCTCTCGATTCTCCATTTACACTGCTCTAAATCCGTTCCTCTGCATTCTCCTGCTGTTTTTTGTTGATTCTGGTAGGTATTTAGGGTTTTGCACTGAAATCTCTTTCTTTAAAGCTTTTGTACCTTTGATTTTCCATTTAACTGCTTCGAATTCGTAGATCTGTTCATTTCTTCATCGATTTTGCAAGATTTTGGTAATTTTGGATCTAGAATACTCTAATCCGCCATTTTACTGCTCTAAATCTTTAGATCTCTCTTTTTCCTCTTACAATCCAACAGGTTTTGGCAGATCTGAGAAGCTCAAGCCATGGCAAGATTCTCTGCACTCTGTTTTCCTCTTCTACTGTTACTTCTCTCCACCGATCTTTCAACTTTTGTCAGATCTGATCATTCTCCAGCACCTTCTCCTAAAAACGGAGTGAATTTTCCACTAAATCATTCTCCTTCGCCTAATTCTCCATCTCCCGCACCTTCTCCTCAACACTCGCCGGAAAATTCTCCTCCGGCACCGCCTACTCACAAACTTTCCCCTTCCCCTTCTTCTCCGGCTCCGGCGCCGAATAACAGTAACTTAAACCATGAATCCAACAATGGAGGAGGAGGAGGAGGTTTTGAGGATTCGAAAACGTCTTCAGGTGGATTGAGCGGCGGGCAGAAGGCTGGGATCGGGATCGGAGTTGTTTTGGGTGTCGGGGCTGTAGGCGTGGCTGGATTGATTTACAAGAAAAGGAAGGATAATATTCGAAGATCGCAGTACGGTTATGCGGCTAGGAGGGAGATGCTCTGAGATTTTCAGTTTTTTGGGTCTCCACGCATATTCATTCCATTATTTTCTGGTAATGGGGTTCTTTAGTAATTGCTTGGTACTGGAATTGAGATTCCTAGAGGTTTGGATTTTATTTTGTTTACTCTTATATCAGAGCCATTCGACGCTTAGTTCATTTGTTAGGGTTTTAAGATAGGGTTTCTTCATGTTCAGCTGCTATATAGATGGTATTTTACTTGTATGTTTAGCCTCTCTCTCTCTCTTCTATTGATGGTATTTTACTGTATGTTTAACCTCTCTCTCTCTCTCACACACACACACACTGTAAACAACAGCCCAATTAAAAAAAATTCCTTTGGAAATTTGTTCCTTTTCATAATTTAGAGGGAGATGATATGAATATGGCTAATTTAGAGGGATATCATCATAAATGGAAGGTTCTGCTAAATAAAAGTTGAATTGAATTTGTTCAAATTGTATTTCCATGTGTAGAAAAAAGGTAGGAAATTTTAGAAATATTTTTACTTTCCAAACTTTTCCCTGAAATTCTTGCAATCCAAATGGGTCTTTAGATTGAAGAGTCCTTCTATAATTAGGGATATTTTAAATTTTTTCTCAATAGCAAATAATTTTTAAATTTGAAAAAAAAAGAGGCAAAGCCCGGGTTAGAGGTAGTCAAAATCAAAATAGAGGTTTTAAATTTCGTTTTCAGAATGCGTTTCGGTCCTTACCTTCGGACGAAATGGATCGAAATTAAGTAAAGTAATATTTTATCCCGTACCAAATTTTGAAATCACCTTCCAAATTAAGTAAAGTAATATTTTATCCCGTACCAAATTTTGAAATCCTTCAGTAATTTCGGCTGAAATTTTGGGATAATATTAAATAATGAATAAAAACTGATTTTTTTGGAGATATTCCTTAAATTTCAAAATTTCAGTCAAAATTTTGTAACGTTTCGACTTTACCCAATTTCTTTCCGTCACCAAAACTTGAAATGAAATTTCGGATTTCAGTCTATATTTAAAACCTGGTCAAAATTTTGAAGTTTCGACTTTACCCAATTTCGGTTTCCGTCACCGAAAACTGAGATGAATTTTCGGATTTCGGTCTATATTTAAAACCTCGGTCAAAATACAAGCCAAAAAAAAAAAGCAAAAGAAAATAACTTTTAAGAAACAAAAACAGGATTGGGTTCAACCATTTGAGCGACGTCCACTAAAAAAAAAATAACCCCAAACGAAGGAGGTTGACTCGATGGCCGATTTTACAGCTAACTGGGGGTCAAATATGTTGAAACGTGATGGGATGTCTCTCAGTATAGTCCAGAATCTCTATAGTCATATCATTGAATCTACTGTAAAAATATCTAGGTCCTAAAATCCACAAAACCAATAATAAAATCCTTAACTCCTGATGTAGATGTATTATTTATCTTTCATTGGGAGACAAGGGACTAGGGGTGCAGCTTGGGTCGGGCTCAACCCAAACCCGATTTTGGCTCACGTTGGGTTGTCATATTCCCGGGTTGGGTTGGGTTGAGTTAGAGCTGGAAAAAGCCAACCTGATTTAATTTCTGGTTGGGTTATGGTTGAGGCCTTGGCGACCCGACCTGAACCCGACCTCCGCCCCCTATTTTTATCATGATTTTCTTAGGACTCAGGTTTTTTTGGTGTATTTTTCTGTTTGGCCGTAGATGGACCCGAAACCAATCCGACCCGATTTGGAGGTGGGTTGGGTTAGGTTCACAATTCTCAAGCTGAGGCTCGGGTTGGGTCGGGTTAGGGTTAGGGTTGAGGGAATGCTATCTTGGGTTGGGTTAGGGTTGGCCTCAACCCGACCCCACCCCTACAAGGGACAACAAAAATTAATTGTTTAGCTTTTCTCGGAGAAGCCTAAATGAGTCTTGATTCATTGGCTTAGCATATCATAACGTGTTCTCAAGGGCATTTGATTGACCCTATCGTTTGGATTAATAGAATTATTCAAATAGACTGGACAGAAGTGGGGCCACTTAGAAGTTAATTTCTTGAAGAAGGGACTACAAAAGTCAATTGTTTAGCTTGGTCTAAATGAGTTGATTCATTGGCATAGTATAAACATTTGATTTGCATTTCCAATGCACCTTAATGAGTGCCCACCTCTAGTGTATTTATGACTACTCCTTTAAACGAGGGGGTGTCCAAAGAAAATGACTACTCATTTCCCTTAGCATCTTCATTTTTTAATCCGTTATTACGATGAAAGTGAGGGCCGGCATTACTTAGTTAAAAACCATGTTTAAAACTTTAAATATAGACCCCAGTAAACACAAGGTTGGGCTAAGAGACTCTGCACAAACTTAGCTCTACTCAAAATTTACAAATTCGTCAGATACTCAAGTTAAGATCAATGGATATGAGTAGGGCACTTGAATTCACCCATTTTTATCCTATAAAGGGACAAGAATGTGATGAAAGATTGTGATGGTTGGTGGAGATGAAGAATGAGATTCTGGCCGATTGCGACTCTACAATGCAGATCCGACTTCAGATCGCAAACTTAGCTAGAATTAAACTCTGATCTGCCTCATAATTATTATTATTATACCATTGTAATCACAATCCGATCATTATTTGATCGTTGGATCGTGATCGATCGTCAACCTGTGGTTTAGATTAATCCCGGTCTTTGGTCGCAACCTGTGGTTTAGATAATTGGGCTCCAAATTAAACATAAATTTGAGTCCAATAATTATTTCTGGATTCACAATCGGTTCTCAAAATTCAAAACCTACAGGGGCTTAATTTCAACTCATGATCAAAGATGTATGGATAGATTTCAATTCAACATAATCTCTTTTTTAATGCAATATTATCAACATATGTATTTAGTTCTTTCTTGAAGACATTTGAAAGATGAGAAGGATACATTTTTTTTCTTTTATTAATATGAAAATAATAATTACAAGAGGAGGACAATAAAAAAACAATATATTACATTATTCGTTAGGAATATAAGGAATACGAAGTTGATCACATCTAACAGCTCCTCTAGAATCCTTGGAGTGACTACTGCAATCCCAAAAAGACTACATTAAAACTGGCGTTGGAAGCATAATTGGCCGAGCTGTCCGCTACAAGCATACCTTCCCAGCAAATGTGAGTGATAGCAAATTCCATAGCATATAACAATTTCTTTATTTTTTTTTATAATAAAATAAGTGTACCATGGGCACCTATATTTACCTTTAATGATATTGACAAGGACAAAGACTACCAGATTCAATCCATATATTCCTAATCCCTAAAGCACTGTAGCTGTTATGTGCTTACGTTGTGGGTAGTTTTAATGTAGTAGTTTTGTAGATAATGGTATGTAGTTTAGGGTGGTGGGGTTAGTTATTTGTGATGTGTCTTGTTAGTGGGTAAATGTGCTTGTGATGTGGCACTCTCTCTTGCTTGTATTTATGTAGTAGTAATCTAATGAAATGAGAGAAGAGAAGATTTTTACAACAGCAAATGAGACTTTGTTTTGGAGAGTCATGACTCCTCTCAATTTGAGCCATTAGGAGGTCCGGTTGCCTCGAATCAACCTCTCTCCCCCTCTTTTTCTATTTTCCATTTGATTGTTACAGCCAATTAGGCACGTAACAGTAGCGACGGGCATCTCGCATTGCTCTAGCTTTAGCTAATGGTGGGACATCCCTATGTTAAATGAAGGAGACTGATATCGGCTCGACCATGTTTAGATAATGGTGTGATCTCACCTTGTTTTACATTGTTTAACCATCACTCAAAGGGATATTACAATTCCCAGAAAGCTCTCAGCAAACAGTAAGTGTAAAACAAAGTGAGCCGTTCCATTATCAAAACATGGTGCTAATATAAGTAGCCAGAAAACAGATCCTTTTTTTTTTTTCACTTTCTGTGCATTCACCCATAAAACTTAAATTTAGATTGTTGCTATTTTTTGTTTATAACCGGCCACCTGTAAGCCATTTACTGGATAGCCACGGAGCTCTTTTGATCATGTCATCTCCATGATAGGGCCTACCAAATTAAGGGTCCGGATCACATTAATGTCATGTGTTCTCTTAGATCATGGTTCCCATGAGTAAGGGTGTCAATGGACCCAGACGTGTGATAGACCATACGAATCCTAACTTAAATAGACAAAACATAGACACATTAGTAGGATCCGTGGACATGTTTTAGATCCCTATCATAGTATCCAAAATTATTTTTGATTGGATCCAGACATCTAACAAAAACCCGATGGATAGTCCTAAATCCGAATTTATTATACTATTTTACAAAAAAAAAATACCGTCCAATTTTTAATAACTTTAGGTCTTGTTTGGTTGCGGGAATTTTCTAGAAAAGTTGGGGAAGAAAAAATATTTCTAAATGTTCCTACTTATTTCACATACTAAAATTGATAGCTTGAACCAACCTCATTCAATTTTTACTTCGAGGGACCTTCAATTTAATGTATCCCTCTAAAGCAACCAACATCATATTATTTCCCTTTAAATCATGCGAAAAAAGAATTTTTCATCAGAAATATTTTTCTTGAAATCCAAATGGTCCAATATTATTGCGGGACGATCTAATATGAAATTGATCTTTTTTCTCTCACTCTAAGTTCCTAACCCATTGCTAGACAATCTGATAGGAAATGGATCTTGACCGAGAAATGGGAAGTAAGATCTGAATCTAATGTAACTGGACAATGGATCGTGACTAAGATATATGTGGATCTGATCTTAGTGGATCCGTTGATACTAGAGGTGCAACATGGATCAGGTTGAGACCAAGCCTAGCCCAACTCAAGATAGCATTCCCTCAACCCTAACCCTACCCAGCCTGAGCCTCGGGCTGACGATGGTCAACCCTAACCCAACCCGTCTAACCTGTTTTTTAGCAAATTGGGTTGCGTTGAGTCGGGTTAGCCAAGGGAAAATAGAAAAATAAAAATAACAAATGTATCACAGTAAAATTAGAGGACAAACTCAGGTTGCCCAAAGGCCTCAACCCTAACCCAACCTGAAATTAAATCGGGTTGGCTTTTCCCAACCCAAGGAAATGCCAACCCAACCCGAGCCAAAATGGGTTGAGCCCGATCCAAGTTGCAACCCTAGTTTTTAGGATACCCCTAGTTCCCTACCCTTGAGGGGCATTTCAGTCATTTTAAATATAATTTCCTTCCTGGAATATTTCTACCTTGCAGCCAATACCTACATATACCCAGACCCTTGTTGAAATTCTCGTTTGATCCCGTTTCTAAAGGTACGTTTCAAACCCAACATCTCTCTCTTCTTGATTTGTGTTGTCTCCCACTTCTATGTTTCTGTTTTTGTATAAGTTACAGTAGATTTGTAGTCTTTTTTTTACCATTTTTCTTGGGGAAGCAAAAGAACGGTTTGTAATCTATATTGGGATACTATTTTTTATTTTTATTTTTAAAAATCAATTCCTTTTCAGATGGGTTCTGTTAGACTTTGTAGATGGATTCTGTTCAAGTTTTAAGGCTGCTAGATTTGTTCAATTTTCTGGGTATTTCTCTGAAGTAGCTTTTGTCTTTAAATTTTTTGTAGTATTTTAGGTTTAAAGTTGCAGACAATGGTACACTTTTCTGGATTTGCTTTTAGTTTTTTTTCCCCTGCTGCTGATCAAACACTGCTGTTCCTGGATCTTGAAGTAGAAATATTCCCCAAAATCTTACTGGGTTTAGGTTTATATGAAGATTGGGGTCTTTTAGCTTAGATTTTGATGATCGTTTTATATGGTTCCTTCATGTTCATTGGGTTGCTAACTGTTTACTTGGCACTTCTCTGATGTTCTTTTTTTTTTCTCTTTTTTATTGCGTTATTTTATGTTTAAGGTTCCAAAAAATAGTATAATGTGTTATTTTCATGTGGGGTTCACTTAGAATTTTTGTGTAAATTATGATTGACTGATTCTATAGATCATTTCTAGGCTTTCTGTTATTCAAACATCAAACCTTCACTAGGGTTTGTAGTGATGCTTTTCTGCATAAAGGATGGAAGACATCTAGTATTCTACAACTACAACTACATTTTGCAGGATTATATAGAAAATTTCTAATACTTACCTCAAGAAAGTTTTAAGATAGATACTAGATTTGGGTGTCTTCACTCTTATGTTTATAGGAAGCTTTTGATCTTTCCCGTGACCTCAATGTCTAGTTTTACTTGTGACTGCTAGGACAAACAGGGTTGATCTTTGGGCTGTATCAGATCCAGAGAAGCTGATTAAAAACTTTTTTCTTTTTTATTTCTATTTATTTTTGTAAGTTATAAAAATATTAGTGAAAACAAAGTACAAGTAAAAACCTGCCTAGGACTACAAAGAATGGCATCTCTTATTGGTGATTGGATGCTCTTATGCAACTTGTTTGGTAGCCATGTTTAAAATTTTGCTATTAGATAGTTTGTGCCCTTTACTCATTTTCGCCTCCTTTTGTTCCAAGTAACGCAGAACTAATATATTGGAAATTGTCCTTTGAACCCTTTGAACATGAAAGTTACTATTACTAGGCGACCACTTTTTTCTTAAACGTTCAATTTAGTGAATAGTCTCAGCTCAGCTAAAGCCTGAATAACACAATCGATAAAGAGACTTCGAAGTAGGCATTTATATTGGAAGATTGTACATCAGATGATTATAGACTTAAGTTTTTTTATTGGAGTCCTGTTCTCATGTGAAGTTTTTGTTAGTATGTACTACAGGTCCTTTGCCATGTCATTCTGGCAATTAGTTTTTTTTTTCCCTGTGGGTACTTGTGCTTTCATGTGTATTGGTTCCTTCTTTCTTGTCAGATTAAACGGGCTATCAGAGCGGTCCGACTGTACAAAAACACCATGCATCTTGAGCCTCAACCTTTCAACTTGGCCTCCTTAATTACTATCCATTCAACAGTCTAACTTTTTTCGTCACTCTTTGGAGCATTTTTGTTTAGGTTCCAAACTGTTAATTGTGTTGAACTTGGGCCTATGCTTTAAAAGTTCATCTCTAACATCTGTGAGGGCTAAGTAAATTTGAGTTGTGGTGCTTTGTGAAACTCTACTCTGTTATGGTACATTAGCTTCCTCCTTTAGTTCTCCTGTCAGGGTTGCATTGCAGCTTCTTTACTGTTCAGCTTTTATTATCCCGACCCAATCCCAAAATGCTCTTCTATGTTTGTTCAATTCAATTCGGAGATGCTTTCTGACTCTCAATCTTCTTTGTGACAATATAAGTAAAAAAGTGTCTACATTTTCTTCTTGTATTTCTTTTCGGATTTAAGTTCTCTATCCTTATCATCATTGCCCAAAGTCCTTCGACATTGTCTACGGTTGTTTTTCTGAAGAGTCAATTTCCTCATGGGTGTTGAGACAATGTGTTAGCTCCTCCTCATTTTTCTCCATTGTATCGTTACTTCGGATTTAATAACAAGTGGAGGACTCTGGATTCTGATGCCCTGCTAACCTGAGAGTAGGAGGAAAATTATACTTAACTTGAAATAATGGGTGTCACCATTTCCCGAAATATACGGAATTGGAAAACAATAGAATGAGGAAAATACTTATATTGGCCAAATAAGAGAAAGCCGCAACTATGGCCTCGAGTAAAAGATATGATTTAGCTGACACTTTGAATTTATTGCCGACACATGTGTTGACACTCCTTTCGACACTTGTAAATGTATTGCTAGAAGTGCCAAACTTAATGTAGGCGTGTTGACACATTTTTGTTATTGCGTCAACTATGACATTGTGTTTTATTATTATATATTGTGTTTATCTCTTTTATCATTAATTCTTCTTAATTCCTATATTATAAACTCTTATTTTAGCTATCCTTTAACTAATATTTGTTGTTATTTCCCCTCTACTAAACCTAAAATCCTAAACAAACTCGTATTCCGATATTATATTCATTGTATCCTGTTAGTTTTTCTGCGTCCCCGTTTCTGGTTTAGCTGTGTCCCCGTTTCTAAATTTTGGGGGCTTGCCGTGTCTGACACTTGTGTCCGTGTCCCCAAATCATAGAGTAAAAGGTATAATTTTTAGACATATATACGTCTGAAGGGACCATATGTTGAAAGAATCGCGTTCCTGCTGCTGTATACCTCATTTCACTATCTCTCTGTGCATTTTATCTGTTGGCACTTCAAATGGAAAAATAAAACATCTGTCTTCAAACTGTAATTAAAACAGTTTATCCCTCTCTTTCTTTTCTGTTTCTACCTTCTCCAGTATGTTGGATGTATTGATTTTACTGATAGATTTTTTAATAGGTATTTTCCGGCAACCATGGAATCCAACAGAGGTCGAGGTGGAATTCAACTATTGCTGGCTGCCGAGCAAGATGCTCAACGGATTGTCAATGCTGCTAGAAATGGTAATTTCTCCCTGACATATTTGAATTCTAACATTTTCAAACATGAGATATTATGGAACAATGGAACTTGTCTTTCTTTAAAGGAAATTCAGTATCAAACACATCAATGACATGGCAGTGAAAATTCCTCAATAGATGGTGTTATCAGGACCATCTGTGGTTTGTGTGATGTGTTGGTTACCATGTGCAAAAGCATCTGCAAAACTGAAAAAAAAGTGGCTATATGCAAAAATCAAAACAAACATTGTCAGGGTGGGTTCTTAACTAACCCTTACTGCTAATAGGGGCATTTAGGACATGATTTGGACCCTATCAAGTTAAGAGTGTCTGACTTACTATACTAGTAAGGGCTAATAGGGTAAAATTCAGCAAACCTGGAATAATGAATTTGTGAATTCGGCAATATATTTTAATCAATTCGAAGATTTTAGTACCTTCACATAATAAAAGTTTTAACAGGTAATATTTTGGGGGAATGGGTAATGTAAATATAATTTTTTTTTTCATTTAAAAAGTTTACTAGTAGGATATGGATAACAGTCGATACTTGTGACAACTGTAAATTTGTGCTAGTAATATTTTAAAAAAATAGATAAAAGATCTAGAAGTGTCACACCAAGTCTGTGAAGTGTTGGAATCCAGCAGGTTTCTCACATGGGTACTTAGTCCATTACTCCATTCAAAAGAATGCTTGTAATATAGGTGTGTGTCTGTGTAGAGTCTAGAGACATGCATACCCATCCACAAGTCCTAGCAGATAAATGGCTGAATCATTGAACAAGCAGCTGCCACCTCGTACTATATTTTTTCTTATTCATTTAGTTCATCTAAAGTTGGCTGTTCTCTCTTGAAAAAGTGAGCCACAAATTGGCTTTCTACCAAATTGCCTAGCAAGTCCTGTGTGTGTGTGTGGCACATTCAAAGAAATATAATACCACACCATGGGGTCAAAACACCAACAAGATTGGAAGATGTTCTTTGAATGTTTTTCTGTTCACCTGAATGCATCATATGAACATCTCGGCAATTCTGTGTATTTATAGTTTGGAATCTCCGAGTATTCTACTTCCACTCATGTCTCGTGTTTGTATCCAAGTCACATATCTGTATAAAAATTGTTGTCTGAGTACCATAAATTGGAGAAGGTTTCTGATTTTCTTGCTTTGATTTCCAGCGAAAATGGCTCGATTGAAGCAGGCAAAGGAAGATGCTGAAAAGGAGATCATCCAATTTCGTGCTCATATGGAAGCTGAATTTCAGAAAAAAGTCGCCGAGGTAATCGCCAAGCAACCCATTTCTAGTAACATTTCCCCAATCCTAGATACTAAACTCTTGTCACTTAACAATCAAACAGAGCAGCGGTGATTCGGGCTCGAACGTTAAGCGTCTCGAGCAAGAAACTGGGGCAAAGATCCATCACTTGAAATCTGAGGCGGCTAGTATATCACATGATGTTGTTCACATGCTTCTGAAGCAAGTGACAACTGTGAAGAATTAGCTTAGTATTGTACAAGCTGGTATGCCGAACATCTCTCCTTGTGGACTTCTCTCTGATTTATGTTGTCATCCAATGAAGGATGCTTAGTTCCATTTGATTCACATATTGCTTGTAATGATTGATCTGGGTTTGTGCTTGTTCAAGTAAAACAACTCCGATTTCATTGCTATCAAACATTTAACAATTACAATAACAAAATAAATCCTTTGATATTTTATATGGATATGTTGTAGTATAAATGATTAAATAACACCAACTCTAAAAGCTTAAGCTTTTGGAATAATTGGTTGTTTCACATGGTACCAGAGCTATTGCGTCAAGGCAGGCCGTGGGTTCAAAACCCATCAAGTCCTTGATATTAAAAATTCACGTGTATGGCCAACCCAAAAAAAACAAAGAGGGGCCAATAGGCCACATGTGAGGGGGAGTGTTGAAGTATAAATGATTAAATAACACCAACTCTAATAGCTTAAGCTTTTGGAGTAATTGGTTGTTTCACTTGTTACATTTCATTGCTAACTGAAGTAAGAACTGAGATCTTCTCAATGGACGCATTTTTCCGTTGGTAAGAACTGAGATCTGGCCTCAAGGTTGAAAAACAAAGCCCCAACTGATTGACCAAGAGGCTGAACCCCTATTTGTTTTTCTTTTTTTTACCCGGAATTTATTTTATTTCTACTACCATAACACTACTAAACTAGATAAAAAAGTAGTTTCTTTTCAGCTCGGTATTCCTAATGTTCGAGTTAGATAAGTATTGTATATGTGGCGTGGTTTCTTTATTATTTTGTATGGGTTTTAGAGGCAATATTACATGTCCTCTTGTACTTCTTTATTTCTATTGATAAAATTTCAGGTGCCACCCCGGGTTCCTAGATAAATTCCGGGTTAAAAAAAAAGTACTTATTCTTTACCATTCCCGGGTATTATGACTAACTCTTATTTTGGCTACTGATATCGGCACAACCATGTTTTGCTAATGGGACGACTCCCTTTGTTTTACACTTCTCTGATTGGCTTCGGAGAGCTGTTTGGGAATTGTAATAGCCTGAAACGCTGGTTAAATAATGTAAAACAAAGTGAGCTTGTCCCATTATCAAAAGATGGTCGTGCAGACATCAATCCAAAGGATGCAATTCGGGTTGGTTTTTGGGAATTTTGTTTGAGCTTTTACCATAAAATCGGTCGGGTTTCACTCGATTCCAATTCATTTTTTACCAAAGTCTCAACCCGATCTGTCCCAAATTGCACCCCTAATCAGTCCCCTTCATTTTGTTTAAAATGGTTGGAAAAAAACACAAAGAGGTTCCAACCTTGGGATAGTAATCCTTGGATAAGTTGTTCCTGGGATTAGCTATCTTGTCTACTGTCCTCCAATTTTGTTCTGAAAATATCTTATCCAAGAACAAAGGTCTGTATGAACAACCACCAAAGGCCGGAATTTGAGAATCCTAGGTTTCGCCAGTCATACACCCAGAATAGAGTTTCTTTCCAGTAAGCAGACAATTTTCGTATATGGGGAGGAAGTGTCTCCCTTGTTTCCCATGGAAAACTTTTTCCAGAATAAAACTTTTTAACACTGGAAAATTTTCCATGGAATATTCCTTTTACCATGAAGATTTTACCCCGTACCCAAAGTGATTTTTCATTTTTGATTTAGTTTGAGCACAGATTTGTCATTCCATTCACTACATTACCCTAGTCGGGTTCTTCTTTGGTCGCAGAGAAAATGTTTTTTGTAGAAATCTTTTTCTTGTCCTCACTTTTCCATACTTTTCCTATGAACTTTCTTTTTTATCTCAATATGCAAATAATTTATTCCTTCAGAAAATGACCAATTTGTTAATTCCTTGTATGGAATTACAATATACATGTGGGAATAATAATATACTACCCAATCATGAAGAACAGACTATATATTTAACTATAAAATTTCCCATAGAAGAATCTTCCATGGTCTTCTCTTGCTTACCAAGTATTTATTTGTGCTGTGCAGGACTAATAGGTAGAGGATCTTCCCAAGCTTCATGATATTTAGCAATCTGGTGTTGCCGGAGTTTACTCTTCTTGGGCCGGTGGATCCACCCAACGGCCGTGATCTTTAATCAACTGAATCAAGGCATCGGTAGCGTTCTCCATTGCAATTGCTCGCTTTACCACCGTCTATGGAAAACAACCAGACACCATAATAGTTTATAGTTAGAGCTTAAAGTTTTATGGTAACTGTATGGGCGAACTACTGAAATTTGAAAGTGTCTTATCTGGGAATTGAAATGCAAATGATGAATGAGCTTTATCTGAAAGTGGGTATGGTGAATAAAGGGAGTGCCCATTTGTGTCAGTATTATAAGAAATGCGTCTGATGTTTGAGAGCTCACAAACAAAAATTCAAACATTTGGGCTCTGTTTCTTTCGACGTAAAAATGGACTTAAAACAAATTTTATGCTCATTTTTTAGTTTAAAATGGACGTAAAATTTATTTTAACGCCCATTTAAGTCGAAAGAAGCAGAGCCTCAGGATAATACAGACCTCAACAATGCTAAAAAAGGTCAGGACGGTAGACAGGGTTGTGCGTAAGGACTTTCAGGTGTTATAATTCCATGACCAGAAATAGGTGAATCTCATCTTAATGAGCTGGCCAAAATTGATTTGGATACTTCAGAATCTCACCAAGCTGAGTCATCCTAATAAAACCTTCTTAGAGCCCCAGAACTAAATAATCAACTAGGTACTGAAAGCCCTGATCAAGGACTCTTAAAAACTAAAATTTAGTACACAATAGCTATAAAAACTTGCATTATATCAATAACCTTTCAAACTCAACTTGCTTAAGCACTTGACAGTTTCAAGTTCCAAGCGAGTTTTGAATTTATACACCTGGAAGCTGGTGAATGTTATTAAAGCCTTTGAGGATTGTTGCGAGTGGCTCAGTAATTGGAGTTCTTCTAGGAAGTGAAATTTGAATGGTGATTCAAAATGCTCAAGGGTAGTTTGGGATCAAGAGAAAGGATTATATAACCACCACTATGAAATTACAATTGTCATGGGATGACCAGTTACTACCACATGTTCTTAGAGATGCTATTGTATTGAGATTCCCTTGTGGCAGAAGGGGGGCCACTAGAGACGCCTTGTGTGTTGGGCAAGCTCAGCCCTTCTTGTAATTCGGTTTCGTTTCTAATAAAGCTTTGTCATGGTCTCCGCCAGGACCACTAACAACCCTGCTGAAAACCCACAAGTGGATCAACTGCTGGATCTAGGACCGGTGGAGATACCGGGGACAGCGGAGACACCGGGTTCATCGGATTCAAATGTCTGTATTGTTGGGATACATTGTTTTTTGGGAGGGATCTTCCGGGAAGATCTCAAATTTGGAAATGTTTTGGGGGTGTGAAACATGCAAGGCGAAGGGGGTAGGGGGAATAGTTTTTGGGTCCTTACTGTTTCTTGTTTTTTAAGGGGACTAAAGTGACCCTCTAGGTCACCATATGATGTATCCAAAGGGACATCTTGTCCCTTCACTTTGTAATCCTCGTATATTGCTAATACATATATTCTTGTCGCTTTTCAAAAAAAAAGAAAAAAGCTTTGTCATGGTCTCAAAAAATAAAAAAGCCATTGCTCTTCTTTCTTCTTTGCATGGGAAGAAGATGATCTCGTTTTCATTTTCCTTTTCTAGCACTGGTTTTACCAACTGTTAGGAGAACTAAATTCTTGAAGGAAAAAAAAAACAGTTTCTTAAATAATATATATCATGTTAAAGCAGTAAAGAGGAAGAAACAACATACCTTCCCGACATAGAGGTCGATCTTTCCAGGAGCTCCACCTACATATCCAAAATCAGCATCTGCCATCTCTCCTGGCCCATTCACGATGCAACCCATGATTGCTATCTGCCAACGCCAACAAAACTTCTATGTTAGTCCAACATATAATCAGGTGATAATCAGCTAGGAATCAAGCCCCTTAATCATAGCTTTTAAGGAGTTATGAAGAAAATGGAGAAGTTTTGACAATTCCTTGATCAGACTTCCTAACCCATATATCATCTCTACGGAGCTAATGATCTTTCTTCCTTCGATTGATCATTCTTCTCTTCCTTAGTCATTAACTCCTAACCCTAGATTTTCCTTTTCCCGTTACACAATGCACATGGACAAAGTTTGAAATGTCCTACTTAAAACATAAGTCCATCAGCATAGGCCTACAGTCAGTCAGTCACTAATTTTTCTTCTTCCCTAATTTTCAGAACTACTTTTTTCGAATTATTTGTTTTCATCAATTTCCCACTGACCTGGAAAGTCAAACATCGAAATCACAAGATTGATTTTTTAGTCAATTTTGATTTTCTAAACATAAGCTTATTAAGGAAGCAAGCTGTTTATCAATGACTTTTGATCACATAGTTGAAGAAAGTTCAAAGATTACCGAAACACCAGGTAAGTGGGCTGTCTTCTCTCTTATCTCAGCACTTATCTCTTGGAGGTCAAACAAAGTCCTTCCACAGGACGGGCAAGATACATACTCCTGCAAGAAGATTCAAATGCTTGGGTGGCTTTCCACAACTATTCACAAATGCATCAAGATCCACATCCACTAATTGGAGAATAGGTTAACATTTAAAAGTAACATAATTTACCGTTTTCGTGTTACGCATTCTGCAACCTTGGAGTAAATTGAAGGACGTATTCCTCAGAAAATCAAAATCCTGGCCTGGAGCTTCCAAGCATAGTCCATCACCAAAGCCATCAACAAGAAGAGCACCGGCATTGCTACCGGCACCAATGACTAGATCATCTCTGCAAATTGCAAAAATACCATGAGCAGAAAAAAAGAATGTCTGCTTATGTAATACTTAGGGGTGCCAATGTGAAACCATTCAAATAAAAAAAAAAGGTGTCTATGTGCTGGAAAAAATGAATAGCCCAAATCTGAGTCCAATCTGACTACAAGAAAATTTATGGATCCAATCAGCTTGTGGGTCTGGCTCGTTGAAACCCCAAGTAATACTCAGTACACTGCTTAATAAACTACTTAAAGGGATTTGTAATTACCTGTGAATCTCTTCAGGAAACTGTATATGGTGAATCACAGGGAAGTCCAGAGCATTTTCTGCTAAATACTCAAAGAGCCTGCAGAAGAACGGGAAGTTCAGACTTACTGTTGCCTAAACACTTGCAGAAAGATGACTTTGGTAGAAAAGACAAGGCAATGGCATAGAGCAAAAAACTAGCTAACAATGAAAAATGAAAAAGGCTAAGGAAAGACAAGAAGAAAGGAAGGGGAACTTATGCACAATAAATTGAGTTTCTCTTTCTGATAGTAAAGTTCAAGATTTCTAATGTTATGACCTCCTGGCAGCATGTACTCTGCTGATTTTTTCTTCACTATATGGTAGATTGTGAAGAAGCAGTGTAATATCCACATCTTTGAGTATGTCCAGCTCCCCATATGGCTCATCACCACGAACAGATACAGCCAAACGTGTACCTGAGAGTAAGAGGAAACGAGCAAAATGTAACACCATAAATGCGATGACTATATAAATGAAGTTCAGTAATTAATTATCCAACTCCCAGAAAAATCTAAAAAGCAAAACCTGCCTTCTGGCAAAAGCTTGTAAGCACCGGTTGACAACTCCTTGAGATTCACAAGGACCATGGCATTGGGTAATGGCTTTGTAAGCTGCTCAGACAAAGGAGTCAAAACTCCCATGCTTATATCAATCAGCCTCTTGAGTGCCAGCCTCTGATCATTGAAAAAAGAAAATTTTAAGGTCACCTCCTTATATCCATTCTAATTACTGACTTTAACATTGTTAAGAACAAGAAATAAACTATGGGTGTGAGATTTCAAAGGCATCAATGAGTAATAGATTCATTTAGATGTAGCAACATCATAATTAACTTATTGGGGTTTTCGTCTATAAATTTAACAAAGCAAAAGAAAGGGATAAGATCCTCACAGAATCAATGTCTTCTACTGGAGGAAGCTCTCTCACAAGGATGGAGTCTACCGTTGCCAGATCCTGCATTTCACGTCAGAAATTTTTAGGAAAATTATTAAACCCAGCCTGACTACAAAAGGACCCAGGTGGCATGTCATTTCAGAAACTTGCACAGAAGGAGAAATATTGTCATCCAAACCTTGAATGGCATGCCAACCACAAGTTTTGCTGCAAGTGATTTGTACAGGAGCTCCGGTGTCTGATAAAACACACCATCAAAACAATAATGGTCACGCAAATCAGTAAATAGGAATTTGCCAAATTAATTACAGAACCAGATGTCAATATGCAACTGGGAAATGGAACTTAATGGTCAGTCATAAAATTTCAATAAATAATGGTAGCAAAGGAATTAGATTAATTCAAGCAAACTTGATCCTTGTAGGTAACATATTGTCCCTCATGTATTAAAAAACAGCTGGGAGGATTGGCTATTCTGTCTATTTTGAGTAAACTAAAACACGGCTTACATATTTACAGGTTTGTATCCCTCATAGTGATCCTTCACCCATGTTGTGATTTATGACAAAAATTTGAGTTTTTCTATAGTCTGTACACCTAAATTGGATTTCAAACAAATTGAACAGGACCCAGAAAGTGGTCTTTGTTATCCTATGAGACAGTAAGAGTAGATGGTGAGAGAATTAAATAACAAGGAGAAACTACTAAGGCCCTGTTCGTTTTAGATTGTGACAATCGATTGTGGGCCCCACACCTATTGTCGGACGCCAAATTTAATCTAAAACGAACAGGGCCTGAGCTAAATATTACCTTCAATTGATCCAGAGACACAGACATGAGAACGGAACCATCACGATGCAGGACCCCACGGTAGTCCACCTCTTCACCCTATAATCAAACAAATGATTATTTTTAAGTTTTGCAATAGAGTAATCAGACAGCACAAAAGGGTGTCCCCTACACTATCAAAAGAAATTAGCAGAAATACTAACCTCCTTCTGTACAGGTAATTGACCAGTCCTCCGCTGGAAATCAAAATAATGTCTGTGTTTTTCCTCAAATGGTGCCTGTTCAAAAACACCAGGTGGGAGCAACAGCAGTTTCACAAAGGGTTTGAAGTCAAAGCATTTAGAATTGGCAATGATAGAGGATAGTTTAAAACTCTACCACTCCTTTCTGAAGATTTGAAGCTTTCATGCCAAGGTTAGCCAGTCTTCTGCAAGGACCTATCTCTTCCTCTGGTGGTTCTGTGAGGGAAACCCGGATTGTATCTCCCAAACCATCCTGTATGCCACACAAAGTTCACCAATTATACTGCCATAACTTATCTCTTAATACGAAGTTTCTCAACAACAATACATAGTGATAAGAAGCAGCTAGAATGACGGAATATATCATAAAGACATCATTCATCTGGGTATGGATAAAAAATAATTTTCTACAAAAAAATTCAATTTAAATTTATACATGATGCCTTACATGTCTCGTGGCATAACCAATATCTACAGCATGGTGAGGCTTGAATACATTTCACCCACAAATTAAAAAAGATTTTTTTAATCTACAAATTAAAAAAGAATGGCTAGTTAAATACGTGACACCATATTTGCAAAATCAAGACTAGAATCCCTCTGAAAGCCTCTACAAAATAAAAATTCATAATGCCAGCATACTATATGAGATAGTTACACATCGATTACATAGGAGATGAAGTGTGTTAAAGTGTAAATGATTAAATAACGCCTTCTCCAACGGCTTACGCTTTTGGAGTAATTGGTTTTTTCACATGGTATCAGATCCTTGATATTAAAAATCCACATGTAATGGCCAACCCAAAAAGAGGGGCCACATGTACCACGTGCAGGTCAACCTAAAAAGAGGGGCCACACGTGAAGGGGAGTCTTAAAGTACAAAAGATTAAATAACGCCTTCTCCAACAGCTTAAGCTTTTGGAGTAATTGGTCGTTTCACAAAGAGCAAGTACCTGAAGAAGGGTTCCAATTCCAATCGCCGATTTCATCCGTCCATCTTCACCTTCACCGGCTTCAGTAACTCCTAGGTGCAGAGGATAATCCCAACCTTGGACATACATTTCTGCAACAAGTAAACGATATGCTTGGACCATGATCACTGGGTTGCTTGCTTTCATCGAGAAGACAAAATTATGGAAGTCCAACTTCCGACAAATCCTTGCAAATTCAAATGCAGATTCAACCTGTTGCGGGATTATGGAAGACATTGACAGCGTGAATTTTTGAACAAGGTACAAGAACACACGCCCAAAAGTTTTTACAGAAAGAGTATATTCACCATTCCCCTAGGCGAGTCACCATAGTAGCTCATGATACGGTCAGAAAGACTTCCATGATTGGTTCCAATGCGCATTGCTCTTCCATATTGCTTACATTTTTCAACCAATGGAGTGAAAACCTGTTTAATAAGGAAAAGTGAAATATTTAGTGATATAAAACTATCATAAGTTGACACGATATAGCATAAGGAAAAATTCGACTATTCCATTTCTACCCATCCTATGGTCACAAAAATCCGTTTGCAATAGCCTCAGATATCTTTTCATGAGTAGCAACCCATTGTGGTAAAATTAGTTTATTTCACCTGCTCGATATGCTCAAGCTCCTTCTGATAGTCATCGTCTGTGTACTCCAGCTGCTCAAACTGGGCCCGCCTATCAGCTGCAACCATGCAACTGTCTCAGTGACTGCAGGAAACTAACATTTCATGTAGCAATCTTGAAGGTTATAAACCATCTAAAAAAATAGCATGAAGGAAAGGTGAACTGGATATACCAAAATTCCCTGGGTTCACACGAATCTTATCGAAGCACTCAGCAACTCTCATGGCAATGGGAGGAGCAAAATGAATGTCTGCCACCAGAGGAATATTATAACTGCATAAACAGAAAAATTAGCTATGCAACTTAAAAAAAACCTTAGGCAATTAAGTTCCTCCTGAGGCCCAGACAGTCATTAGATTTAAGCCTTACTTTTTCTGAACGAGCGTGTTCTTAATTTCAAAACAAGCATCTGCTTCTTTCTTTCCCTGAACTGTTATCCGAACAATATCTGCCCCTTTGTCAGCTATTCTCATCACCTACCCAAAAATTCGAACCCGTCACTTTAGGATTAGGTGTTAAAGTTATCACTATTTGACTCTAACGAATGAAAAAAAAAAGGGAAATGCTTTCTACACTCCATTGTTTTGATAAACAAGCGCTCCAATTTTTATCGTGTAGTATTTAAAGGGCTATCAGAGGAATATTACGGTTCTCAAAAAGCTCTTAAAGACCTTTAAATGCTACACGACAAACAAGTGGAGCGCATGTTTATCAAAACAATGGAGCGCTGAAATCATTTCCCAAAAAAAATCATGTCTAATTACTCAAATCCAGTACAATTTTCCAAAAGAATAGCAAGGTTGCGCTTAGATAGACATATGGATTTCACAACTTAAGCTGCATAATTTTTCTTTTGACTTCTACAGAAAGACAAGAGAAAATGCAGCTTTCTGAAAACAACATGATGTTTCAAAATTTACCCAGATGAAAAATATAGTGTAACATTTGATTGGTTCACAACTCATAATTGGTTATGAAGACTGGGTTCGCAAATTATCAATAACAGGATATTATGGAAACGAATGAACCTGCTCGACAGTTCCAGCGACATCCTTAGTATCAGATGTAGTCATGGTCTGAATTCTTATGGGATGCTCACTACCAAGAGCCACATTTCCTACCATCACAGTGTGGGTTTTTCTCCTGACAGTCTTGTGTATGGATTCACAATATTTTTGCCGAGGAACTACAATTGGGAGAATAAGCCTTGTCAGATAAAAAATAATAATATTTAAGGCAGCAAAAAGACATCCTTTCTTGCAAAAGAAAGCAATAGTAGCTTATAAACCATCTCCATGTGGAACCAGCTATACCAGTTTCTGCAAAGAAAGGAACCCAAATAAACATTTGACAAAAGGCCCATCTACCAAAGCTTGAAAAGTCCTTTGCCGAAGAGAAAACAACAAAATTGAAATAAAAATTCAACACAATATAAGTAAATAGGCTCTCTTTCTGGTGATGGAGAAGCGAAATCGTGAAAATTTGAGGAGAAGATTTTGGATTTCCAAGAAACTCTCATTCAAAGCCTTCAAAGTGACTAAACTAATATCAATTCTTCCTAGTAACCTTCAACCAATGTGTAACCAATCAAACTATATGTTTAAAAAACAAAGTAAATGTTGGAGTTATACCTAAGAGAGGGCTTCCTTCTGAAGCAGGCTGCAATTCAACAATCTCTGGACCAGGGGTCGAATTCCTTATTGATGAGATCTTCGTCGTCCTAGACTTGATCCTCTGTAAATCAGGCAAGCATCTAACCTTCACAAAATCAACGCTTTTCCCAAACCCTAAACAACAATCTGCACCCTTCGGAGCAGAAAACGAAGTAGGGAGCATCGTGGTAGCCATTCCCCCAAAATCTCAACCTCACCTTTATAGTTCTACAAGTAGCAATGGAACTAAACCCAGTTAAACAAGCTAAAGCTTCAAAAGATACTACTATCAATTCACTATTAATTATTCTGAATAAAAATTCACAAGCTAGACCATTTCCAAAGTCCGCTTTAAAAATAATTTAAAAAAATACCATAAAAATACCCTTATTTTATCAAAGAAAAAATAGACACTGTGTAACTAAGGACCTCAACATGGTTTTAAATTTCGAACTGGTCCAAAATTTCGGATTTCGGGGGACCGAAACCGAAATTTCATTTTTCACCATTTACCGAATTTCAGACCGAAATTTCGGTAATTTCGGTCTGAAATTTCGGTTAAATGCCATTATTTATTTATTTTTTAAAAGTGTTACAAAATTTCGGCCGGAATTTCGAACCAAATTACCAAATTTCGGATTTCACCGAAATTTCAGTTTTCGGTGGGGTCTGAAACGGTTACCGAAACCGAAATTTTAAACCATGGACCTCAAAATAACCTCTTTTCGTCCGAGATATAAGGTTTCTTTTTTTATTTTCAAATGGATTTACATCTTTCATTAATGGAAATCTCACTATCTCTTAGACTCATGGACCAAAATTTTTATTGAAGACGATCTCAACCCCTTTCAAAAAGCATTGAAAAGGTAATAATCCGTCACGAGTTCCCAACATATGATAAGTCTAACCATAGAAGCTTCTAAAAATCTCCCAAAAAGTACAAAATCCATTACGAATCCATGAAATCAGTAACTGCTAACCCTAAAAGCTCCCAAAAAAACCCTCAATCTGTCAAAATCGGTTGAAAGGTTTTAAAAAAAAAAAAAAACAGTTCACTCACAGTAAAGATTTCACATAGTATGTTTTGCAAAGCTCAAAAAACAAAAAATCCACCACAGATTCGAGTATGTAAGCAGAGAAAAAAAAACACACACAAAAACGGAAAATCTGTAGCGAATTCGAATTGGAAGAAAAATATTAGATTCAATCGAAAGCTTACCTTGAATCTTTAGAAGCTGAAGAAGAAGAGATTGAGGGAAAAGAGGGCTAATCTGTGTCGATTCAGATGCCGAGATTTTGGGAAATATAAAGGGGTTTTTTTTATGGAGGGCAACGAGAAAAACAACCAAAGACAAGGGTTCTAGAATTTAGGACACGAGAAATACGTCATTATATTGCAGTTAAAATAATAGAATGCTCAAATGTAGACAGCATTTCTTTTTTGGGAGATCATAAATTCGCATCCCCTGTAGGATGATTCGCACCACTCTGGATGTGAATTGACGTCAAAAAGCGTCAAACAAGGATTTGAATCATCCTATAGCTGGTGAACATTTTGTTGTCGTGGAAGCATCTTTTGGCAAACTAAAGAAGATATTCCTATTTTGGAAGGCATTCGATGGTGAACGTGGGCTGTTTGGTCATTTTAGCCATCCACGTGTCAGCAACAAATCAAGGTTCTGTGCGTGGGGTCCACTGCCAATTCGGAGATTGGCAATAGCAATATACGTCTACGTACATTTCCCCTGGTTCAAACCAAAAGCACGAGATTCACACGATTTATTAGGTAATAATTAAACACATGTGGGTTACTTTTCCCACGCTACAAGACCATGTGAAACTTGTAACCATATTTTATGTAGCGCATGAAAGGAAGGGTGAATGGTTGAGGAGAGGGAAAGATCCACATGTATGTATGTTTAGTGGGTGAAACCGTGAAGTATGAACAAGAAATGGCACCAAAGAGGTTGGTCTCGGTTGGACTCAATCATTTTCCAAGGAAATGCCTAAGGAGATTTAATATGTTGTGTGGGCCTGAAGTACAATATTTTTTAAAAACTATTGAGGGGCCCACTTCATTTGATGATCCGAACCGTTTATTTTTTGGGCCACAACGTAAATAGGCTGTAATACGTTCATAGGATGCTAGGTAAATGAACCGTTTGGATCATTGTATGGTACAATCTACAAGCAAGACTTCGCCAAGCCAATACATTGTTGGAGGAGAGTCATGATATTAATTTGAAATTTGAAATTTTATCTTTTTCATCGAGTTCCACGTCTAGGAGAGAATCATTACCTAATCCTTTCTTTTTCCTACGCTTCGTCTCTACATTTTTTCTTTTTCTTTTTCTATCTTTGTATCAACCATCTCGGTCCTTTCTCTTGTTCTTTATGAAATCTACTACCATTAAAAAAATCAAGCAATACTAACATTAGATTAAACTGCTAATGTTTTTAGTTGATTCATCAAGTGAAAATAAGGTATATATCTTTTAATAACTTGATTATTAATTAGAAGTGGGAGGGATAACTAAATCAACAATAATAAAGAAAAGAAAATGGCCACCTCATGGTTATCGTGCACTAGTTTGATGAACAAGCGACTCAAGCATACTCATTAAAAATAAAATGCTAAAAAGAAAGTTACTTTTACGATCCCTCCAGAAAGACACTTGTTAGGCTCCACTTCTGCCTCATTTACGTGATTAAACCTGCTAGCAACCCTCTTTAGGGTAATGCCATTGACATTGAGAGCACCTTGATCAGATGATCCTATGCCCTTGATTCATGAAGTCACATTCAGGCTCGCTCGGATCGTTAAAAGATCATGACAACTGATTGTGAGTGCTAAACCGATTATTGAACACAAAATTACATTTAAATTTGAGTCCAATAATTAGTTAAGCACTTACAATCGGTCATCATAATCTTAAACAAATAGGCTTTATTGGACTTAAAAACAAGGCCTAAACCGTTGATTTTCTTAATTAGTCCCTAATTTACAAATGTGATGTCCTTTCAGGATGGGACCTATAACAACATTTGTGTCGACTCACGAGTTGAGCGATGTATAGAATAGATGCACAACTTTTGGGTAGCCATAACATGCCCCACATTATTTAAAACCTCATAAATGCAAATTTTGTTGTAGCCAATAAATATTTTATAAATGTAATCGTATTTGTAGAGATGGTCCTAATTGAGATAATCTCTTCCTCTACTTCTTCTTCTTCTCCGCATTTATTTCAGCCAGCAAGAAAGCTTCAAACAGCGGTGGCCATAAATAGTGCACTAGGGATGAAGCTCTACAGTATAGAAATAGAATTTTTTCTGGTAAGAATATAGAGATAGAAATGAACAAAGCATCCTTAAGTAATTATTGTAGGGATTGAGCCTCTAGCTTTATGGTGTTTGGTTGCCAATTTAGCATCACAATCCCTGCAGGCTACCATACAACATTCATAAGTAACTATTGCAGGGATTGAGCCTCTAGCTCAATGGTAAAGGCTTTGCTTTACAACCTAGAGGTCGGAGGCTCAATCCCAGCTTACCTACGAAAATAATAGTAATTATTCCATGTCGGCGTGGCATCCATGTTCCCTCCTTATACCCTTGATGCCAAATTTCTCAAAAAAGGTGGAAATTGGGTTGGAAAATTTTGCCTTTTCTCTCTCTCTTCCCTTTCTTCTCTTCTCTTTTGTATATTAGGTTGGCAACCAAACACTAATTATCACTATTTTACAGGGTAAATTCTAGGTAAATCAAATGTTTGTCTCTTCCTTATTGACTTCTTATACCACTAATCTACAAGGTAACTACAAACAGAGCCGAAGTGTCATCTTACAAAATTCTCCAAACAAATTAGGAATTATTGAAAAATCTTGAATTTTTTATTCCCTGATTTAAACTTTAAAAAATCTCAACCAATTAAACGTCTAGAATATTTTGAATCAAATGAGAATTGCCCAATTAAACCAGAATTTTCTTAATTAAAAGGGAATTTGATGAGTATATCAGAAGAAGTTCTCTTTCCAAGAGCTACAGCGCCGATCACTGTACCCTTCTTCTAAAACCCACTGATAGAATTGTTAGGCCTAAAATCGGTAACAGATATGACAGTGACGTAAGAGCCGAGCTGGAGGACTCGAGGAGCCGAAGTGAAGGGAATGAGTCTTGTGGAACTGAGTTCCGCTGCGTTCTGCGTTCTGCACAGAAGCAAACGAGGTCAGAATGACCAACCGGAGTGTTACTCCGGACAGGCCCTTCGACACTCAAGTCAGTATGAGCAAGAGTGCAGAGCTAGTTTTAGAGTGGTGGGTGAAGAAGTTATTACCCTGTTTATGAGCTTTGGGAGCCCTTTTATAGAGGAAAAATGGGGTAGTTGGGGAGTTAATGCTCCAAGACAGGTGCCGACCAGCTATAGGTTCAAGCTCACCTACTCTGCTGTAATTACCAAACTACCCCTGCTGACGCGGGGTCTGCGCTGGCCCCCTCGAGACACGTGTCGACTGCTAATAGGCTGGTCTGTGGTGTCTGTGGCGGGCCCTCCCCGGGACACGTGTCGGCGGTTGATAGGCTGGTCTTTTTACACCCCATCAGTTGCCCCCCAGTTCTTCAAGTTATTATGATGACTTGGGGAAATGTGGTGAGTACATCTCTGATTGGGGGTGGTCCGGAAACTATCAGTCCGGTGGCTGGAGCAGTCCGGAGATCGGAGCAGTCCGGAAATTATCAGTCTGGAGATTAGAGCAGTCCGGAAACTACCAGTCCAGAGATCGGGGCAGCCCGTAAACTACCAGTCCGGAGATTGGAGCAGTCTGGAAATTGGAGCAGTCCGAAAATTGGGGCAGCCCGTAAACTACCAGTCCGGAGATTGGAGCAGTCCGGAAATTGGAGCAATCCGGAAATCATCAGTCCGGAAATTGGAGCAGTCCGGAGATTAGAGCAGTCCGGAAACTACCAGTCCGGAGATCGGGGCAGCCCGTAAACTACCAGTCCGGAGATTGGAGCAGTCCGAAAATTGGAGCAGTCCGAACATTGGGGCAGCCCGTAAACTACCAGTTCGGAGATTGGAGCAGTCCGGAAATTACCAGTCCGGAAGTTGGAGCAGTACGAAAACTACCAGTCCGGAGATTGGGGCAGCCCGTAAACTACCAATCCGGAGATCATCAGTCCGGAAATTGGAACAGTCCGGAAATTATCAGTCCGGAAATTGGAGCGGTCCAGAAATTACCAGTCCGGAAATTGGAGCAGTCCGGAAATTATCAGTCCGGAAATTGTCAGTCCGGCTTGGGCCGGACTGCTTTTTGTCGCGTAGCGAGACGCGTCATATCTAATCCGGCTTGGGCCGGACTACTTTTTGTCGCGTAGCAAGACGCATCATATCCAGTCCGGCTTGGGCCGGACTGCTTTTTGTCGTTTAGCGAGACGCGTCATATCCAGTCCGGCTTGGGCCGGACTGCTTTTTGTCGTTTAGCCAGACGCGTTATATCCAGTCCAGCTTGGGCCGGACTGCTTTTTATCGTTTAGCGAGACGCGTCATATCCAGTCCGGCTTGGGCCGGACTGCTTTTTGTCGCCGGACTCGAATCTGTTTTGAGAGTTATCCTCCACAGTGAAAGACACGTGGCATCGTCAAACGCCCTCGAAATGCGTGCCCTTCATTTAATGCACACCGCCTTAAGTAAACCTATAAGAAGGGGGTTTTCACCCTTCACTTTTTTTCACTTTTTACTTCTCCTCCTCCTTCTTTTCTCTGTCTTTAGCTCTGCTAGTTCGGCTAAGGCCAGTTCGGCTCGTATAGTTTGTGGTTGTGAACGGCGGTGGATTCGGGAGCCTTCAGTTCGGTACCGTGGGATTTCAGTCCTGACTGGTAATTTTCTTGAGCGCGTCTCATTCGTTTCTTTTCCTGCTTTCATGTCAAGTAGTAGCTCTAGTTCCGAGTCCAATTCGGGGGAGTCGTCTTCTAGTAGTCCAGGGTCTAGATCGTCGATAAGGACCCAGGATAGGCAGACTTGGTCACCCGCCCCGAAAATGGCAAGTCCAGAGGTCAGTGTGGATATCATAGGTAGCGATGAGGAAGTGGTGGAGGACGAAGTGATATTGGACTTGAACACCATTCCGCTTCTGACGGATAGTTGTGTCCCAGTGAAGGGGAGTGTTGGTAGTGACGCCGGCGAGGCGTCCACAACGTTTCTCCCTGGCCGGGCCGTTGAGGTCGTTGCGAGGGCCCGGATGGATGCCAATCCTAAATACAACATACAGGCACTCAACGAGGGAAATTACCTGGATGAGTCCGCGATGGCGGTGATTAGGGATAAATACTGCATTCCATCCAGGTTTGGGCTGAGGGAGGCGATGGAGGGAGATAGGGCTTGTAACGAAAGCTCTGATGTTTGCATATATGATGAGTCGTTGAGGGCCGGACTCAGGTTTCCTCTGCACCCGTTCTTCGCCTCGGTGCTTCAATACTACGGGCTGGCTCCAGCTCAGGTAGCGCCCAACTCATGGAGGCTGCTGAGAGGGTTCGTATACCTCGTTCAGGGCCAGCTTCGGAGGAACTTGTCAGTGCCGTTGTTCCGCGTGTGTGCGCAATTGAAGAGGCACAAGGGCGGGGGTTGGATTTACATTAGCCAGCGCCCGGAGGTGAAAATGATCACTGGCATTCCTTCCTCGATACACTTGTGGAGAAACATGTTCTTTTATGTCGAGGACAGGGAGTCCAGCGAGCCCTGGCCGGTTCCTTTGAAATGGGGCACCCCGGATACAGTCGCGATGAGTCGCAAGCCGTTTCTTGAGAGTGAGGATGCGAGGACGCTTGCTTTACTTCGGGAGGTGCTGGACCGTGAGGGACCTACTGATTGTTCGGACTTCCAAGGGGAAGAGGTTCTGGTTGGGTTGGGCCTTAGTACTGCGACCCGGGCACGTACGTGGCTAGTCTTGTTTAAGACTTATCTCTCCTCTTTTCCTTGCTTTTGACTTGTTTTGCTTGTGTGTGTCGATTTTCAGAGATGCAGCAACAGTCTTTGATAGACAAAATGAGGAAAGGGGTGTTCGGGAAGGCCCAACAGGGCCAGAAAAGAAAGAACGTAGAAATGGCGAGTCCGGCGCCATCCCAGGCCACGGCACCGCCTGCTAAAGCCAAGACAATAGTTAAGTTGGTGGGCGCCCATAGCCGTGGCATGGAGTCTTCCAAGTCGGGAGGGGTATCAGCTGGAGCCCGTCCTCCCGCGGTGAGGACCAGAGACAATGTTTTTCGGCCCAACTGGGCCGTCCAGAAGAACGACACCGGCCTGGGTGAGACCCGGGTGGCTAAGGAGCTCCTTAGTAAAGTCCTTCTTAGTAGTGACAAGCTCCAGGTTCTCAACGAACCTCCTGCCGTGGCTGAAGAGGCTATTTTTTCGTCAGCTTACCAGGTGAGATGGCTTTCAAGTGTTTATTTATTTTTGCTCTATTCCTCGCTTTTCTGTGCTAACACTGGCCGATTTGCCTGCAGATTTTGTTATACTATAATGACTTCAATCAGAAGAGTCAGAAATTTGCGGAGGCGATAACGAAGTCCGAGGAGGAGAATGGGAAGCTGATCCGAGAGGCAGAAGGGCTTCAGAGGACTATTGAAAAATCGGCTGAGGAAAACAAGCGGCTTAAAGAAGATTTTGCAGCTCAGCTGACTGCGCAGAAGGAGAAAGCGGTGGAAGCCCTCAACGTCCAGAGGGAGAGAGCCCGAGAGAGCCAAGAAGCGGCCGTTCAAAGAAAGGAGGACGAACTCGTCACCCTATCTAGTGAGGCATACAAAATTGGGTTCTTTGACTGCCTTGAGCAGGTTAAGGAATCAAATCCGGGCGTTGTCCTGACGGGAATGGTCCTCCCCGACCCACCGACGATTGGTGGTGATGAGCCGGCCACCACGGAAGCACCCGTGGTCCCGGAGATTGATTCAGCGCCGGAGGGTAGCAAGGAGGCGTCTTGATCCCCCCTTCTTCCTTCTATTTTGAGCGATTTTTTTTTGTAATGGCCCCTTGGAGGCCCAACTTTTTGTAACAGCCTTTTGAGGCATTAATCTTGTAATGGTCCTTCGAGGCCTTAACTCATGAATGGAAAGTAAACTTTTATTGTCTACCTCCTTTTCGCTTGTCTGTCTCTGTTTTATACCGTTTGGCCGTATACTGTGTTGATATTGCTCCAGACAGGCGCCCTGGCCTTAGGTTGATAATAGCAGACCGGGCTTCTAAGGAGCTTTGGTTTCACAATCCAGACTGGCTCCGGACCAGGAGTGGGCTCCCAGTCTTTACGGAGACGAGTCGCGGTGAACCAGGCGTCCAGTACCCTAGTTTTAGTGAACTGGGTTTCCAAGGAACTTTGGTTTTTTGCATCCGGGTTGGTTCCGGACCAAGAGTGGGCTCCCGGTCTTTGCGGAGACGAGCCGTGGCGAACCAAGCGTCAAGTACCCTAGTTTTAGTGAACTGGGTTTCCAATGAGCTTTGGTTTTTGCATCCGGGCTGGTTCCGGACCAGGAGTGGGCTCCCAGTCTTTGCGGAGACGAGTCGTGGCGAACCAAGCCTCAAGTACCCTAGTTTTAGTGAACTAAATTTCCAAAGAGCTTTGGTTTTTGCATCCGGGCTGGTTCCGGACCAGGAGTGGGCTCCCAGTCTTTGCGGAGACGAGCCGTGGTGAACCAAGCCTCAAGTACCCTAGTTTTAGTGAACTGGGTTTCCAAGGAGCTTTGGTTTTTGCATCCGGGCTGGTTCCGGACCAGGAGTGGGCTCCCAGTCTTTGCGGAGATGAGCCGTGGCGAACCAAGCCTCAAGTACCCTAGTTTTAGTGAACTGGGTTTCCAAGGAGCTTTGGTTTTTGCATCCGGGCTGGTTCCGGACCAGGAGTGGGCTCCCGATCTTTGCGGAGATGAGCCGTGAACCAAGCATCAAGTACCCTAGTTTTAGTGAACTGGGTTTCCAATTTGATGAGTACGAAGAGATTTGCAAAATGGCTTCTTTCATTCATATTCAGTATATATTTACAAAGTCCTTTTTGCGCCGGGTAGCTCGCTACTGGTGGTATTTGCGAAGGTTCTTTGAGTTCCAGGCATGGGGTAGTAGCTGTTCCCCGAGCGTTTCCAGTTTATAACTCCCCGGACGAACCACCTCTTTTACTCGGTAGGGACCCTCCCAGGTTGGGGAGAGTTTTCCAACCTTCTTGGGTTGGGAGATAGCAGCTTTCCTTAAGACCAGATCCCCTACTCGGAATTCTCTGGGGCGTACTCTGGAGTCATGATAGCGGGACACTTTCTGCTTGTAGGCGGCGACTCTTATTCGGGATTCTTCTCTGGCTTCCTCCAATAAGTCGAGATTTGCGCGGAGCCCGTCACCATTGAGCTGTTCATTGAAGTTGGTGACTCTGGGGAACGGGGTGCCTACATCGACCGGTATTACTGCCTCTGTTCCAAAGGACAAGTTGAATGGTGATTCACCCGTTGGTGCGCGCGGGGTGGTACGATACGCCCATAGGACGTGATAAAGCTCATCTGCCCATCGGCCCGCTTTCTCGTCCAGCCTTTTCTTTATCCCTTGCAGCAAGATTCGGTTCGTCACTTCCGTCTGTCCATTGGTCTGTGGGTGCGCCACTGAGGTGAACCTCTGCTCAATTTTCAAGTCGGAGCAAAACTTCCGAAAGTTCCGGCAGTCGAACTGTTTACCGTTATCTGTTATCAAGACACGAGGGATCCCGAAGCTGCAGACCACTGACTTCCAAAAGAAGTTTTGCACGTTCTGCTCGGTAATCTGGGCTAGAGGTTCATCCTCTACCCACTTGGTAAAATAATCGATGGCCACTATTACGAAGGTGCGCCTTCTGGAGGCCGGCGGGAAGGGGCCCAAGATGTCCATCCCCCAAATCGCGAAGGGTAGTAGGCTGATGATTGGAGCCATAGATACAGCGGGCTGATGAATGGTGGGGGAAAATTTCTGGCATCTCTCACACTTCTTGACCAGGGTCAGTGCGTCTTGTCTCAATGTCGGCCAGTACAGACCTCTCAGCAAAACTTTGATCGCCAGGGCCTTGCCCCCCAAATGTTCCCCACAAGTTCCTTCATGAGTCTCTTGCAGGGCGTACGCGGCATCGCTGGGCTGGAGACACTTCAAGTATGGGAGGGTGTAGGAGCTTTTATACAGGTTCTCACCGTCGAGTGAAAACCGGGCTGCTCTTTGCGTCACTTTGCGGGCTTCTTTCTTGGCCTCGGGCAGTTTCCCACTATGCAGGTAGTCGATGATCTCGTCCATCCAGCAGGACTCGTGCTCCACCTGCATGACTTCAACGGCCTTTCTTTCGATACTGGATTTCTGTAGAAACTCCATACATATGTTTCCGAGAGTCGTATACCCGGATGCGGCTAGCTTAGACAGCACGTCTACTTTCGTGTTTTCAGTTCTGGGGATTCTGACGAACTCAAAACTTTTGAACTTGGTGGATAACTGCCGGACGTGGGAGAGGTATTTGATCATACGCTCGTCACGGGCTTCGTATATTCCTTGAATCTGGTTTGCAACCAACTGGGAATCACAGTAGGCTTTCAATCTTTGGGCGCCAGTTTGGACTGCAAGATTCATTCCGGCGAGAAGGGCTTCATATTCAGCCTCATTGTTAGATGTGCGGAATCCGAACCTCAAGGCGTAGTCTAGAGTGAAGCTGTCCGGCCCGGTTAGAATCAGACCGGCTCCGCAGCCAACTTTGTTCGAAGATCCGTCCACGTGCACTTCCCAGAGTGGTTTGGCGGTTGAAGGACCCTGCTCCGCTGGTGGTACGGGGATGATTTCTGTTCCAGCCTGTAGACACCCCATTTTGACCGGACCCAAGTTCGCCGTGTTTGTGCGAAGCCCCATCCAATCACCAAGTTAGGATCCCACCAGGATCCTTGCGAAGTTTCGTCGAGGTCTGAGCGCTTGCACCTAGCAAGCACACCGAGTAAGAATGGAAATGTGTTTGAAAAGGGGGATGAATTATCTGCACTAGGGGGTGTCTTTACCAGGCCATTGAATATAAGGCGTGCAAGGGGGGTGAATTAGCCCGTTTTCATCGCAGCATATTCGTGCGCTTAGCAGATTTTGTGCACTCATCAGTATTGTAGTGCCAATATCAACGGTTCCATTTTCAGATAAAAGATCGAAAAATTAGAAGAGAAGAAAATTTTCATTTGTTTTCCTTCACAGAGAAATTCGAGATAGAGAGGAAGAAGGAGTTATGGCACAAATAAGAGAGGTTGGATCAACAAAGGGTTTGTCATCAGAGATGGCTCCTATCTCAGGTGGAGGGGGAGCGGTATGTCTGGGTAAGGGATTTCGAGTGACGTTAGGTTCAGGTAGAACAAGGTCACCCACTGCTAGCAATTTTTCGATTCTGTATCTCAGGGCTATACAACGATCAGTATGGTGCCCAGGACCTTGGTGGTACTGACAGAACTGGTCTTCTCTGAAACCTCTGGGAAGAGGGTCTGGGGGAGGTCTTGGTGGCAAGAGTTCAATTACGCCATCTCTGACAAGATTTCTCATGATGGATGATGGGGTGTAAGGCAACGGAGTGAACTCTTTCTTTGGCCTTTGAATGGGTTTTTCTCCTCCCATTACTATATTTCTTGGAGGCGGGCGAGAAGTCCCCAGTTGATTCACTTCTTTGGGAGCAGTGATAGGTCTTTTACCCTCCTTCAGATTCACGTAATGCTTCAGAACTACACCCTGTGCTAAAGCATCTTCTGTCATGTTCCCGGTGTGGATGAAATGCTTAAAATCCGGATAGTACTGAGTAGCCATATACTGCGCATAAGGGCTGGAGAGATTTTTGACAATAATGCTGAGCTGGTCTTCTTCAAATGGGCGGTTAGTCATCTGAGCTGCCTTTCTCCTCCACTTCTTAACAAAGGTACTGAACGGCTCATGGATCTGCTGCTTGAGCATTTTCAGATCTCGACGAGTGACCTCAACCCCGTCATCATAAGAGAATTGTTCAATAAACTTTTCAACAATGTCCTCCCAAGTCTTGGTATAAGCTGAATCCAAAGTCAGAAACCACTTACACGCCACGCCAGATAGAGACATTTGGAACAATTTAGCCATCTGCTGAGAATTCAGACCGTACTGCTCAAGCGCATTGATGTACATCTTCAGATGACTTCTAGGACTCCCAGATCCGTCATACTTGGCAAAGTCAGGGATTTTGAATTTGGGAGGGAGAGTGACGCCAGGGAAGATTGAGAATTCAGACATGTCTATTTTCCTTGGATTGTGATTTTTCAAATTCAGAAGCTCGAGAGCCAACTGGTCTACTTTCTCAGATAACTCCTTCTCTTTTCCGGCTCTAGCAGGAGATGGCGGAAGATTTTCCTCAGGGTACTGCTCATCATCGTAATCAAAGGCAGGAACTTGCATGGATCTGACTGGGATATGGACTCCAGTTGAAGGATTCTGGACTACAGGGTCCTTCGAGGTTGAAGACTTCTCATTTGCTTGACCCTCCAGACGTGTCACCTTTTCAGTAAGGGTTGACATATGTCTGGTAAGGTTCATCATCATTTCTCTCATTTCAATCATGAAACTGCTCTCAGTAGACTCAGCCATTAGGTCAGGATTAGAAGATACTGGTGAAGCAGAATAACGACTTAGTCTCGATGTTTGACGAGACCAAACCGGCTTAGAATCGGTAACCTTTCGGGGAGCGATGTTTGAACGATCGGGCAAGACTCCTGCTATGGACAGCACAAACACTAGGTTTTAATAAGAGGTAATAATATGACAATATTTCATGCAAATTGAAACAAAAGCTTATACAGATGCATCCTTTCCCTGGGTAAAACCACCAGCATAGCAATCGTGAGAAGGGTCACGACGGCCTATCACACCTAAAAGAATTGCCATTACACTCAAGGTGTGTCGGATAAAAAGAAAAATCTGACAGCATAACGGTCTTACAAAAGGGTCATGGCATGGTCAACTCATGGTTTATCAATACTCCAAAGGATAGTGATTACCCTCAAAGTTTTTAGCTAAAATCCGGCAGCATAACGTCAGTACATGGAGACAGGGTAACGTAAGCACATGATTTGTTAACAAACCTGAAAGGATGATGACCACACTCAAGGTATTCAGAGAAAATTCGGCAGCATGACGGCCATACTAGGAGATGCGGTATGGTAAGCACATGGTTTGTCAACAAACCTAAAAATAATAAAAAAATAAAAAATAATGATGACTCCAAGGTTTTTTACGAAAATCCGGCAGCATAACGACTGTACTAGGAGGGTCTCAGCAACTAAACATGAAGAGTACGCCGTCATGGTCAATATAAAGCAGGGCTCTCAACAAGAACACACACTCTGGTAGCGATAATGGCAAGATAGACTCACAATCGACATGTGGAATGGGATTTGATGAGGATCAAACAAAGGATCAGGCTCATAGAAGATAGATCAGGCTAGAAAGATGATGAAATGAAACCAATGATCTGATCATAATCTGAAAGACGGATAGATAGGGATAGCAGATTAGGTTAGGAAGAAAAACCTAATGTAAAAAAAAATATACCCTAATCTAAAAATCAATACACACATATATATACATCCTAACCAGGGGCACCAGCCTAGTCTGCTCTAACAGAGTCAAGGAGGTCTCGACTGATGACAGACTGATGAGTGTACTAGGACCGTGTTGTAGCCACGCAAGGTGAGCTACCCTAGTCTACAAATGGGACAAGGTTCCTAACTCTAGGCTTCACATGTGTAAGCAACACATGTTCGTCCTCGTATGAATGCAATATATATAAACACGGGTACTTCCTGGTTGGGTTTCACTAAGTCAGTAAGTATATACATAATATATAGAACAAAGTAGAGCTCCGGACTCAATCTATCGGGCACTATGCATATGAATCATACTTAATATGTATAACAAAAGTACGCCCAATGTTATACACAGTATGCTTCATTGCTCATCGGCTGCTGTAGACAAAAGTACGCCCAATGTCTACGGCTGCAGCACCGGCGCATAGCTTGGAAATAGATTCAACAATACCATCAGGGTGTAATAACATCCCAGTCGGGCACGCATTGAATCTATCCCGTGGAGCCAATAATGAAAAACAATGAGAGACAATGAAAGAAATAAAAAATATGACAATGCATACTATGCAGTGTGTGAATCCCTTGTTTTAATTACGCACCTGTCTGGTGCCCCTGGATTCTAACGATAGAATTCCCATTTAAAATGAATTTAGCTCAAATTTCACCAAAGTTAATAAAAATGGCATTTTAACAGAGTTAGGCAATGTTTCAAGAACTCCCCAGCAGAGTCGCCAGCCTGTGGACCCCGATCCCGAGAGGACAGTGAGCGAGGGACGCGTGATCCCCCTCTCAATCCTCTGAGACCTCCACCATGTGAAGGAGAGCTCCACCAAGGAACTCTCGAAATGGTGCCACTCACAGCATGGGTGGCGATACAAATGAGATACCTCTCGATTCAAGGACTAGCCCGGAACCAAGATGTACCTATAACAAAGAAGAGTCGCCATCCAGGGAAGTAGGCCCTGGATCCCATGAAATACTCTGTTGTAACGGATAACCAGAGATACAAAAGTCCGTGCCTGATGACGAATGGGGAAGGTATTAAGCGCCCCCAATTCGCCCAAGTGCAAGCACCTGGTCTCTTATGTCATTTTTAATTAATTTTGAAGAATTTTGGGCTAAAATCATGTGAAAAGGGAACGAGTATCCCCGAAGAAACGTCTATCTAAGCATGCATGACCCGGGGATGGGCAAAAGAAAATAAACATCCAAATCCTAACTCACCGCATCTAATCCTAACCCATCACATCTAGGAAAGCAATAACATCCGCACGCACAACTACAGCTAAGCAGATAATCAAGATAAGGTGAATAAATGCTACAACTAAGCAGGTGAGAGGACAGATAAGCACAGCAGTAAACTACCAAAGCAATAGAATAAACACACTAGCATGCGAGCCTATGTAAGAGATAATGCTAAGAAAATAATAATCAATCTCGTGCTAGAAAAGTAAGCAAGCTAAAGTAACACATAAGGAGTCGAAGATAAACACACAATGAACTAAAAGATACAGGGAAAGAAATGAATCGGAAAATCAACGGTACATGAGGACCGAGAATGCCAGGGAAAAGAAAATAGAACACACGATAGGCTCAGAGGGCGATTCAAAAGGAATCAAGCCCAGCGATCCTAATCTGCTGAAGATCGGACAAGTCTCGCGATCGTCATGACCTATCGTTGGGCTCAGCGAGGACAATCCCTGTAAAGGGGCCACGCTACGTCATTGCCCGTCCCAAAACCCGATAAAACGTCGGAAAGCCGATAAAACCAGCAAACCATGATCAAAATCGGAAATGAAATGAAAAGAAGGCTCCGAGTGACCTGGCAATCACCATCCTTGCCCATTTTGGTTTTTGTATTTTTGAGAAAGCTTGAAAGATATTTTTGGATGCTGAAATGATTTTTTTCAAGGATTTAAATGATTTTATTGAAAAGTTTGAATGAACTTGGGATGACGATCCCAAGCTGCCTACGTACCCTGTGAAAAGGGATCAAGCCAACGTAGTTCGAAACAGCTTTTCGAAATACGCTTCGAGTGTTTTTTGATGTTTTTGGATTTTTATGTATTTTTATCCCTTTTGATTGAAAGGGGGTTTTGGCTCAAGAGGTTGCCGTCCGTCATAGCCTGAATTTGAGAGGAGATTCCCAAAATCGATGGAATCCCGAGATGCAAAGAGTATTCCCAGGAACGTGAAGAGAATAGTCCCGAAAGAAGGTAAGAAAGAAAACCCCTCGAACCCTGTGAAGACTCTAAGACGGAGAAAATGATAGGAAGGGCAAGGGGTTGGCTCAAGAAATATCCCGTCATCGCCGGGAGAATGATCCGTATTCCCAGATTTTCAAAGTAGGAGGCAACACAGAGCAGTACCATCATCATTACATGATTATGAGAGTGTCACTAGTCAAAGTTGAATTCTCCCAATAATCCAAGGATTATAAGAAATGGGGTTCAGAGAAAACATCGGATCAGAAACCTGTAATCTACAAAATGCTACTGGGTACCAAAATCCGAAGCTCATTTCATCCTTAAAATTAACGATACTTAATCAATGAAAAGGAATGAAAATTCAAGATTGGTAAATCAAGGTTTGCGGAAAAACCAAACTCTGTTAAAAATGACAATCGAGCACAACTGGTAATTCTAAGCCTAGCACATCAATAGGATAGAAACATTCAAAGGATCTAAGAACTATGGAAGTGCCAGACTACATGAATGAAGAGAAGGAACTAGAAATTACCCGCTGAAGTAAAAATTCAAGGCTTCAGATCTTTTCTCTTTTTTTTTCTTCCTTGTTCTTTTTCTTGGCAGTTTGGATTTGCTTTGACCGCAGATTGGCGTCGATAATGGTGCGGATCTTGTGGAGGTGTCCGGACGAGATGAAGGCCAGAGGCCTAGATGGAAGTTAGGTATGGAGGAGGAAATGAGGGCAGTAGTATGGGTGACATAAAAAAGAAAGGGGAAATGAAAGAAGAAGATGGTGGTGGGATGGACCTCAAGCTTCTTCTCTCGCTCTCGCTCTCTCCCTTACTCTGTTTTTCTTATTTTTTTCACCGAAAATGAGTCTCGTTGAGGATAGATTGGGGTATGGGTTAATAGCAAAATCAGATGGGTTTGGTTGATGGTAGAAACGGTGAGGGTTTAAGAGGATTTTCGAAGTGGGTTTGGGGTGGCGATGGATTTCGGTTGTTGGAGGTGGCTGTTGGTGGAAGAAGAAATGCAGAGGTGAGGGTGAAATGGGTTTAATGATGGTGGAGAGAATGGGGATTTGGAGAAGAGGGTTTGGGTTTGGGTTTAATGGCCGACGGTAATGGAGTGGGGATTTGGAGAAGAGGGTTTGGGTTTTGGGTTTAATAGCCGGCGGTAATGGAGGAGGTGGAGGCGGCTTGGGTTTTCGAAGTGGTGGTGGCTAGAGGTGGTTGGGCGAAGGTGGTGGTGGCCGGTTGGCGCAGAGATGGTTTCAAGGGAGGCGGCTAGCTAATGTGGGTTTCAAGGGGGAAAAGAGAAGGGGATGTTCGGAGATAAGGTGGGGTCGAGCGGCGATGGTGGTTCGGCCGGTCTCCTCCTTCCTCTCTCTCTCTCTCTCTCTCTCTCTCTCTCTCTCTCTCTGTCTGTTACTCTCCCCTGTTTTTTTATTTATTTAATGGTGGTGTCTACAGATGGGGAAGATGGTGAAGGTACGGTCGGTGGCCGGCGGGAAGGTGCTTGAAGGTGGTCGGAGAAGAGGAGATGGGAAAAATGAAATGGGTTTGGTGATGGAATATGGGGTTTGTTGCAGAGAATGGGTTTGCGGTTTGGGTTTTGATGGGAAAAGGGGGTTTCGTTGGAAATTGCAGAGATGGGGTGGAGGTGGCCTCACCGGAGAAGATGGTGATGGCGAGGTTGCAGAGGTGATGGCGGCTGTTGATGTGGGTTTGAGAGATGGGTTTAATGGTGGTTGGGTGAAGGCCGGCCGGAGATGGTGGTTGGTTTGCAGGTTTTTATGGTGTGGTGGTGGTGGTGGATGAAGGAGATGGGGATGCCGGTGGAGAGGTGGCTGGTTGAGGGGTTTGGTAGTGGTGGCCGCCGGGGAGTCGCCTTGCCGGAGGTGGGGAAAATGGGTTTGCCGGGTTCGGCTGGAGCAGACGAAGATGGCGGCTTTTGTTTTTTCTTTTCTTTTCCTCCTCTCCCTCTCTCTCTCTCTCTACTGGTTTTATATTCTTTTTTGTTTTTTTTATTCAATCCCTACCCTCCATTTGGTATCCTATTCTTCTTGATTACCCCTAGCCCTTGATCCTTGTCTTTGCCCTAAGGTAATTTTAGAAACCCTAAAAATCTACAAGCCTATAATCTAATCCAAGCCCTACACTTCATTTTTTAGATCCTAAAGCCCATGTTTATTGCTTGCAAAGGAAGCAACACTCATTTTATTAAAATACCCCTAGGACAACGTGATTTTACACCCTCCTACCCTTAGACTCTACTTGCCTTTTCCTCCTATCAATGGGCACCCTCCTACTTGGTTGTTTCGCTCCCCTCTTCTAACAAGGGAAAATATATACACCTCCCCTTTTCCTCGGACAGCCCTCTTTAGCATATTTTCTAGCTATAGGGGTGGTTTGAGCAACAAAAGGGGAAGAGTGAATTACTTCTTTTTCTGGTATCTTTTCTTAGGGAAATGATATTGACACATTCGTATTTTGATAACGACACCAACTCGCCCGTCTTTTCTTATTTAAACTCATGAAAATGTAATGATCATTTAATCATGATTTAAACACTAAAAGACAAGGTAAGTTAGTGAAAATATCAAAGCGAGATTGTGTCAGCATCATCTGCACTTGGGAGGTTCGTGTAGAGGGGTGCCAATACCAGAACTCAGGGTATTTTGCAATTTTTGTAAATTCCGAAAAAATAAAAGGGAAGGTCGGGGCGGTGGAACGGATGATATCAATGGGGTTTATGGATATTGGGGCTTTCAGAGTATTTCGGAAATGGACTGCAAATGTGCACTCCTGGGTCTCTCAGGTTCTTTCGCACTCATTGCTCGGTTTCGAGAATTTCAAAATTGATTCCGGACATGTTGGAACTGGTTTCGGGAACTTGAAGCTTGATTCTGGGGACCTTGAATTCGGCTTCAGGACTCGAAATTCGGGATTTATTCAATTTTTGGGGAAATTTGGGTCAGGTCAAAATGGGGTGTCTACACCAGCAGAGAAATCTCAGATCTGAGATCTCAGATCTAAGAAGAGAGGGAGAAAGAGAGAGAGAGAGAGCAAGAGAGAGAGAGAGGGGTTTTTCAATTTTCGTAACAGAGAGAGAGAGAGAGGGAGAGAGAAGGAAGTTTCCAGATATATTCCTCTGATCATCCTCTCTGGTTGAATTGCCGGAGCTCCGGTCGCTTCACTGCGAATATGTCTGTGTTCCCTTCTTATTTCCTTAGATCTTCTTTTCTTTCATTTTTTTTATATAATAATCAGTTTAGATTCTTCTCTTGTTCTTTAGATCTGCACCTAATCTCATTAGAATCCGATGATTCCTCAATAACTTGAAATTAGCTTTATAAGCGTTAGATCTGTTAATATTCGATTCAAATCCTCACAGATCTAAAATTTAATATTGTTCTTGGGTGAAATTTTTGATCATCTCCATTATTTCCTCATTTTCGATATATTCTCTGAGCAGATCTCCGATCAATTTTTCCGGCCGACATCTCTGCAATCTTATTTTTTTGATTTTTTTTCATCGTTTCTCTCCTTTATTGCCTTAAATCCTTCTTTTCCCCAAAAATGGAACCCTAAAATCTAAGCTAGGACTTCAGATCTGTTGGGTTTTAGCTTAAAAAAATTGCAGAAGAGGGTTGGATTATTCCAAAGATCACAAGTGAATCTCGGAATAATCTCTTCGAGGAAGAAGAAGAAAGTTGTTGATTCCTTTCAATCAATCTCTTTATTCCGAACAGGAAAAATAATTTCTCTATCTTGAATTCTCTTTGGACAAAGCTTCAGGTAATATTTTCTAACATTTTTCCGCTTTGTATAATTGTTTTACTTTGCATGGATTGTCCTCTTGATTGAATGGCGTGTGGCCTATGGGTTTGTTTCTGATTCGAATTCTAGCTTCACTCTGATTTTATTTTTTTTACAAATCCATTGGGTAACGATTTGATCTCATATATTGATTTTGATGTTCATGTCCTGTGCCTGCAAATGGATTTCAATTGGGTTTGTTTATATAATCTGTGGATGGGGGTAATCTAGTGATTAATACTTGATTTTGCCATTATACATACCAAGTGGTTTAGTACAGGTGGTTCTTACCATGAGAGCCTTTGGTTATTGTTGACATGTCAAACCAGAGCTTTAACAGTGTTCGGTCGTTTTATTTGATCTTTTAGCTATACAGTAGCTTATCAATGCCCACTCTCTTTGTTTTGACACCGAATGTAATTTGCTATTCATTTGGATACATAGGAATTCATTTTTTCCAATGATTGAGTTGTTAAAAGGTAGATCATATTTTCCTTTTATTTGTTGTTGAGGATATTCATTCTTTGTTAATTCTCTTAAGAATAATTTCAATACAACTGTGTTTGGTAGATATAGAAGCCCAGCCGGTTTTCATTATCTCATCTCTTGTTCTTGGGCTTGTTTCCAGCTCTCAATTCTATTTGAAATCAATATAACCATATTGGTTATTTGCATGACTTTGCCTGTGTTTCCTTCCTTGATGGGCGATGAAGGTGATAGCCCAAGCCCATCCTTAGGGGACTTGCTCGTCCAAGTATGGCTCCCCTCCTTTGTATAGTAGACTTTAATAGTCTTTTAGACACCGATAGAAATTAGACCCCTACTAGGAGACATGCTATGTCTCATTAGGCCGTGCTCCTTTGGAGACATGCCTCGCTTAGAGCCTACCCTCAGGGAGGTTGCCTTGATTTTGATGGATAGTGTATCCCTAGGAGGCATGCCTTGCCTCATTTGTGGAGCCCCTATTTGGAGACAGGCCTTGTCTCATTTAGAGGGTTTCGTTCTTTAGGAGGCTTACCCAGCCTTATATTAGAGCAGCTCCTTTTAGAGAGTCTTTGACTCGTTCCTTCTTTAAGGTAGTGTTGTTAAAGAGTCTTTGACTCAGTTGTCTTTAGGTGGTTATTAGAGAGTCTCTGACTCATTTGTCCTTAGTAGGGAGTCTTTGACTCGGTTATCTTGCTTAGTAGTGCTATCGGAGAGTCTTTGACTCATTCATCTTTTCGTAGTGTTATTAAAGAGTCCCTGACTCATTTGACCCCTCTTTAGTGTTATTCGTTAGGAGTTTCTCCTTTAGAGTTGTCATTATTCCACTTTGATTAGAGACTAACTCAGTCTTATTAGAGCTTTGCTTGTTTGAGATCTTAGATTCATTTTCTCTATTCTTGGGACACTTCTTTACGTGTTGTGGTTCGCCTCTTTGAGACGCTTGTTGTTTGTTCGGGGTTTCCCCTTTTGATTTAGGGCTTTGCCCTAGTTTGTGGTTATGCTTGCATGTTCCCTTGAAGGGTGAAAATATTTAAGAATCTTAAAGCATTGGAATATTTTAAAATCCAAAAACATCAGAAATTTAAAATGTCAAAAACATTTGAAAACATTAAAAACCTTAAATCTTTTGGATTGTTAGGCAATTAGGAGAGTTCGTTTCGAACTACATTGCCTTGATCCTCTTCCGAGGTACGTAGTGCAGCTTGGGATTTACATCCCAAGTCCAGCCAAATTTTTTGTAAATAATATTTTAAACTTTCTTCAAAAACCTTTAAAACCTTGTTTTTCAAAAGATCTCCCTCTAGAGTTAGGAGTTTCTCCTAGATAGAGAGTTTTAGAGTTAGGTGTTTCTTTTGATAGGTTGTTTGTTTGTTTGTTTTATTGTGTGCTTGTTTTAGAGTTAGGGGTCTGTCCTAGAGTTATAGGAGCGCCTCCGTCCGGTCAGTCGGCGATCCACATCGCCGAGTGATGACTAGAGCAGGATACGTTAGTCCACCCTTTGTTTTCCTTAGGAAGCACAGCCTAGTTACACATAGGTTGTAGGAACCACCTGCATTAGCCTAGGGCTAACTTGCATTTAGTTAGGGCATATAGGATGTCCTAAAATTCACAATTCACTGGAATTTAAATAATCGTACAAGAAACTTTAATAAATGGTCGGGTCTTTTAGATCGAGTCTAGGATAGAGGGCTAGGTGTCTTAGGCATCATAGCTTAGAATAGGCGCGAAGAACTATGTTGCCTTGATTCTCGTGGAGGCGGGGATACGTAGGCTTCTTTGGATGAATACCAGACCATCCGAGGACTCGGGCTAATAATTTAGAGTCTTAGGATTTGTTGTGTAGTTATTGTATGATTTGATATGTTTTCCTACTTTTTTGTACTGATCCTATACCTTTAGCTGTAGCTTGCATGTGTTCACACATCAGAACTTAGACACCTATTAGGCATGTCACTCATAACCTAGCTATGCTTAGGTGACACATCTTTCATTTTATTTTATGTGTGTTTATTATTTGTATTCTCAGGAAATGCATGCTTAGGTAGACAACTCCTGAGGATTGTTCCCATTTCACATGATTTTTTACCCAAACTTCTTTGGAGTTAATGAAAATGGCATAAGAGACTAAGTGCTTGCACTCGGACGAATTGGAGGTGCTCTCAGACCTTCTCCATTCGTAACCAGGCACGAACCCATATATATTTCTGGTTATCCGTTGCACAGATGATTTGATTTTAGGGTTCCATGGCATATCCATGGATGGCGACTCTGAGTTTATTTTAGGTATGTCTCGGTTTCGAGCCCTGGCTCCGGATCAAGACATATCTCTTTCTTTTTACATCGCCACTCGTGCTATGCTATGAGGGTGGCATCCGTTTCGAGAGTTCCTTGGCAGAGCTCTCCTTCACACGTGGATGATCCAGAGGGTGTGGGGGACCCGTTCCCTCGCCGCCTATCTCGGATCGGGGTCCACACAGCCCCATCTTCTGCTAGCTCCTCAGCTGCAATTGCCTTTTCTGCCGTCGGGGCTTTAGCGCCTTCAGGCTCGGTGACCTGCTGGGGGATGGTGCATTCAGCCACGAAATCTGCCAGTACCTTAGCCTTGATTGCGGGCCTCGGCATGTATCGGATGTCGAACTCACTCAGTTCCACGGCCCATTTCACGAGTCGTCCTGAGGTGTCCGGCTTATGGAGAACTTGCCTGAGAGGCTGGTCAGTCAGTACCTTTATCGTGTGAGCTTGAAAATACGGTCTCAACTTCCTGGCTGCCATAACCAGGGCGTAGGCCAACTTCTCGACCCGCTGGTACCTGACTTCCGCATCGTGCAGGACTTTACTAACATAGTAGACAGGTTTTTGCCGGCTGTGCTCTTCGCGAACTAAGACCGCTGTCAGAGCCAGGGGGCTTACGGACAGATACAAGAGTAGCTCTTCACCAGGCTCCGGCTTCGTCAGTAGCGGTGGAGAGGATAAGTATTGTTTTAACTCCTCGAAGGCCGCCTGGCATTCCTCTGTCCAGGGCGCGGTCTTGAGACCTTTGACTGCGTTGAAGAAGGGGAGGCACCTCTCTGCAGATTTTGAGATGAAGCGCCCCAACGCTGTTGCCATCCCCGTCAGTCGCTGCACTTCTCTGATGGTTTTTGGCGGAGTGAGCTCCACTACAGCCTTGATTTTTTCTGGATTGACCTCTATCCCTCTTTGGCTGACCATAAACCCTAGGAACTTTTCTGAGCTGACGTCGAAGGTGCACTTAGTGGGATTGAGCTTCATCTTATGGTCTCTCAGGACTTGAAATGTTTCTTTCAAGTCGGAGACATGATCTCGCGCGCTTCGACTTTTGACCAGCATGTCGTCGACATAGAATTCCATGTTGCGACTGATCTGATTCCGGAAGAGCTTGTTTACAAGCCTCTGATATGTGGCCCCGGCGTTTTTCAGGCCGAAGGGCATGACACGGTAGCAGTAGATCCCCTGGTCTGTTACAAAGGAAGTCTTCGGTATATCTGACTCATACATTCTGATCTGATTATATCCAGAGAAGGCGTCCATGAAGCTCAACAACTCGTGACTTGCAGTTGCGTCGATGAGCTGATCGATCTTTGGGAGCGGGTAGCTGTCCTTGGGACAGGCTTTATTCAGATCAGTGAAGTCAACACAGGTTCTCCATTTTCCACTTGCCTTTTTTACCAGGACTACGTTTGCCAACCAGTCCGGGTATTTGATT